>NW_027186502.1:1694337-1749260 GCF_028583685.1 Petaurus breviceps papuanus
TCTACTTGATCTGTTTCTGTCTTGATAATTCTGCCTGTATACTTTGAAGTTCGGGGTGCTGACCTTTTCCCCTGAACAAGGTAAACGATATATGTCTAACTGATTAAAGTAAGCTTGTTAACCCATTTTGAGTTGCTTTCCTTTATCAAAGCAGATCCAAGAACCTGCGATGGCAGCAAACCCTGAGGACCCTTGGGGTCCTTGCTGCTACAGTGTCTCAAATCAATTTAAGCAATTAACATCAACCAACTTTTACAAAGATATATTTACTGCAAAGAAATAGCAAGAAGAGAAAATTTACAAAGTGTTTACCTCAAACACCAGAGCTGGGAGGAGAATACCATACAGAGGTACTCTGTACCACCTTGGTCTCTGGAGAGAGTGAGATCAATCAATCTAGTTTTTGACATAGCATTTCCCCTACAAGTTCCCTTCCAAATGTCATAGTCCATGGATGAATGAATCTGAATCTTCATTTCTGTTCCTTGAGGGATATATCAAGCAGGTCTCCCAGATTTCATACCTCATCTTAGCCTCTGGCAAATTATGTCATGAACTCCAACTTCTAGACTTATGGTGGCCTGGTTTCCTGATCTTTTGAAGGTCATAAAGTCATAGCCATCTCCAGTGATTCCTCACCTAAAAGCAGGAAAGGACACAACAGAGAGAAGTAATAACTGGGCCATATGCTCTCAGTTTCATGCTGGCTCAGGGATCCAGAGGTCCTGAGGACCATCTACCACCTAGAGACTATCAGCAGCTTGCTCTCCTTCTGGAATGATAGGAAGGAGAGAACTAGAAAAAAAAAGAGACTCCCTTTGGTTTGCTAGAGCCTTTTGAATGTATCCCACTTCCAGTTCCATGGCCAATCAAAAAGGCTCCTCTTCACCACGTGGTTAGTGGACCAGAACCAGTTGTAGAATGTTTGCATATGTTCCAAAGTCCACATGGGGATTGCATCAGCCTAGCATGCTGTGCATACTTACTAGCCCCCCATTACACTTAAAAGTTTGAGTATCCTTTGTGTTTAAACATTTACTTTGTCTCTTAAGCCTGATGAATGTCAAAAAGCTGCTAAGCAATTGCATTGCTTTAAAAAAAAACTGTCACTGTTTAAATGAAGTGTTGAGAGAGGTGATTGGGAATTCTAGGAGGGGGAGAGTGAGGTCAATTTAAATCTTTAGTATTTTTCCAGAGCAAAATTTTTGGCTCAGGGCTTGAGTTCAAAAGAGAATTATTGATTCGTTTGTATAACTTGTCCAAGGAAAGAGAGACCCATTTGGTGGGGCTTCTCTAGGCAAATGAGTCAGAGACAACCATGGCTAGCTAACTGGCTAGGCTGGTGTTAAGATAGGTCCCTCTATTCCTATGTGGTCTGATTTGAACAGAAAGCTACTCTCCAGAGCAGGAAGGTACAAGGGAGTAGTTAGAGAGAGTCATATCCAAAGTGGAGAAGGAATTGTCAAGACTACCAACAAAAAACAGTGAGGATTGAAGATTGAGCAGTGAGGGGGACTTATAGATGCCTGCTTGCATATCCTCTTAACATAGCAATACCACTGCTATATGTATAATGTAGGGTGACACCATTTTCACATCATCTGGTATATTTTATTCTGACTAGGTCATTATAGACTTGAACAATAGTACTTATCACTATTCCAGTATGCAAATAACATTTTATGAACTTTTTTTGGTAAATAGTATTTAAATTTTTTCCAATTTCATGTAAAGATAGTTTTCAACATTAATTTTTATAAGATTTTGAGTTCTAATTTTTTTCTCCCTCTCTTCCATCCATCCTCTCCAAGATGGAAATCTGATATAGATTATATATGTGCAATCATGTAAATATATTTCCACATTAGCCATGTTGTGAAAGAAGAAATAGAACAAAAGTGAAAAGCCACAAACAAACAAGTGAAAATAGTATGGTTTGATCTGTATTCAGACTCCATACTTCTTCCTCTGGATATGGATAACAATTTGCATCATGAGTCTTAGAGTTGTCTCGGATTGTATCGTATTGCTGAAAAGAGTTAAGTCAATCAAAGTTGACCATCACATAATATTGTTGTTACTGTGTACAATCTTCTCCTGGTTCTGCTCACTTCACTCAACTTCAGGTCATGTAAGTCTTTCCAGGTTTTTCTGAAGTCCACCTGCTCATCATTTCTTATAGGAACAATAGTATTCCATTGCATTAATGTACCACAACTTGTTCAGTCATTCCCCAATTGATGGGCATCCCCTTAGTTTCCAAATCTTTGCCACCACAAAAAGAGCTGCTATAAATATTTTTGTACATATGGTCCTTTTTCCTTTTTTTAATGATGTGTCTTTAGAGTATAGATATAATAATGGTATTGCTGGATTGAAGGTATACACAGTTTGATTGCCCTTTGGGCATAGTTCCAAATTACTCTCCAGGATAGTTAGATCAGTTCACAACTCCACCAATAATGCACTAGTGTCCCAATTTTCCCATATGTTCTCCAACATTTATCATTTTTCTTTTCTGTCATATTAGCAAATCTGGTAGGCATGAGGTGGTACCTTGGAATTTCATTTAATTTGCATTTCTCTAATAATAGTGATTTAGAGCATTTTTTTCATATAAATATAGGTAGCTTTAATTTCTTCATCTACAAATTGCCGGTTCTTATTCTTTGATAATTAATCAACTGAGGAAGGACTTGTGTTCTTATAAATTTGACTCTGTTCCCTATTTATTTGAGAAATGAGACCTTTATCATAAGCACTAGTTATAAAAATTGTTCCCCATCTTTCTGCTTTCCTTCTCATCTTGGTTGTGTTGGTTTTGTTTGTGTAAAACCTTTTTAATTTAATGTATTCAAAATTATCCATCTTGCATTTCATAATGTTCTCTATCTCTTGTTTGGTCATAACTTCTTCCCCTATCCATAGCTTTGACAGGTAAACTATTCATTGTTGTCCCAATTTGCTTATGGTATCACCCTTTATATCTAAATTATGTACCCATTTTGACCTTATCTTGGTACATTTTATGAGCTTCTCAATGCAGTTTTCATTTGCTCGGGGAAATACTGCTTTTGAAGTCAGAAAGGTCAGCCCTTTGCCAGCTGCCTTTTGACGACAGAAGGCAGCACCATTTTGCTCCCTGCTGTCATTGTCTTTGTTCTCAGTACACTTAACAAAGACAGTAATCTTGCCAATGTAACCAACTCACTTTTGTTGATGGAACTATTCCACTCTGTTCTCTCCTTGCTACCAGGGAACTGACATTCTCTCAGCACAGAAGGAAAAGATGTACTTCTAATATATTGTCTTGACCATGTGAAATCCCTCAGCCTCTAGGACTCTGAGATCACACTGATACCTGGGCTAACATACACAAATTTTCAAATTCGTTTTTCAAGAATGAAAAGTCTTTATCTGACTACAAACTCCTATAATTCCATTTCTTCCTATGTCTCATCCTCAAATCTATTCTTCCTTCTCATCATGATCTCCAGACTCTCTACCCCTAAGTATTATCACATCTACTATGTCTTCACTTTCTTCTTGAGCTTATGTTTCTAAATTACCATCATTATGCCATGCTATACTCTCTAATTCTTTCCCCTTTGTTTTATCACCACTTATGTCCTTCTAAGCACCAACTCTGGATTACTCCCACCATCTGCTGCTTCTGTTTCTGCTCATATGCTATTGAAAGAAGGCTTTCAACCTCATTGACTGAAAACACTACACTTATATTATCCAACTTCAACTTTCTGTCTTTGTATCCCTAGCATCATGTATGGTCAATGATGCATAATGTCAGCAACCTTGTGGGGATGATTTCTGACAACTGTAGGTGAAGTTCTGTCTCATGGGAAAGCTGGGAGAACAACTTTTGGCATGGGCCAAGGTAGAGCTCTCATGATTCAGTTTCCCCACTGTGACATTTTCTTTTGAATGAAAAATTTTCCCCACCTGACTCTAAGCCTGGATATGACATTCTCAATACAATTGGCTACCTATATAAGTCTTGCCTGGAACTGACACAAAGTTAGGGGAGCATTTCTTTCTTCTTACTATAGCTATGTCCCTATTTTCCTTTTATGGCAAATTTCTATAATCTTGGTTTGTGGTCATTAGAAGATATATCTTCTATATCTATAACATAATGTTAAAGCTTTATCTAAGACTGGAGCTTACCTAAGTTACTGTAATAAAATGTAAGCATTTTAGCTATTCAGCATGAAATTGCAGTTCTTTCCATATCCCAAACAACTGAGTAGATGAGTACTTGGCTTGTCATCCACTTGTCAACAGTTCTATGCTCCTGTATAAGATAAAGTCCTTCAAATATCTCACAAGGGAATAATTAGACAATGATAGAAGAATTTGTAAAACCAGGATATAATTCCATTACTTGTGAAGTCAATATCACAATTTGCTGTTCTGTTTTAAGGAAAAGAATTTCAGCTGAATTAGTTATCTTCGAGGAGTGTGATTTATGGTCTATTTGGTGTTACCTCAAAAAGACATTCAGTTTTACTCAGGTTTATTATTTAATATGTGATTAACATACAAAGAGCATGAAATGCAAGCAAATTATAGATGGGTTTAAAGAGTTTATTTACACATCCCATCCCAAGTCTCCTGCAACATTCATCATTCTCTTTTTTTGTCATGTTACCAACTCTTGATAGATGTGAGGTGGTACCTCAGAGTTGTTTTAACTTTCGTTTCTCCAATCAGTAGTGATTTAGAGTATTTTTAAAGGACTATTTATAGCTTTGGTTTCTTCTGAAAATTACCTGTTTATATCCTTTGACCATTTATCAATTGGAGAATGATTTATTTTACAAATTTAGTTCAGTTCTTCATATATTTAAGAAATGAGGCCTTTATCAGAGAAACTTACCATAGTTTTTTTTTCCCTCTGTTTCCTGCTTTCCTTCTAATTTTGGCTTTATTAATTTGTGCAAAGATGTTTTAATTTTGTGTAATTAAACTTATCCATTTTACTTCCCATAATCTTTTGTTTGATTATAAACTATTTCCTTATCCAAAAATCAGACAGGTAAAATTTTCCATGCTCCCCTAATACTTATACCCTTTAGTATGACCTTTTTGGGTATTTATATGGTGTGAGATGTAGGTCTATGCCTAGTTTCAGCCAAAATGCTTTCCAGTTTTCCTGGCAATTTCTTTGTCAAATGGTGAGTTTTTGCCCCCAAAAGTTTTGATTACACACTAAATTACTATGGTCATTTTCCCTAAGATTTTACAAACAAGCTTATATTATAAAGCAGACTCTGCACTTCTGAATGGAATACTGAGACCTTCTATTGTCATGATCTCTATTATTTGGGGTTCCAATGCCGCATTCCCTGGATATTGAGTATTTTGCTCTTCAAGGATATTGGGGATGATTCAGATAAGGGAGCTACATGAGCGAGCCTTAAGGAGTCTGATTTATGGCATAGTTTGATCACTGCTCTCCCAATATTATATCTATAAGTTTCAGACTCCAGTTTGAATTTGGGCAACACCATCGCAGCCTTGCCCCTGAGGGGAGCTTCAGTAGACAGCTGTTGGTCCCAGTTCCTATCAGCCTTCTAGGAGATTCTGCAGCTTCAGAATGACAGAGCTATAGTACCCCACTCTCTAATACAGGCTGCAATCACTTGGGTCAGAACAATAGACTTTCAGACCGATCTGTCCTCTGTTCCATTCTATTGAATCCATGATCCTCTCCAGTGTTAGAGGTATAAAAATGCAGGCCCTGTGTAAGCTGGTCTGTGCTGGCAACCCTGATTAGTACTCATGGGTAGGTCCAATAGAGCTACAGGTCAACTTTTATTATGAATCCTTGAAGACAAACAGAGTTTCAGTATTACCGCTATTTCTAAGTCCCTAACCAGGTCACTTTCCTGTGGGCTGAATTCACAAATTTGGGCTGTAAAAATGACTCACTGTGGTTTCCCCTTGGATTTCCAGACCACTACTAGGTCTGGCACTCTTTCTCAAACTTTTTTGGAGTAGTCATGGGAGAAAGCTATTGACTCCCTTAGTTTACTTTTGATTGATTCAATTAATATGTTTGTGATTTATGTGATTAAGTGGGGGTGGGGAAGTGAACCTTCATCCTTATAGCAGAAAAAAATGAAAAAAAATGTGCCAATCAATTGAGAGGAAGGGTTGAACAAATTTTGATATGTAAATACAATGGAATTACATACCATTATATCTTTCAGTAGGAAAATGTTGAGAATTCAAAGAAACGGGAAAACTTATGTAAATTGGGTATACCTAAAAAATTAAGTTAGAATCAGACAATGCTCAAAGCAGTAAAGCACCTCAGGTGTCATTTAATTCAACACAGTCATTTAATTCAAAGTATCTTTTCTATAATAAAGCTAGCAAATCATTAATTACCCTCATTAATTAGGCTTTGAAGGCCTCACTCAAGGGAAAAACCTGCTGCCTTTAAAGTCAGGACATTGCACATTGAAATAATTCTAACGGTTAGGAAGATTTTCCTTACATCAAACCTAAATTTACTTCTTTGCCGCTTCTGCTAGTTGTTCATAGTTCTTCCATCTTAGGTCAAACACACCAAGTCTAATCTATTGTCCATGAATCAAGTTCTTCAAATATTGAAAGAAAACTATCATTTCTCCTCCTCCACCAAGGTCTTCCCATTTCCTTCAAATGATCTTCATATGGCAGGAGAGACACAGACAGAGATACAGAAATAGAAAGAGACTGAGACAAAGAGAAGGGGAGAGAGAGATAGGCAAGCAGAGATAGAATGACAGAGAAAAACAGAGAGACACATATAGAAGAGAGAGTAAGCATTTTGTGAGCTCACTACCTGACAGAGACTGTGCTAAGAACTGGGAATACAAATATAAGCAATGAAGCAAGGGTCCCTATACTCAAAGAGCTTATATTCTAATGAGAGAAGACCTGGAAAGGTGGGGAGGGATGCTGGGCAGCCAAGTGTGGAGATGGCCAAGAAATGGCATGGAGGCTTGATTCTGAGCAAAGGAAAGGGAAAGTTCGTTTATTTGCACTTTAGCATTTCATGGATGAAGTCCAAGTTTCAGTAGGGTTGAAAATTAGAATAATGAATGAAGTATAAGATTTGGATATGTCCAGGAAGGTAGATTAATAGGCAGGTTACTTCCCTGAGACACACTCTAGCTTATCAATGCCCCTCTGAAAAAGTGGTCCCTACAACCAAACACAGTACTATGAATGTGTTCTGACCAGAAGAGAGTACATACAGCAGGACTGTCACCTCCCTGGTCCTAGACATGGTGCGTCTCTTAATGCAACTTAATTTTGTGTTAGCATTTTGGGCTGTTATATTATACTGATAAGCCACATTGCAACTGTAGTCTGCTAAAAAACAGTTTTTTTTAATTATTTAATTTAAGCTCCTTAATTAACAGATGTAACAAATGTGGCCCTGAGTGATTTAGTGGCAAGTTCTATCTGCTAGTTATTGGCAAAACTGGGATTAGAACTAAGATTCCTCCCTCTTGGTTGAGCATTTTTTCTACCTATCACAGCATGTTATCTTATATATCAATTGTTTTATAAATGAAATTATATTACTTACGATTTTGGAATAATCATTCTCGATCTGTTGAATATTGATGCTTAGCATGAAAGAAGGGATATGTATAAATGTCTATCTATCTATCTATCTATCTATCTATCTATCTGTCTGTCTGTCTGTCTGTCTGTCTGTCTGTCTGTCTGTCTGTCTACGTATCTATCTATCTATCTATCTATCTATCTATCTATCTATCTATCTATCTATCTATCTATCTATCCACGTATCTACCTATATGTCTGTCTGTCTATCTATATTGATAGATATGTGTGAATGTTTTATGTTTATCTACACATATATATGTATTTCACATCATTCTGTAACCATCTCGCCAGTCCCCATGCATTGTATGGTCCTTCCACCTCCCCCTACTCCCAAGCTTTCCGGTCTTGAAATCATAATGAAATAAGCCGTCATTGCTTTTGGAAACAGTCTCTCACACCATTCTCCCCTATAGCCCCACTAACTATTCCTGGAACTTGCTGAAACACGTTTTTTCTCCCTTGTCTCCACTCTCCTACTTGTATTGTTTCCCCCCCTTAGATTATAGACTTCTCAAAGTTCAGGGTATGTCTTTGCTTTTGTATTTGTATCTTTAGTACTTAGCACATTGCTTGGCACATAGTATGGGTATAGTAAATATTTTTTCATTCATTAATCCATCTACCCACTCAGTTTTGAACTTCTCTGATATGTGAAATTTAGGTGTCTAGAAAGTAAGTTTTCTTAAAGTGACACAAATTTATAAACAAACATATTATGAGTATTTGCATAGCTAATTAGCTCAGATTGCTGAATGTCACAGTCAGGGACCATATCTTTTGATAATAATGGTAGCTCGCATATGTCTCCCTATATATGTGTGTATACACACATGCATACATAGAAATATATACACATGCATACATGTACATATGTATATACATGTGTACACATGTGTATATATACATATCACATTTATATGTGTGTATTATCTCATAGTATTGCAAATATTGTTATCTTCATTTTGCAAATGAAGAAATGGAGGCTCAGGGTGGTCAAATTACCCATCCAAGTTCACACAGTTGAAGAAGCCACTGAGGCTGGCAATCCTTGACCCCACATCATCTGACTCCAAGTTTGCTGTTCTTTCCATCACTTCATGCTGCCTTGCAGGCATATGTGGGAGCTTATATTTTGTAAACACAAGGTTGGAAAGCATATGTGAACATATGTCAAAAAGGATTTTAAAAGAAGCAAGAAATATCCATGAGGTTCTGAGATTTGAAGCACCAAGAACATACTAAAATAATAATAATCAACAAATGAAGTCAAAAGATATTTACTGCTTGCCAACTATGTGTTTAAAAGCTTTATTAATCTGAATTCCAGACAGATGTGCATATGGCATGCTCCAGATGTGTCTCTAATTCAATTCAATTCAATAAGCATGGATTATCAATGCTGCTCTTTTAGGGTTGAGGACCCAGAAAATTGCCAGACTCATTCTTCTTCTGACCACCTTTCAGGTCTCCCCATAATCCTGACATCTCTCTGTACCACAGTTTGTTGGCCTATGATACATAACTATTAATAACTTCCTGTCTTCAAAGGAAAATGGAGAATAACTAACACATATTTAGCTCACTATGTCTAGCTAGCCCCATACAATTTCAAGTCTGACATTGCATTCAGGCATCTACCCTGACCATCTTATCATCTGTCCTGATACCACAAATGCGTTCCCTTTCCTCATCATGTTCCTCCACCCCAAACCTTTTCCACTTCTTGCCCTTGGAATACTAACTCAATTAACTGTCCAATAGCTCCTCTCACCATCTTTTTCACTCCCCACACAGAGATTTCCTTCCTTGGCTACTACATTTGTATGTGCATTATCTCCTCCTATGAGAAACTAAGCTCCCCGAGGTCAGAAACTGTCTACATTTTATATTTGCTTTGCTAGCACTAAGTATGGTGTATATAGTATCTAGTATCGGTGTATGTATGTATGTGTGTGTGTATACAGTTGTGTGTATATATATGTGTATGTAACTGTGTGTGTATTTATAGTGTCTGGCATATAGTAAATCCAAAATAAATACCTTTTCATTTCATTCACTCATATATGTAACTTAACATTTCTCTACTTAAGTTTATAAAAAGTAAAGACTTCTGTTAATATCAGAATTAGCTTATATTCTTTAAATATTAATTTCTAATATTCTATAATATTTGACACAACTCCTTTTTATACTGTAATATTTGTCTAAGATCCATTCAGACTAACCAAATATATTGCTTAAGCTGTAAATTATTCGTAGTGCTTTGTAGCAAGAGTCAGAGAGAGAGAGAGAGAGAGAGAGAGAGAGAGAGAGAGAGAGAGAGATGGAGGGAGAGAGAAAGAGAGAAAGGGAGGGAGAGACAGAGACAGAGACAGAGAGACAGCAAAAGGGGAGGAAAAAGAGTCTCCTGGGGACGTGGTGTGGCATGGAGGCCTCTTTTTCAGTCAAGATAAAGTTGAAAGCCCACCTCTTAGAACCAGGGCACGGGGCGGGGGGGGGGGGGGGAATTAGAATTCAAAGTCCAAGTGAGGGTGAATGAAGAATGATAGCCAGGGTACAGGTATCCTGGTGGGGAGGTACTCATGAAGACTGTAGTGGAAAGATCTCGAGACTGAAATTTGGGAGCCTAGTTTTTCTGTCCCAGGACTGCCACTCACTTGCTGGCAGACTACAATAAGTCCTCTCTCTGGCCCTCAGTTTCCTTATCTGAATGAGGAGGGGTTTTAACTAAATGTTCTCTAAGGTCCCTTCAATGATTCTATATTAGTTTCTAAACATCAATAAAAATACAATATTAGCACATTTTCTTAATAAGTCCCTACAAATTAAAAGATACTAAAGTGTATTTTGCACATTCAATAAAATAATAAAAAATTATCAATAAGCAGGTAGATAATGTAACAGTTAAGCCACTACCTGCAGTCAGGAAGACACCCAAGTTCAAATCCAGCCTTGGACATTTATTGCCTTTGAGACCCTGGACAAATTAACTTCTTTATGTCTCAATTGCTTCATTTATAAAAAGGAGATAATTTTAACTGCTATGTTCCAAGAGTTGTTACAGGAACCAAATGAGACAATATTTGTAATGTCCTTTGCAAACTTTAAAGCACTATATAATTATTATTATATAATATGATATTATATAATATTATATAATATGACTCACAGACCCCCGAAAGGATCTTGGGAACCCCCAGGAGTCCTTGGAACACATTTTGAGAACCAGTGATCTAGAGGAGTTATAAAATCATAGGATGAATGTTATCAATAATCTACCCAGAAATATAGACTCTAAACGGTAAAAGGACCTAGAGGTCATGAAGACTTTCATCTGACAGATGAGTAGACTTGAAACCCAGAAAGATAAAATAACTTTTCTAAGGTTAACCAGTAGCTAGATACTTATTTGGGTCCCTGGATTTCCAACCCAACTCTGTCACTGCTTCTCTGCTTTCAATCATTGTTCAAGAAAAAGATGCTTATTTTTCCCTTTGGATAGAACGATTAGCATTGGGGGAAACATCCAGTTTGGTGTTGCTTTCCATTTAAATATAGTTTGTTGATCCAGTTTTTGGTTGTTGTTTTTTTTTTTAGCTGACATGAAAAAGGATCATTTGGTTTCTTGTTGTATGTATTTAATGCTGAAAGCTTTGCCAGGGTGAGCTTAACAGGCTGACTCAGGCATTGGAGCCGTTTGTCTTGAAAAATGTGTATTTCAATAAATAACATTTGAAGGAGAACCTTGGAATGTCTGAGTTGGAAAGGAGAACAGAGGGCTTAGAACAGCCTATTCCATGAAAGGGAATCCCTTATACATTATGCCTGATGAGTGATCCTCCAGGCCTTTACTTGAAAATATCAGATAAGGAGACACTGCCTCCGGATAAAGTGACTGATTGCCATTTTGGATCCTTCTACTTGTTAGAAAGTTTTTCCTTACATCAAGCCTAAATTTGTCTTTTTGCAACTTTTTCCCAGTGTTCAAAGTTTTTTTCCCCTGAACCCTAGCAGAACAGGTCTAATCCCTCCAAGATGACAGCCCTTCCTTTATTTGAAGACAGCTGTAGGGAGACAGGGAGGTTCGGTTCTGGCTGGAATACAGAACCTAAGTCAGTCTTTGTTGCCTGTAGAAATACATGATAAAGCCAAGATTAGAGGGCAAGAGGTTTGAAAGTGATGACTTTACCTCTTTGTCTAGCTTGTGCTGTTGCTTAGATTTCTTTGACTGAAACGAAGTCAAAGAAGATCTTAAGAGTAAGCTCCTCTGGGTTTTTCCCTAATTACCCAACATGACTTTTGTGCTCTACAGAAGCTCAGAAACAATCAGTTCCAGCCCCCTCATTTTACTGTTGAGGAAACAGAGGCAGAGAAAGTTTAAATATCTTGTTCAGTGTCATAATTAATAAGTATCTGAGATAAGATTTAAAATCAAATCTTCCTAATGCTAAGTCTAGTACTCTAATATTCCATGGTACCTCTAACTTCTGTTCCTTCTCCTTATACTTCATTAAGAAAGACATACAAGGAATTTTCTAACTCTAAGTCAGATGATTGTAAGCACTCAGAAGGTTTAATCTCAGCGTGGAATTCTCTCACTAGCTTTAGTCAAGCTGCCCATAGGTAGGTCTGATGACATATTTCTTCAATGGCTATACCCTAAACTATCAATGGGCTTTTGTCATGGAGGCCCTGACTCAGTTACTGCTCTCTGGTCATTGGAACTGAGCAGATGGGAGCTGAGAGGACTAACAAATGACTTTGAAGAGACAAGCAGATGCACAGTAGTCCCTTTCCTCCAGAAACATTCATTCCATCATGGGTGGGGAACTCCATTTATTTAAATAAGTAAATACAAAGTGTATACAAAGTACTTTGCAGAGGTAGAGAACATGAATAGGTGGTGAGCTCAGGAAAGAAGATACGTAGAGGAATATACTTGAACCATTTTGAAAGGGCAGAGGCAGAGTTGAGGATGGAGTACATTCTTGACATAAGAGACAGTTTCTCCAAAGATACAGGAGAAGGAGAGATCAAGTTATGTATGGGGAAACAGCAAGAGGTCAGGATGATGGGCCATCTTTTCATCACCTCTGTCTGAGAGAAGGAATGGGGGTAATGAGATAGAAGCCTGGAAAGGTAGGTAGAAATCAGATTTTGGAGACCTTTAAATTCTAAGAAGTGACCTGCTCAGACCTGGGTTTTAAAAATGTCCACTTGACAGGTGTGTGGAGGATGGATTAGAGAGGGAAAAGACTGGAAGCATAAAGGAATAATTAGGAGACTAATGAAATAGTAATATAGGAAGAAGTGATGAGGGCTTGAACTAGAAGAGAAGTTTTTCAGGAAAGAAAAGGCAAAACCAAAAAAATAATTCAATAGTTACATACTCTTTCCTCTGTCTTTCATAATACATACATAAATAACATATATGCATACATACACAAATATTTAATACATAACATATAATGGTTTCTATTATAATCTAATTATATTTATATATAATTATAATGTATATAATTATATATAATCTATATATTGTATATCTTATATATTACCTAGATGTAATCATAATCGAATTATAGATATATTTAGATATTATATTTATCATATCATATTTATTTACTTAAAGACTATATATGTATATATATGAACATTTATACTATATGTATAGTATACATATATAAGTAAATATAATGATTTCAAGAAGAAATGAAGGATGGAGGGTAAGTCAGAAATGGCATGACATAGTTGGAGAACAAATGAGGTAAACCAGAAAATAAGTCATTTTTCATTTCTCTGGTATTTCAACGTCCTTCATGCACAGATCTAATTATCTTAACTCTTCCACTCTAAAGTCCAAAAGACTTCCATGGTGCCATGTTATCTACTAAACAAAGTCCTAATTCTTTAGCATAGCATTGGACATCCTCTACAATCTGATATAATCTTATCTTTTATTAATCACACAACTTTCTCCTCAACCTGCCCAGTTCTATGCTTCAGCCAAGGCAGATTATTCAATGTATGTCCCCCCCTTCCCCTCCCATAAGGATTTTTGGCCTCTCTATGCTTAAATTCCTCCCCCCACCCTTTGCTTCACCTGTTGAATTTGCACTTATCCTTTAAAGGATATTTATTTTTTGTTGTTGTTTTTGGAGGGGGAAAGGTAAGGCAATTTGCATTAAGTGACTTACCCAAGGTCACACAGCTAGTTAAGTGTCAAGTGTCTGAGACTGGATTTGAACTCAGGTCCTCCTGACTTCAGGGCTGGTATTCTATTCACTGCGCCACCTAGCTGCCCTTAAAAGTTCATTTCAAATGCATTCTCTATTGTGATGCTTCCCCTCATGCCCCAGAGAGGGAAGTCCTTTTTTATCTTAGATCTCACAAAGCACTTTGTACCTCTAGAATGCACTTTTTATGTCTTATTTTGTATTTTACTTCTCTGAAAATGTAGATAGTAATCTCTCTAAGGGCAACCACACTATTACACCTCTATATTCTCACAGTACTTACTCCATATATAGGTACCAAATATTTGTTGAATTGAGGGTTCATCTTTCTTACAAGGGAAGGTAGGTGTCACAGTGGACAGAGTGCTGGGTCTGAAGTCAGGAAAATTCATCTTCCTTAGTTCAAATCTGGCTTTAGATACTTATTAGCTGTATGACCCTGAGTTAGTCACATTACCCTGTTTCTCTCAGATTCCTTATCTGTAAAATGAGCAGAAGAAAGAAATGGCAAACCCTTTCAGTATCTCTGCCAAGGAAACCCCAAATGAGGTCCTGAGGAACAGGACACAACTAAAACAATGAACAATAACAACCTCTATACAAAGCAGGAAGTAATTTGACCAATTCAAAAGGGAAACATACCAGGATTTGCACAAGAAGTCATTGATATCCCCTGAAAGGAGCTACGTTGGGGTTCCAGTGTGTTCCTGTCCCTTAGAACACATTTCACATGAGCTCTGGAAATCACTTTCAAAGTCTGCAGCACACACTCTTCAATGGCTCCCATGGGGAGGATTTTTCATCCTTTGAGGATTGTTTTGTTGTTGAAAAGAGTCAAAAGTCTTTCTGAGAAAAATCATCTGGCAAATAAGGTGGGTAACCATAACAACAAAGACATAACTAAGGTGGGACAGCTGGGGTTTTCTACCAGGCACCAGCATATGGTATATGTTGAAAACCCTCCAAGAAGGTTTTGAGTGTGGAACACACTTCCTCTCTGTGGTGGTCCAAAGCTTCCTGGCCCTGTGCCTTTTACCTCATATTTCTCCACTTTTCTTCATCCTCAAAGGGGTTTGGGGGAAGGATGGCAAACCACTCCAGATCTTTTGCCAACAAAACCCCAAATGGGGTCACAAAGAGTCAGACATGACTGAAACAAATGAATAAACCTAAGGAAATGAGAAAGATTTGGAGGATGGAGGCTTTCAGAGGTCAGGAAGGAGGAGGATGAGGTAGACCAGGGGTTGGGAAGAGTTTGACTTGAGAGAGAAACAGGCCTAGAAAAGGGTGAGGGTGCAGAGATATGAACCAGAAAATGTTGAAGAGAGAGGGAGAAGCCAGTAGTCCCCTCTTTCTGAAGCAACTAAATCAATGTATACTCCTTTAAGCTATAGAGGAGGAGAAGATAAGCCCAGGAGAGAATAATGGAATAGGTTCCAGGGCATCTGCAGTTGCCTGGAAGAAGGGAGAAGGCTGTTTGAGGTTAGAGGAGGTGGATCACCCAAACAGTCCCTAAGCTACCTCTGAAACACTGCTGTCTCCTCCCCTTTACTGTGTCTTATCCTTGCTATTTTTGCCCCAGATGAAAATAATTCCTAGTTATGACCTAGCTTAATAACGATAATGATTCACATTCCTCTAAAACTGTATAATTGAAAAAGTGCTTTAGCTAAGTTATCTCACAACAAGCTTGTGAAATAAGCAGGAAGATATTAGCCACATTTTACCAAAGAAGAGTGTGACTGCCCTAGGAGTGAAATAGTTTGCCCAAAGTTGTGTAGCTAGTAAGTGGTGGAACTGAGTCTTGATCCCGTCTTTTGACTACAAACTCAATGTTTCATTAAACCCCAATAAATGTGTGTGTATACACATACACATACATAAGTGTGTGTGTATATATATACACACACATATACATATACATACATAATTGCTTAATTAATTAATTAAAGGAGGCTGTTATTCTGCTATGGAGTCGTGGAAACCAGTCTTACTACTTCAGTTACACCTTGTATGCCACACACACAGACACACACACACACACGCACAGAGGAAAGAATAAAATTGTTTGAATATAGTCCTCAGTCTTCTTCCCTCTCCCTTTTCCCAAATGTTTGCCCTGTTCCCCTCAGTTTCAGTGAAGGAAGCTCCAGTCAAGGTTTAAGACACCTATGAGCAGGAAGCACTTGATTTACACTTTTACACTCCATTTTTCTACCTCTTTCTACCCAGAAGGCCAATCTATGGCCTTTATCTACGTGGCCCATTCCCACCATGCCTAGACAAGCTACTTCTAACAGATGCCCATTAATACTATAAGAACAAGTCCAAATCTTACAAAACTACCAAGAATGTGAGTCACCCCACCCCAACCCCCATCCCCTTACTTAACACTTCCTCTCACATACCACTCCTAAAACTCAGACTCCTGGAAAATGCCATAAAGTGAATTGCAGTGTCCATATGAATCATAAAAAGTAGACTGCTCATAGGTCTCCTGCTCTTTGGCCTACTCTGTGCAGAGCTGGGAATGACTAAGACAAGCAGAATTTTATAAGACAGTAATGTTTTAAGGCGACTGCTGGGTGCCCTCTCCTTTACATTTTAATGTTACACTAATGTTGAATTAAAATGGAATTCCTATGGTAATATACAATGTCTAAATCAATACCAACTGATTAGCGTCACGAAGATGAAAATTAAAAGATATCATAGCAATGGCAAAACTCAAATAAGAAATCTTGGTGAATAATGCTGTGTATGTCCATTAACTCATACCTGACTAATGCTAAATTACAATAAAATATCTCAGAAATTCTGGCAAGAGCCACTTTAAAGCCCACAAAATGTAACCCAATTAGCACTAAAATGATAGATGCAGAGAGAATTCATTATACCCATAGACTCCTTGTAAAATAGGGCCTCATAAACTTCCCTTTAAAGAACTGTTCCATTATTATAAACACAATGGCCAGAAGGCCTCTACAAGGCCTCTAAGTTGGCTAAAATCCCAGAGATAACATTCAGACATATGCCTTAGGCAGACCAAGTCTATCAGGGCAGTCAGACAATGAGTAGTTTACGCGTGCTCCCCGTCCTCTGCCCTCCATGTGTCTTCATGCACCAATCTCTTCCATTTTTCTCACTCTTCATGACTCTCCCTTCTCTCTCTGCTTTCCAGTGGTCTGAGAGTCAGGGATGGAAATGGTGACCACAGGAGGACTCTGACTAGCCAAATAGTGTCAGACCTAATATATCTTCAGATTTTAGAACCAGTAAGATCTCCAATTACTGAACTGCTTTTGGTCATCTTCGTAATATCTTGGAGCATGTAAAAAGGTCTCAAAGGACCTTTTGCCTTAATTTTGGGGAGCAAAAAGGCAATATAGTAGATCCTTAAACCTATAGATCAATGAGTCTGACTTCTTTTCCAACAAAGAAAATATTATATCCAATAAACAATATATTATATCCAATAAAGAATGTTATATCCAATGAAGAATATATTATTAAAGGGTTGGCTTGTGAGCACTAAGAAAATAAGTGGTGATCTTTAAAGAGGCTTAGGTTTAATAACCACCACCACCACCATTATAATCACTAGCATTTATACAGCTCAGAAATATTTGCAAAGTGCTTTATGTAGGTTGTCTTATTTGACAACCCTGGGAGGAAGGGTCCATTATTATCCCCATTTTACAGATGAGGAAATTGAGGTACAGTGAGATTGGGTGACTTGTACAGGATCACACAGCTATTAAACTATCTGAGGCAGAATTTGAACTCAGGTCTTCCTGACCCCAATTCCAACACATTATGCATTCTGTTACCTATCTGCCTTGGCTTCCTCAGGAACAAGTTATGCCAGTCTAACCTCATTACCTTTTTGACAGGGCATTTACACCATTATATCAGGGAAATACTTTAGACACAGCATACATAAATTTCAGCCTAACATTTGACAAAGTTTCTCATACTGTATTTGTGGGTAACATGAAGAGATAGGGGTTAGATCAGTTGTTCTCAAACATTTTGGTCTCAGGATCGCTTTACAGTTTTAAAGATTATTGAAGTCCCCAACCTTTCCTGAACAGTTTTTATGTGGTTCTACTTACTCTATTACAGTATTTACATTATTAAAAATCAAAACACCATAAAATTATTATGAAGATTATTTTGGCCAGGAGGACTAGTAGAAAGGGTTAGACCACCCTCTGATAATCTTTTGTTATTTGTTGTTCAGTCGTCTCAGCCATGCCCAATTCTGGGTGGAGTGGTTTGCCATTTCCTTTTCCAGATCATTTTGCTGATGAGGAACTGAAGCAAATAGGGTTAAATGACTTGCCCAGGGTCATATAGCTACTAAGTATCTGAGTCCAGATTTGAACTCAGGAAGATGAGTCTTCTTGGTTCCCAATCCAGTGCTCTACCCACTATGCTACCAGCTACCCTAAAAAGTCTCTCCCCTCCCCTTATCAGGGAGAGACTTTCTAGACACTGCACCCTAGTAGAGGAGGGTTGAGGAAGCCCACAGTAACTTGAAAGAAATGAAGCCCAGAATATGGTAGCTGAGAGAAACCTTGTGATCAAACATCCATCAGGAAAACCCCCAGCAGTGATGATGCACGCAGAGGCAAACTATGAGAGCAATGTGATAATATCCTTGTCACAAAAGTCCCTGCCCCATACAAATTCCCTGTGTATGTGGCCTCCTTATTTGGCCCATTGTTATATGAATTCTCTGAATGTTTGTCCTTTCCAACTAATTGTATGGTTATCCATTGAAAACTGTACATAATATACTCTGAGAGGGAACCTTTCCTTGGCACTTTATTTTATATAATGTTTTATTAAATATCTATTGTTGGCACAAATGTGTCTTCTGGCTGGTTGGTAAAAGCACATCCATTAGCTGGAGTCTGTGAACCTAATTTTCAATAGGTGCTCACCTATAAAGTATCAAATCTGGGGTAGGTCTACTAAGGAACCTATATGTAAGAGGGGGAAGGAAGCCCAAGGGCTATGTGCTGAATATCTTGTCTTTTTATTATCAAGATAGGCATGGTCAACAGTGCAGCCAGACACCTAGAAAAATGCTGTCTACGCTAATGCATCTGCTTTAGAAAAAGTTATTTTTTTAAAAAAAATCTGTATTTAACAAGCACCAATTAAAAACCATTTTCACATAAAAAACAGAAAGAGAGGAATATGTGTGAAACATATACAAATTACATGCAAATATTTTTCAAATATATTATAAATTTAATATTACTTCCAAATCTGCCCTGCTTATCTGTATTTTCTTCTGAATGTCTTTCTATTCTCTGTGGATTTGCAATGAACCTGAATTTTTTTTCTTTTTGGGGGGACAAAACTACCCCCAGCTTCTTTCTTCCAGTTTCTCCCCCCATAAAGAAAGAAATATATAATCTTTATACCATAGGCATAGTCTAGTTGCCTGTACTTCTCCACTTACTCATTTCTTTCCTTAAGCTAACTGCCTTCTGACCTCACTACTAAACTATTCTCTTCTATTTAACTAAGAATTTCTCCATTATTCAATCATCATCTCTCCGTAGAAGCGCATGATTCCAAAATCTAGGTACCCTGACCTAGTTCCTCCTGAGCCACACGCACCTGGCAGAGGTACAGGAGGTGTGCAATGTTGGGTTTGAGGGGCATTTTGAAGGAATTGGTCACCTCAAGGTGCCAAGAATGGTCTTGAGATAAAGGTCTGGAGATGACTTACCTGGTAGCCTAGGTCTTTTTTTGAGCTAAAACACCCTGGGGCCAGGGAGGTCTCTGATGTAAGAATGTGGCATTGTACAACTAATAACTGCACGACAACCCATCTCCCAACACCCTGCTTTTTTACTGCCTGTCTTCTGTACCTGGAATACTTTTTATCCTCATATCTACCTCCTGTGGCTTCCCAGGCCACCTTCAAGGTTCGCATTTAAATGCACCATCTATAAGGAGCCTTTCCTATTCCCTCCCACTAAGGCTTTCCCATGGGATTACCTTCTATTTACACTGCACATATGCTTGATGTCCAAAGTTATTTGTATGTTGTCACACCGTTGACATGCAAGCCCCCTGAGGGGCTTCTCTTTGTATTCCAAGAGCCTAACACAGAGCTTAATAAAGGCTTGCTGACTAATTGATATCACCAAGTGCCTCCCGAATGTTGTAATATGAGTGTTCTGTAGACATCGCAATCTCAATTCTGAAACAGAATTCCTCAATTTTTCTACAAAACCACCTCTCATCCAGACTTCCCTGTTAAGGTCCAGGACACTAGCGGTGTTCTAATCACCTAGGCTCCAAAGCTTGCTCTCCTCCTTTGTTCCTCACTCTTACTCATCTCACATATGTGAGTCCATGTGGTTCCTCCTCCCTCTCCAAGGGAGGCTGGTGCCCTTGCACAGCCCTGCCCCTCAAATCCAAGTCGACTGCAAGTCACATCCTCATTCCCAGAATTCATGGCCCTCTTCCAGAGAGAAAGATAAACACAACCTATGAGTAGTCTCATTCCCCTCCCCTCCTATTCTCTCTCCCACTCTCCACCTCCCTCTCTTCACCTAAGGGTGCTAGACCCAAAAGAAGGTACATTTTGTTGGCAGAACGCTCCCTCATTAACTTGGGGTTTACTGGCTAGATTTCTTTCTCACAGAACAAGTGAGAACCAATTCACTCCAGAGCTCATAGATTGGACAACAATCAGTCTCGCCCTCCTATCACAGAGTGAGTGTAAATAGTAAATAGTAATTGTTTCTCTTTTGGAACAACTCTGAGGGTCTTCCCCTCCTACTTTGATTTTTTTTCCCCTTAATTAAAGGGGCCATTCCTTGACTCACTTCTTAAAGAGGCCTATTCACTGGATGGGCATCACCTCACTCAAAGTGAGAACCTGAAAAGACCTTGGGCCAATGTCTCCCATTGCATCCTGGGCCATCTCCAGCCCTCCTGATGAATATCCGGCCACTGGACCCAGATGGCTCTGGAGGAGAAAGTGAGGCTGGTGACCTTGCACAGCCCTTCCTCACTCAAATCCAAGTCAACTGCAAGTCATGTCCTCATTCCCCATCTTCTCTGTCCTCTTTGAGAACTAAGGAGAAATACAATAACCAACTCCCCATAGAATGTAAGGTTCCTGAGGGCTGAGACCATTTCATTTTTGTCTTTGTATCTCTAGTGCCCAGTACAAAGCCTAGCAAGTAATATGCACAGTTTTAACTTCCTTTTATTAGCATTGTTGCACCGAGCTCTACCTAATTTGATGGGTAGGACCCCTGCATTCATCTTTACTTTTGCCTCAGAGCAGTTTCAGGAAGCTAAAGAAGGCTAGGTAGTTACAGAGGAGGAGTGAGATCCTGCTCACACATTTGGTTATTTTCCCACCTATGAGATCAAAGGCAGGGAAGCAGCATTCAACTGGGAAAAGGGAAATTCCTAGGCTGGAATTTCCAAGAATAAAGATTGCAGATATAGTAGTTACAGAAAAAGGTCAGGGCAGAGAAAAAGGGGATACTAGGAAGGGCATTAGTACAGTGCAACCAGTTATTGGACAGAAAAAGATTGTCCCCCAAACCAGAACTGCAGTGATTATTGTTAGGATTATTGTAATGTCAAACTGGACAGATTTGGGTGGTGCTTTTAGGGGGATTTCTACAGTCCTTTCCAGCTCTATACATCAGTGACTCTGTGACTCCTGAAACCCTTAGTTCACTTTCATACATAAACACAAATTCCCAACTCTATACTTCACATACCCCTAACACTCATTTGCCTTCTACCCTCCATGTTAGTTGAACAATGGAGTTAGCACAAGCAAAGGGACAACAAAAATACTATTTAAGGCCCTTCTGTAATTACCATTGAACAGCTCCATTTTGCAACAAGAATGGAGATCTGTCCATACTTACATATACTAGCTAAACACTAGTCAGAACCCCGAACTTAATATAAAATAATGGAATAAATATTCCTTTATTCTATTCTATTTGATAAATATATAAGCACCTATTATGTTCAGAGCATAATTCTAAGCCCTGAGAGAGAGATTAGATTTAAATTATATTTTAGAACAGAAATTGCCCCAATTTTCATGGAAGTTACACTCTGGTGAAGGTTTAACATCTCTCTATGTCTTTATCATCAATATCATCTAAATCAATGTCTGTCTAGATGTATTGAAGGCCTCCAAACTATCTTGATAGATAGGTCTCCACTATCTAGATAGATAAAGAGATAAATATACATAATACATATTATATATACATATATACACAATATACATATATAGATGTGTATGTCTAATATATATATATTTCTAGCCACACTCACACACACACATACACACCCCTGATTATAATACAAAATAAGACACAAGTGTAATCAAGAGAGGTAAGGTGTTTTATGAGGCATGAAGAAGAAAGGAATGTTACTAGATGGAGCAGGGTCAGAGAAGAGCAGGACACATATATAAGAGATATTACTAAGGTAGAAGAAACATTGGGACTAGGCAACAGATTCCATTGGGGAGGGCAATGAGAGAGAAGGTAAGAAATCTAGGATGACACCTAGGGGTCGTTAGATTTGGTGATTAAGAGATCATTGGTAACTTTGGAGAATGCATTTTCAATTGAATGATCAGTCTGAAGCCAGGCTGTCTAGAGTTAAGAAGAGAGTGAGAAGAAAGTAAATGGAGAGACATCAGTCGTACATTGCCTTCTCTAGGAGTTTGGCCACAAAAGGGAGGAGAGGTTTGGAATGACACCCAGCAGCAATGGATGGATCAAGGTTTTTTGTTTATTTTTAGCATGACAGAAATGGGTTTGTTTGTAGCCCATGGAGAAACAACCAGTCGGACGGGAGTGATTGAAAATAAAGGAGAGACTGGGGACTACTGAGAGGGCGATCTGTTTGGGATGAGAGGGTGCAATGAGATCACTTGTGCATGTAAAGGGTTTGCCTTGTTAAGGAGAAGAATCATGTGAAACATAGGTGAAGAAGTAGATAGTTGGAGAAGAAAATTGATTGCTGTGAAATGAGGAAGGGAGAAGAGGGAACTCTAGGCAAATGGTTTCCATTTTTTTCAATGAAATATAAAGCCAGGGTGGGTGAGGGGGAGGAAGAGTTATGGGAGATTTGTGTTGGGGAGAAGGATGAAAAGGTTTGGAAAAGCTGCTGTGGTAAGTGGGATAGTGAGTAAATTAGAGAAATATGAAAGGATTGTCTGGTCTCGTTGAAGGCCCAGTTGAGATTATGTAACATCACTTTGTAGTGGACTCAATCAGCATAGTTTCATGATTTTCTCCAGCTTTATTCAGCAGCATATGAGGAGTATTGAAGGCAGTGATGGTGGGAGTAATACAAGGCTATTTTGGCAGGTCATTATTGAAGACAAGATAAGAAGGAAAGGAACTTGGCAGAAAGATAGTTGGGTCTTCCTCATGATTAAAATAGGCACAAATGATACTTCCAAGAAGAATGCAGGCAGCATTATTAAAGATTACAAAGTCTTGATCAACAAATTTGCTAAATGGATATAGCCACAGATTCAGTGATAGTACAATGAAGTCTATATATCAAAGAAATTGAAAATAAGGAAAAACACCCACATGTACAAAAATATTAATTATTATTAATATTTAATAGTTCCATTTTTAGTGTAAAAAACTAGAAACAAAGGGGGGTCCATCAGTTAAGGAATGGTTGAATAAATTATGGTATACAAATGAATATAATGGAACGTATTATTGTTTTCTAAGAATGAGAATAGGGATGATTTCAGAGAAACCGAGTAGTATAAACAAATGCAGAGAGAGGCCAGAGAGAAGAACCTGGAGAACAATTTATAGAATAACAATGATTTTGCAACAAAAAACCAACTTTGAAAAACTTAAGAACTCTCATCGACAGCATGATCAACCATGATTCCAGAGAACTGATGATGAACTCTACTATCTACCTCCTCACAGAGAAGGAACAGACTCAAGAAATAGAAATGATACATACATTTCTGTACCTGGCCAATGTGGGAATTTGTTTTGTTTAACTATATATATATTTGTTCCTAGGGTGGTTTGTTTGGTCGTTTCAATTTGGGGGGTGTGTCCGGAATGGAAAAAAAATAAATGCTTGTTAATTTTCTTTTTAAGTTTTTGAAAATCTTGAACAAGAAACCAAGTAAAGCTGTTAGGTGTTATTTTTATCATTGCTGATTTAAGGCAAGGACTTCAGTAGAAGAAGACAGATTTGGGAAGCAAACAGCTGATTAAGAGGATGGTGTCTGACAATAGCATTTGGATTTATGGACCACAGCTTAAAATACAGGAATTATAAGAAGTACAGAATCCTGGCCAGGGATGAAATGTTCCTGACTAGAGCTAGTAAGAATGTATTTGCCTTGGGGTCTCATGAATCTAATTTAAAAGGGTTCATTTAAATGGAAAGGTCTCCTTTCCTCATGCCTTTGCTGTAGCCCACAGGCCTGATGGGTGTCCAGGTTCTTAGTTCATGTGACTTCAGTACTCAGACTCAGGTAGGGATTAGCCGTGTGACCATGAATGAAAGACACCCCTTTTTTTGTTTGTTTTTTGGAGGGCAGTTGGGGTTAAGAGACTTGCCCAAGGTCATAGGGCTAGTAAATGTTAAGTGTCTGAGGCCGAATTTGAACTCAGGTCCTCCTGACTCCAGGACAGGTGTTCTATTCACTGCTCCACCTAGCCACCCTTAGACTTGTCTCTTTAGTTTTCTCATCTGTTAAATTGGGTCCATGCTCATGATCATGATAATAGTTGACCTATATTGTGTTTTAACATTTGCAAACTGCTTTGCATATATGACTTAATTCACTTCTCGCAATTAGCTCTATAAAAGAAGTAATAAAAAATATAGTTGTCCTTGGGCCAATCACATTTGTGCTGAACATTTGATGGGGATTCTATGAAGAAATCATTTTATCAACATTCAGGTGTTATATCCTTTTGTCTTATCCTCAATATAGCCATTTGTTTTTTCATCCATTTTTTTTTCCTTTTTCCATTCTCCTATATACCCCCAAGCCTATTGCACAAAACACAACATACACCAGAATACAGAAACAAAATTTGATGAAACAATGAATTCAAATCCTTTTTATCTGCCTTGTTGGGAAAAAAAAAGCATCCAAGCTTGCTTCCATTTTTTTATGTACCCTGAGAAGTGGACTGGAGGGCATTGGCTAATTGAATGTCTGAAAGTTGGAATGGAGCCAAACTTCTCATATTATACCATATAAGTGTTTTTGAGACACAGAAATGGGTGATTGAAGAAGAATGGAATTTCTTTTATTCTTATTTATTGTCAGGAAAAGCAATATCCATCTGAATGAGTTGAGCTGGTTAGAAGACTGTTCAGAGGAAGGGCAATGGATTGGGTGGCCTCTGGAGGTCCCCAGGAATCACACACATTGTGACTCCTTCAAACTATAGTAGGCCATGTCTGTAGCAACAGGCCCTTTGAACTCTGATCATTAATTTGATTAATCTATGGTAATTCCTGTAACCTTATTTTCAATGGTCTTGGCACAATGATTGATCATTATCATTATTGGCAGTACTATTTGCAATTAGTAGTGATTGCACGTACATCCTTAGAGATCTTGTGGAAGTAATTGAATCCTATCACATAAAGAGGCAGCGACTTCCCCTCTCTCTTCCTCTTCATGCCTTCCCCTACCCCCACTACATGTGTACACATACTCCATAGCTGGGGGCAAGAGATTGACAGATTAATATTAATAAGGTAATTAAGATTCATAGAGATTTATTAAATGACATGTTCTCCAACATAGAACACATGCCATCTCTGCTCTCACCTAACCTCCACTCAGTCACTGGTAGCCAAATATTAACCTTGGCTTCCTAAAGCTATTCTTAGCCATAAGAAGAATTTACAAAAAGAAATCTGTTTTCCTGGAGTCAGATTTATCTGTGTGTGAATCCTGGCTTAATGATTTATTGTGTAATCTTGGACAAATCATTGGCTGGCAGAATGAGAGGATCATAGATTTAAACCGGGAAAGGACCAGAGCCTGAGGTAATACAAGTTAAGTGGCTTGCTCAATGTCACCCAGGTAGTAAGGATCAAATGAGATAATATTTGCAAAGCACTTAGCACAATGCCTGGAAAATAGTAAGTACTTAATAAAAAAAATTTTTTTTCAAGTAGGAAACCCATAATTTGAACCCCGGGTCTGTCAAGCTTTAATTTCCTATATGTGAAATGGGAATAATAACTACCTCTGATAAAAATACTTCTGTGACATCATGGAATAAGAAGTAGATTTCTGGCCAAATAGACTTAGAAGCCCAGAGTCTGATTTCTAGTTCTGTCATTGTCAGGTAAGTCTCCATTTCTTTTTTTTGTAGAATGGGGCCAATAATACTTGACCTACTTACTTTCTAGGATTGTTCTGAGATTGTTTTATGGTTAAGGAGGTGCCACTCAGAGATTCTGGGAGAGGAACATAGAAAGGGTTTAGATTAGAGTGTGACCAGATGACTAGACAGATCTCTTTCTCCCTGCCCCACCACAGCCCCACAGAAGCAGCAAGGGAAGTGAGAGGGGAGTGGAAGAAAGAAGCAGGATTAGAGATAGTAATTGGAATTCAGCAAATACCAGGAAAGTGACCCCATCACCTCCTGTCCCCTCCATAGGTTCTAGAGAACTTGGACAACACCTCTATGAGGAGAAGACTGAGATATGTTAGCATATCTGGCACATATCTGAGAGCATCCTTTGATGGCATCCTTTACACAACCCTTTGTACAGGGTGTCCCTAAAGTCTGGACACATACAAAATCTCATTAACTGCATATTTTCAAGAAATGAAATGAATGAAATTTTCAATAACATTTTATTTAATTAGCATAAATGAGATTTCATAGGAAGACACAGGAGACACATAGGAAATCTCATTAATTAAATTAAATTAATCTTATTGTTATGGAAAATAGTCCCCAATAGCTAATGAAAGCTTTTATTGCATATGAAATTGTCAAGGTTAAAACGTATGCTAATTAAATAAAATGTTGTTGAAATTTTCATTCATTTCATTTCTTGAAAACTTGTATAGTTAATGAGATTTTCTATGTATCCAGACTTTAGGGACATCCTATATGAAACTCTAAGCTGTCTTTGTTTCTTATAGGTTAAACATATTTCCTCTTCCCTACTAATCAGTGCTTTTTCTTAAATTTTTCTTTTTCTGTTCAGTGTTTAAATTCTTTCTTGTTAAAATCTCAGTACGTCCACTGAATAGATCAGCTTACAGTTTTAAACCTCCAGAGGTCAGATAAACTGGCAATTTAAATTATTTGATACTACCCTCCTTATAAAAGTGTGTAGGGAAGGGGAAGAGAACAGGTATCGATTAAGCACCTACTATGTGCCAAGGACTGTGCTAAGCACTTTAGATATTATCTCATTTGAGTCTTACAGCAGCCCTGGGATGGAGGTGCTATTGTAATCTCCATTTTACAGTTGAGGAAACCAAGACAGACAGAGGCTAAATGATTTGCCCAAGGTCACACAGCTAGTAAATGTCTGAGACCAGATTTGAATTCAAGCTTTCCTGACTCCAAGCACAGCGAGCTAGCGACTGCATCACCTCAGAAGTATGCCATAAATTATTTACAGCATAGGTGTTACAAAACAGAGTTGTTCAGAAGTCAGACTTATAGGAGAAGAGATTATAGATTATGGGCAAACAGGGACCATTAATTAAATAATTAATTTATCTTCCAGAGCTTATCACAGTGCTTTTAATATTACAGGTGAATATTGAATGAATAACTGTTTGTGGCTCTATTATCAAGAATTTCAACATCGCAATTGATAGCTTTTCTAACATCTTGACCACGAGATTTTAGGATTATAAAATTTAGAACTGAAAGGTGCTGTAGAGATTCTTTTGTCCAAATGTTTCCTTTTTGTAAAAAAAATAATTAAACAAAAAGTCTTTTCTTTTTGGATTACAGTTATTTTCAAATCTGCCCTTTCCTCTTCCCCACCAGTGGGGCAACCCTTATAACAAAGCATTATTAAAAAAAAAAAAACCTTTCAGCAAAACCAACTAATATATTAAGAGCACATGCCACATTGCATACCCATAGTCCTCTGTTGTGTCTAGTGAAAGGACTTAGTGCATTTTCTCAACTAGTCTCTGGGGTCAAACACTAAATTCTACGTGCTTCATTTCACATTAGTTTATATACATCTTTCTAGATTTTTCTGAATTCACTTTCACCTCTTCTTAAGGGATAGTTATAGTGAAAAACATCCATGTAAGAGAATTTGTCTAGACCCAATTTGTTCCCCAGTCAGTGAGCACCTATCTTGCTACCTCAAAAAGTGATGCTATGTGACTAGTTTCCTTTCTGCAGTTTGGTTCATGCCCAAGCTATTTTAAAATTTTCATGCAATAGACATTATCTGTTTTATCTTTGTAATACTCTACAGCTCTTCTTGGGTTAACATTTCTTCCCCTAGACATACTTGTGTAAGATGTCATTTTTTGGATGATGTCATGATCTATATTTAATACTGAAAGTTATTGCAGTACACCTTGTAAAATGCTGGTCCAAACGTATTTTCTGCCAGATGTATTTTCTCAGCAGTTCTTGTTAATACAGAGTCATTTACCAAGTAGTTTATAGTTTCAGTTTTATTGAACATTGGACTATTGAATAAGATTTATCTGATTCTCATTTATCTAGTCTGTTCAAATGATCTTTTTTTTTAATCAGTAGCAAATAGTTTTAATGATGACTAATCTACAATAGAATGAGTTCTAAAAGTGCTATTCTACTTTAATCTCTCTTTTCCCCCATTATTTTAGCTTGAGATTCTAAATCATTTCTTCCTTTACATAAATTTCTTTGGTATTTTGTTTAACTAAAAACTAATTCTTTAGTAGTTTGATTGACATAATATGAAATCTATAAACTAACTTGGTATAGGACTAAATTTATTGGTCAAGTTAGTGATACCATTATTTTTACTGTATTAGTAGGACCCAATAATGAGCAATGATTATTTTTTTTCAACTCTTAAACCTTCCATTATTTCTTTAAAAGCGTTTTGTGATTGTATTCATATGGCTCTTTGTATTGGTAGAATGACTACTGGATATGTTTTTGCAGTTTGAAGTCACTTTGAATGGGATTTCTCTTTCTGTTATTTCCTCCTGTGTTTTTAAAAATTATTATATCAAAATACATTTTTGTGTATCTGTTTGGAATCCTGATGAAGTTGTTATGTGTTTTGATTAGTGACTCTACTTGTTTTTATCTAAAATTTTTTGGACCAAGGCTATTTGTGATACTGGTTTAGAGTTTTCTCTGTATCTCTCTTGCTTTAGCCCTCTTGAATTGGGGTCTCATAAAAGTTTGACATATATTATCTGTCTCATAAAACATTGTCTCATAGAAGTTTGATATATATTATCTGTCCAAATTTTTGAAAATAATTTGTGTATATATGTATTCATTGCTTTTTTTTAACATTTTATATAATTCATATGTAAATCCGTCTAAATTTGTTTTTTTCCTTCCTTTTGCAGTTCTCTCTGGTAATTCAATTTCGTTTTTTAAACTTGCATCACTTAAAATAGCTATCTTCTATTACTTTTTGTATTTATGTTTTGTAAATAATCATCCATGTCCTTCATAGTCTTTGTTTTACTAGCAAAATTGCATATAGTATTTTCTGATTATTCTTTTTATTTTTTTTCCCCAGTGATTTCACCTTGCTAGGTTTTTTTTTTTAATTTTGGTAATTTTTTCTTTCTTTTTTTAAGGTTATATAAGATATATTTTTCATACTTTTAAAAGAAATAATATTTATTTCTATTTATCACTTTGTTAGTTTTTATTTTTAACAATTGTCTCATTTTCGGGATTTTTTTCTGTGCTTATTTTGGTTGGGGTTGTTAATTTGGTTATTATGTTTTTTAAAAATTGCAGACTCAGTTTATATTATCATAGCATTGTAAATTTAGTGCAGGAAGGAATCTAAGAAGTTATCTAGTCTAATCCTCAAAAAAAGGACACTAAAGCCCCAAAAGATCAAGTGACTTCTCCAAGGTCACTCTGGCAATAACTGATAAGACCCGAATTTTAATCCAGGCCCTTTGACCCCAAACCAGCACTCTTTCTGCTATGTCGCAGTTACTTCTTTCTATCCTCTCTTTTTCTACCTCGTTGCTATAGCTGCTTTTTTTTTCAGAGATAGATTTTTTCCTCTGATTTAGCAGTATCACCAAAATCTTGGTATGCTGCTATCCTTGTCTTTCATAAAGCTATTTATCATTTCCATGATTTCTTCCTTTACTCATTATTCAGGATTTCATTACTGTCTCCAGTTAGTTCTTTATCATTTATTTTCATTCACTGTAATAATTATTACTTTTACTGTGTTATGGTTTGTAATTCATTATTTAATGTCTCTGCAGTACTATCTTCTGCTACAAATAAGGAATAAATTGTCACTCATATATTAAGTATATTCAAGAAGAGAATTAAGCTTTCGTTCATCAGAATGTGAAAAAGACAGATTACCTTGTTTTCACTCCCATGAAAAATGTGAAATAGCTTAAAAGGATTCACAATAATACATAAACAATAAATAGAATTCTTCTCCTACTTTGGTCTCACATTCAGAAGGTTCTAACGTTCTCTAGACTTATGAAACCACTCATGTGACTTGAACTCTTCTGAAAAAGAAAACAAATTTTGGGTTATAGAGTGGAAGCCCTAAAGGTTTGCATATAGTCCTGAAGACTCATAGCATCAGGATGTGATTTGAACTACCCCCAGTAACATACTAGGGTTGCTAGACTGGCAATTAGACCTACAACATTTAAATAACACATTGCAAAAGCGGAGCATAGAATTTGAGTTACTTGGTCCTTCACACCATGACTTTAGTCCCTTGCCCTTGCTTCTCCTATCATTGGAGGACTCTTTTTCTCCTGTCAAGAAATGAGTTGTCTAAAAAATTCCCCTTTTATTGGCACAAAGCTGTATTCTCAAACTCCTGAGCTAAAATTTGCTGGAGAAACATTAACTATGAAAGAATTTTAAATATTTTTCTAGAGGATGGGGTACAGGAATTCTCTTGATTCACACTATGCTGTTCTCTTCTGGTACCACAGAATCATAGCAAAAGTCCTCCAAATCTTGTGGCACATCCTCCCACTGATACATACAGCATCTTGGGACAAGCATATTCAGACTTAGAAGAAAATAGTAGTAAAGCACCTATGTAGGACATATATGTGACCAAGGCAAGTCATGAGTCATAACTCTTGGATTATAAGGCCTTGCTATCTTCTTTTTCTCCATAAAGTCTTCCTGAAGGTTCCAGCTACATGTAGCATTAGTGTTGGGTGGGTTGCTCAGTTGGACTTGTTATTTACAAAGCACAATATATCTGCTGGATGGTTTGCTTCACTGCACTTCCTGAGCATGCTCCTCAATGGGCAACTGTTGTCTCCCCCACCTCCAACCTCCTTGGTGGCTTAGGTGCTTTCTTGATCTTTTCAAACACAAATAAGCTGCTCAAAGCCCCACGTCCTATATGAGGTACAAATGAGCCTACTCAAACTTTGACATCCTTTAAAGGTTGTCAAATGATCCACTCACTTATGAAAGAAGATCATTTTCTACAAAGAGCAAATACAGTCTGGGATATATGAACTTTTACATCTCGTTGTAGCTCACTCCCTTCTGAAAGGGGAACATTCTTTTGAGATGAAGCCACCAAGAGCAACTACATCTGGGATAATAAAAGAACTAGTGGACATGATTGCCTAAACTTTGCCTAAGATGGATGGATAGATGGATGGATGGATGGATGGAGAGATGGATGGATGGTTGGATGGATGGATGGAGGGATGGATGGATGGAGAGATGGAGAGAAAAAGAGAGAGAGGGAGAGAGAGAGAGAGAGAGAGAGAGAGAGAGAGAGAGAGAGAGAGAGAGAGAGAGAGAGACTATTGAGCATTTATTTAAAAGGTGGAACACTATCAATGTGCCAAGTGCCTTTGCTAAACATTGGGAATTCACACATAATCAAGCAAACTAGTCCTTGTTCTCAAGAAGCAGGGGGAAGACCACACATAAAGGGGGAATAGAAAGGGGATTGCTATATATGTTCTGTCATTGTGTGGAACAGTCTAGGAAGTGGCCTGGAGGTCTTGGTCCTGGAAAGATCTTTGAAAAATAATGGAGAACTGCAGACTTGTTCTAAGATTGGATAAAAAAGTTTGCAACCCAAAAGATCTGGACAGGTTGGAATGATGAACCAAATTACATAAAATAAAATTTGATAGTGTTATAGTAATGGCAATTAAAGATTCCCCTGTATTGGCTTGGTTTTCAAATTGATTGTGTTAAAACCCAGAGTTTGTTAATCCCACCTGTGGGATGGGCTTGTTGATGTGAAAAGAAAGTCCTGAAGTGGGAGGAGCTGGTGATGTAGATTTGGAGAGACACTAGAGAGAGGCGGAAGATCTTTTTGGAAGCAGCACCTTGTGGAGAGAGAGAGAGACTAAGAGAATTGCTGGTGGCCGCTTTGAATTGCCCTGGACTTTTGAGACCTGCCCCCTGAGCTGCCAAGGACTGAGGAGACATGGCTGTTTTGCTGGTACTTTGTCTGTCTGTTTTGATGTTATTTTGCCAGATTTGTCCACTGGTGAAAGACTGTCCTGTTGAAGAAGTCCTGGAACCTGGCATTTGGTTAAGAAGCCCTGAGACTGTCCTGCAGACAGAGAGTGAATACTGTCCACTGGTGAGGGACAGTGCTGTTGTTGCAGGGGTCTGGAGACTGTCCTGCAGACAGAGTGAATACTGTCCACTGGTGAGGGACAGTGCTGTTGTTGCAGGGGTCTGGGAGCCTTTCTGTTGGTTCAGAAGCCCTGAAGAAGGATTTTCTTGTTGTATGTTTACAGAAATCCTGGGAGAGGGCTTTGCTAATGTGTTCAGGGGTTCTAGGACTGTTCTACAGAGAGGATAAATTCATGAAGGGACTGGCAATGTATCTTGTGGCTTTGCTAAGCCTTGTCTCCCCAGGAACTAAGATTGCTGAGAACTTGCCTCGTGTCAAGATGAAGAAAAGACCTCCATTTGGGTATTAAGTGCTGTGTTTAAACTTGATGTAACTCTGGGGTAGATTCAATTGTGATCCAGGGGTGGGGAACTTTTGACCTTATGTTTGGAAACTAATCTCCATTTGAGAAGAGGGGCTTTGTGGTGGACTTAATTAAGGTATAGCCTAGGGGTGGAGAAGTATTTAGAAAAGGGACTTTGTAATTGATTGAATGATTGGAAGGTCCTGGGGTGGGGTAGTCCTTGGAGATTATTTAATCACACTTAGTAAATGCTGTATTTTGAATGATGTCATGTTTTGATCTTCTCTGTTCTTGGTTTGTCACTGAATAAAATAGAGAGCACCTATGCTGGTATTTTGAACCTGGGAAGTTGCCTTTCCTTGGCATTACATTACAGATAGCAATGAAGTTTATATTTTGGTTCAAAAAGTTTTATAAATTTTGGTTCCCAAATGCAAAATAGTAGAGGGTGGGAGAAAAGGAATAGAAACTAGATAATAGTTCATTTGAAATAACCATTATGAGTTTTTATTAGATTGAAAGCTTAATCGATGATATAGCAACCAAAAACAAAACAAAACAAAACAAAACAAAAGGCTAATGTTCTTTTAGGCTACGTTAAGGGAATAGCATTAGAAGCAAGGGAGTAGCTAGCCCTGCTCTATTCTGATGGTCAAACCAGAGCTGAGCAATGTGGCCAGTTCTTGGTGCTGCTTTTTAAGGAGACTGATAATCTGGAGTGGGTCAATATTAGAGACACCAGTGTGATGAAGGAACTCAAATTCGTTCCATGAAAGAAACAATTGAAGGAATTGGTAATGTGTAGCGTAGGGATAAATAGACAGGATAATTGTCTTAAGGTACTGGAATGGTTGTCTTGTGGAAGGACTCAATTTATTCTTCATGACAGCAAAGGGTGGAAGGCATATATCAATTGTTAGAAACTGAAGAGATGCTCATTTTGGATTGTTGAACGATCTTTTTAGTAATTGGAGGATATTTAAAAGTAGAATGGGCTATCTCAAGAAGAAGTACATTCTCTTCCATTATGATCCATGAGCAATTTCTGAATGACTTTATTCCAGAATGTTGTAGGGAGATATGAATTGGACTTAGCTACCTCTGCGAGCCTTCCAAATTTTAGAATCCAACACTACCCATTTCCTGAATCTTGTCACAAGTAGATCTTCCTATAAAATGCCACTGTTCTATCGCCTTTTGCTTATACTGTTTCTTTTTTAAATTTAATTTTTAAATAATTTTTTGAACTTGAACATCAACCAAAAGAAGCATTTCTATATACAAAGAACAGAAAAAGAAGCTCCTATGTGAAATCTCTATACCCTATTTGGAGAAGATGATTGGAATTCTCAGAACACTTCTTGAATATGTTAAAAATGTTTTTCAAACAAATATAAATCACTTCACTGAGCAATAGTAAAAGTTGGCAATAGGGATATGCCACTTGATTCATCAAATGTAATAAAAAGTGGTTTACCTCTGATGGATCATAAGAAATAGCTAAGATCTAAGAATAGAATCAAAATACTCTGTGTGGATGACATTAGCATGAACTCAACTAACCAAAGAATTTTTATACAAAATGATTCAGTCCTTTGGGTTTGTTTATAGAAAACAGAGATTTTTCTTTTATTCTTTGTAATTAAGTATCAAGTCATCCCCACAAAAAAAATTACAGGTGGGTTATCTATGAAGAGTCTGGATTTAATCAGTACAGATTATAAAAGGAACCATTAGAAGATATGTAATATATCACTACAGGTTACAAAGATTTAGCACTTACTGAATACCTAGAAAGATAGGATCAGATGACCAGAATTGTACACTTAAAGCTGGTTGTCTTTCATAAACAGACAACAAATCTCTTTGTAGCTCCAAGCTATCTTTGAGGTTTCAACAGATTAACTGTCCCGGAAGTAAAATATGCAGATAAAACTGAACAGATAAAAAAACTGTTGCCTGCAATTGTCCAGACATAAAAATAAAGCTTAAGAACAAGATTTTTAGAAGCTATCATTATACCAAATACTCATAACATTCAAACTACACAGAATGAAAAGATTTCACAATATAGAGATTTAGTGGAGGGAATCAATATAATGTGGGAACATGATAAAGCATATCTCATTTTCCATTTGCTCCTGGATACATCCTGAAGATTGTTTCAGTGTGTCTGCAGAAGATAAGCTTGCATCCCAATAGTTTTATAAAAATTTTTTAAACAGTTATTTCACTGGCCTATATAATAGTCTATAAATATTTATGTATATATACATATATGTATACGTACCTATATGTATATGTACACATGTACATATATACATACATACATTGTGTATATATACATATATGTGTGTATGTGTGTATACTGACATACATATGAGTTATAACTTCCAGATTCTACTGTATTAGGATAGTGATTTGGCCCAGTGATTTGAAACCACCAAAAGAAATGAGAAGAATGAGATAGCAATCGCAACATCATTCCTATAAATCTTAGAGAGTTTAGAAGTGCTTGTTCCACAACAGCTCTAAGGGTTAGATAGCATGCAAATGTTATTTCTTTTTTTCTCTTTTGGAGTGGGGAAGGAAAGGCAATTGGGGTTAAGTGGCTTGCCTAAGGTCACACAGCTAGTAAGTGTGTCAAGTGTCTGAGGCTGAATTTGAATTCAGATCCTCCTGGCTCCAGGGCTGGTGCTCTATTCACTGTGCCATCTAGCTGCCCCACATGCAAATGTTACTGTCCACATTTTGCAAATGAGCAATAATGATAACAGTGATGATGCTTTTTTTTTAAGCTCTTCAAGATCTACAAAAAATTGTCATCAAAGCAAGTACATAAGGCATCTGGTATAAGTGTTTTTATCCCCTAAATGATTCCACTCTGAAGAAGCTGAGGCTCAGAGATGTTACATGACTTATCCACAGACAAATAGACAGTGTTAGAACTTAGTTCCCCTGTGGATGGTCAAACTGCAAGGAATACTGGGACTGATATCTGCTCTGGGCTATAGTAGGTGCAAGGGTACTGGGAAGTTCAAATGAAATAATGGCTGTAAAGCACTTTGCCAATATAAAAACACTATATAAATGATGATGACGACGACAATGATGATGATCCTGAGAAATAACCTACGGTCATCAAGCCTCCTATCTAGTCATTACTTCATTCCATGAGCTTTGTACTGCATTACTACTGAGCTCAAGCAATGTTTATAGAGCAAGAAGTGTGCTGGTAAATGTTTATCTACTGGGCTCTCTGGGGGAAAATATATACTTATACACACACACACACACAAATATACACTTTTAAGTTTAATCTTCATTATTGAGTTAATTAAGTCTAGAGAGAGCAGCTAGATAGTGCAGTGGATAGTGATGGGCTTAGAGTTAGGAAGACTCATTTTCCTGAGTTTAAATATGACCTCAGACACTTACTAGCTGTGTGATCCTGCATAAGTCACTTAATCCTATTTGCCTCACTTTCCTCATCTGCAAAATGAGCAGGAGAAGGAAATGGCTAGCTCCTCCAGTATCTTTTCCAACAAAACCCCAAAGAGGGTCATGAAGAGTTGGATGTGAATAATCGACTGAACAACAAAGCCAGACATCAACCAAACAAGTCAATCCTTGACTTAGAACTGTTGCCAATTTTTGAAGTATAAATGCTCACGCTGAATATTTAACAATCAGCTCTTGAAGCCCATTGCAATTGGATCCAGCACACTCTTTCTCTGAAATAAAAGTTAACAACACATCATACAAGCACTACGGGTCGATTAGGACCCTAGTTATGAGGAAACAGTAATGAGAGAAAATATCCACTGGGAAAATTGTATGACCCAATAGAGTCAGATGGCATGGGGAAGTAAGGTTTAATTCAGTACCACCTCACTGTCACCATTCGTGAAAATTCAGGTCAATCCTGTGTTCTCTCTGCTATATTGATTAACTCTCTAGAAAAAAAAAATAGAAACATATATTTTTCCACTGAAGAGGATGAAAAGAGGGCTGGAAAGGAGACCTGAGTTCAAATCTTAACTCTTATACTTGTTATCACTGTGACGAGGCAAGCCACTTAACTCTCAGGGCCTCAGTCTCCTCCATAAAATAGAGATAATATTACTTGCTTCAGAGGGTCTTATGAGGAAAGGGATTTGTTGACCTTGAAGTTCTACGGGGACAAGGAAATACACATCTTGTTTATTCTCCCTGAGCCAAAGCTTGGCTGTGTTTGCTACGATCACACTCAGAACTGTAGCACGCCAAAGTTCCAAAGCATGGAACTGGCCTTGGATGTTAAACAGTGTGACCTCCTCATTTTACAGATTAAAAAACAGACCTTGGGGCAAAAGGGTTGACTTGGTCAAAGTTGTATAGGTAGTAGAAAAGTTAAAAACAAAACAAAACAGGCTTCCCTAACAAGGAAAATAATATTCTCATCCTTGAAAGTTCGAGGAAGCTCGTTCTCAGTGCCATGCTAAATATCTGGGACTTTTCAGACCCATTCTTCACCCATAATATCTCTCTGCTTGATAGTAAAGCAAGGCATTTGCCCCCGACTCTCATTCCTGAGTTTCATGCTCCTTGTCCTGCTAATTACCCTTGCTATTCTTTGCTCGGGAAGAATTCAGATTATGTGACAGTTATTTGTAGGGAACTTTGTCTACCAAATATAAAGCCCTATAAAGCTCAAAAAAAAAAAAAACAACCTTGCCTCCACAAACATCAACACACCAGATTATTAATATCTGAGATTAATAATCTTGTGCTACCACTGACATACCCCAATGTCTCACCATGAGGAAAAGTAGCTCAACAGAATAGAAACTCAGACAATTCTTACTAAATTAGAAAAGCTTTGATGGACCATTTATGCGTCTATCATAAAAGAACTAGCCTAATGAAGTTGACAGATGCTCATCACCTGAACTTTGATCTCCTAGTGATGAGATATTTTGACCAAAGAAACTCAGCATGAATATAGGAGAGATGATGTGACATAGCGGAAAAAAATACTGGCTCTAAATCCAGAAGACCTGGGTTGAATTCCTAACTGTGACAATTACCACTTGCAATTACCATTACAGCATAGAGCTGATCCTTGTTCCTTGGAATACTGCACTAGAGTCTTCCATCTTAGGTGAAATTGACCCATTATAACCACTATTCTTTGAGTATGGCTATTAAACCACTTCTAAATCCACTTAACTTGTTTCTCCTAACAACAACAACAATAAAGCCTAGAATTTATATGGCATTCTATGGTTCACAAAATACTTTATAAATATCTCATTTAATCTTCACAACTCTGGGAGATAGGTGCTATTATTATTCCCATTTTACAGATGATGAAAATGAAGTAAATAAAGTTTAAGTGACCTGATCAGGGTCTGAGGCTGGATTTGAACTCAGGACTCCAAATCCAGTGGTTTCTCCACTGGTCTACCTAGTTGCTTTTAATACATCCTCTGAGCAGATGTAAAATTGTTATTTCTAAAATAGAGCTCTACTCTAGGTCCTTCCATCTTATCCAGAGGAATAGTATGATAGACTTTGTCAAATATTTTACTAAAATCTAAGCACACTATAGCTTTAGTAGTAGTCTTTTGATCTACAACTCTGGTTATCCCATTTTAGAAAAAAGAGAGAGAGAGAGGGAGAAACAAGGTCAATCTGGTATGATCTATTCTTGTCTGTTTTTGGTAAAAGCTAGCTCTTAGTTATTCCTGATTCTTTTTCTAGACGTTTGCAAGATCCCTGTGGGGCAGTTGTATGAGACCCTCAGGGTCTGACATTACAGTGGGATGACAACAATGGCACAACAATCCCTGTGACAAATGTCCATCATCAAGATGGCAAAATGTATGGCACTAACACAATAGGAAAGGGACCTAATAAAGTCATGCCAGAATTCATGAAGATTCTGTGCAATCTCAACAAGGTCTAATTGGCTATAAGACAGCTCCAGAAAGACCAAATCTAGGACATAGACAGGAACCTAAAAATGCTGGTTGGAGGTCAGTGAAGCCTTGGTGCTATGGTGATGGACAATCATATTGTTCTTGACTTCCTAATGCCTTAAGAGGAACCAGACATCTTGCAGGATTGTTATCGATTCTTTTAACACACAGTGTAAGTTCCTTGAAATTGGAAGAATATCGAAAAAAAAATTTTTTTTAAAGGAAAAGAAAAGCTGCTAAGCACTGCTATTAAGTAAAAATGTTGTTGTGACCAAGACAATATTCAGGAGTACTGAAGAATTATTGAAGATTAGAGAGAAAATAATTTTTATTGATGAAACATTCTTTTTATTTACCAATATCCAAATCATTGTCAAAAAAATGCAGATGAGCCTGTAACATTTTGGTCTTTTCACCAAACTGGTAAATACATACCAAAAAATGCTTGGGATTTTTTTTTTACTTCCAGTGAGCCTGGAAGATTTGTTTCATTTAAGAAAATGATGAATTTACATAACTATATTGACATACTGAAATTCTTCTAGAATCCTAGAAGTTCCCAAAAGGAGATAAATACTATGATTAAGCCTTGAACCGTATTAACACATGTTTCAAATGGTTAAGGAATTTATGTAAAAGATATAAACATGTTTCAATTACATAAGAACTTACTTAACTTAAACCCCATTGAAATCATCAAGGCTATAAACAAAGCTAGACTTGAAAAAATGAACTCGTCTTCAAAGAAATTGTTAAAATCCAATGTGACAGAAGTGTGGTTTGTAAATGAATAATTAAATGATGTGTTGAAATTTTGTGAACTTAACGCCAAATGATCTAAGATGATTGTAGCAAAAGGATCTATCACATATTAAGAGTTTTTTAAAGATGTAAAAATATATAAAGTTTACTACATCAAATTAAGTTATTTTACTTTATTCAGTTAATTCATACATTGTTATAAATATTATATTACTTATTATTATTATTAAATATAAGCTGTTCTAAGGCAGGGACTATTTCACTTGTCTGGGTATCCATAATATCTAGCACAGTGACTTGATATCACAATGCTTTTAAACATATAGTAGATGTTTTGAAATATTGTTTGACAGTAGGCATTTTAAAATATTGGTTGATTTATATCAAATTAAAGTAAAACTAGAGAAAATAGGCACACTGGCTTTGCTATTGCTGAATTTTTACTTTTTATTCTGTCTGTCTGTCTGTCTGTCTGTCTCTCTCTTTCTCCGAAAAAAAATATTACATACCCACTTTGTGTCACTAACTCTGCCAGGTGCTGCGGATATAGAAACATCAATAGAAGAACTCCTTCTGTGGAAACTCCCTCCACTGATGCTTTTCAATGATTTTCTGCAATTTATAACCTTAGAAAGTTTCTGGGGGACATTGAAAGATTGATTGATTGACCCATGGCCTCATGTTTAGTATATACTTTTTGAGGACCTTTGCCATTGAATTTATAAATTATTTTTTGCTTAGCTTTCTTGGTGGGATATTTTTTTGTGGGGGGGGTGATTGGGGGGTAGGGGTATTATTTTATCTATGTAGGAAAGTTCGAGTGAGAAGTTTCTTCTGCTTTCATTCTTCAATGCAGATGAGCACCTTCTTTGAAACTTATGTTATTGTATAATTGTATGTGGGTATTGAATTTAAGAGGCTTGATTAGGGTCACATGGTTATTAAGTGTAGGAGGTGGAACTTGGACTTAGGTATGCTTGATCTGAGACTCAAAACTACTTTTCTATTCATTATGGCACCTCTCACTTATTTCTGTTAGATTTTTCCAATGTGAAAGAGACATATTAAAGTTAATTCAAATCATTATTTTGCTAACTAGGTATTTTGAAATTCAGGCAGATTTTCTGTTAAGTACTTAGATGCTACATCTTTTGGGATATCTGAGTTTGTTTTTTTTAACTCTGCTTATGTATTTGTTATTTTAAGCAAAATGTTTTAAAATAACTATCCTATTGAAGTTCTATTTTCTTTCACATAGGATAATACCCAGTTTTCCAGGAGAAATTAACTTTGGAGGTAATATATTTTCTGTTGCATTTTGATAAGTAATATTTTCAGCTTTTAATTTTTCACCATGGAAAAGTAATAAATCTGATAAGATTCAAAGAGTCATCTGTTGACTAATGATTTGTCTCCTGGATGTTTGCAAAACTCTTTAATGCTGAAATGCTGGAGCTTGCTGACTATGTTTCTGAGTGAGTTAAATGGCCTTAGTAATAAAACTTGAACCAAAAATTTCTTGACTGAGGCTGTTTCTATCCATTACAACCACAATTCTATTCCTTCATAGTATGTTTTTCTTCTATTAGCAAGTCTTTCAAAATTTATTCATTCCTTCAAGTTCACTGCCAATTTTTTCATTGGGCTTTCTTTGGGAGGATTTATTTCCGTTCTTGCTTTTTTGTAATTGTTTCTTTACTTTATTTGGCATATCTCTTTGTTATATTGGGATGAAAAAGGGGGAAGTTGGGATTAGACATTTACTCATCTTGGCAGAAATTCTTTCTTTTGCTTGTCATCATTCTTTCTTCTAATTTGGTGTTGATTTTTATATTCAACAAGTCTATGGTCTGAATTATATACAGAAAACTGTTTCAGAAATTCCTCCTATACAAGACAAAGTTTTCAAAATCAAAATCTGATTAATTCCACTTTGCAAAAAGGGCATTTTTTCAGAACATTTTCAATCAGAAGAATCACTCCTCATGTTTCAAGGTAACAGAAATAGAAAAACAAAAATGAAACAGTACCTGTGTTTAAGGAGATTCTTTTGGGGATGCGAGGACTTAAAGATAAATAAATTCAAGGTAGTTTGAGGAAAGGGGGAAGACTAAAAAGGTTGCAGGACTTTTTTTGTTATTCAGTCATTTTCAGTCATGTCCAACTCTTCATGACCCCATTTGGGGTTTTCTTGGCAAAGATACTGGAATGATTTTCCATTTCCTTCTCCAGCTCATTTTATAGGTGAGGAAACTGAGGCAAGCAGGGTTAAGCAATTTGCTCAGCGTTACATGGCTAGTAAGTGTCTGAGACCAGATTTGAACTAACAAAATTGAATCTTCCTGACTCTAGGCCTGTCACTTTATCCACTGTACTTCCTACGTGCCCATGGGAAATTTGGGAAAGGCTCTATAGAAGAGGTGGCACCTGAGTTAAGCCCTCAAGGAAGAGAGGGATTCTGAAAAGTAGAGACGAAATAATATTCCAGATTATTATGAAACAGAAGGCTCTAGATGAAATGACTTCATAGAACAGCTTGACTGGAAATAATAATATGATCTAAAACTGGAGAGGTACTTTTGAGCCAAACTGTGGAGGAAATCAAATGCCCAGATGAGGCATCTGTGTTTTACTCTAGGATAAGTAAATAGCCACTGAAGGTCTGCAGGCAAAGAAGTAACACACAGATTCATGACTTAGGAAGACTATTTGACAGTTTTGTGGAGTATGGATTAAAGAAAACAGGAAGGGGTGGCTAGGTGGTGCAGTGAGTAAAGCGCCAGCCCTGGAGTCAGGAGGACTCAAGTTCGGTTCTGGCCTCAGACACTTAACACCCACACACAAAAAATAGCCATGTAAGCTTGGGCAAGTTACTTAATCCCACTTGCCCTCCAAAAGGCAAAAAAAAAAAAAAACCCTGTACAAGGAGAAATAGAATAAAAATTAAAATGTAATTACAGAAGGAAAAGGGCAAAGTATTTAGGGCAGCCAGGTGGCTCAGCGAGTAAAAGCACCGGCTCCAGTGTCGGGATAACCTGGGGATCAAATCTGGGCTCAGATACTTAGCACCACACCCAGAAATAACTGGCCATGTAACCTTGAGCAAGTTACTTAACCCCGATAGCTTTAAAAAAAGAAAAAAAAGAAAAAAAAGAAGAAAAAAGAAAACAGGAACTGGAAATAAGAAGACAAATTAGGAGGCTATCATAGTAGCCTCGGTCAGAGGTCTCAAAACTTTTTTTCTCATACCCTCATTAAGAAAACATTTTAAGCACACATCTCCAAATATATATTAATTTGTTTACTTATTTATACAACACTAATTATAAATGTTGCAACACTTATACAAAAATAAAAAGCATGAGATAAAGATTAAATAATGTTTATTCCTAGACTCAGAAGGGAGCTACTAGAGTTTATTGAGTAGGGTAGTGACATAGGGTGGCATAGGTAGAATTCTGGCAGTGGAGTCAGGAAGACCTGAGTTCAAATCCAGTCTCATACATCTACTAGCAATGTGATCCTGGACAAATCACTTAACCCTACTTACCTCAGTTTTTTCATCTGTAAAATGAACTGGAGAAGGAGATGGCAAACCACTTTGCAAACCATCTTTGCCAAGGGTCATGAAGAGTCAGACACAATTGAAATGATTAAATAATAACGACAAAGTTAGATCTTTGCCTTAGGAAAATTACTTTGGCAGTGATTTTTGGATGAGAGTTGGGAAGTCTTGAAGTAGGTTAGATCAATTAGGAAGCTATTAAAACAGTCCAAACAGGAGCTAATCAACTAAGGCCTGAATTAGATCATGCCTATGTTAGTAGAGGGAGAAACAGATATGAGAGAAGTTATATATAGAAATAATAATATTTGGCACCTGATTTGCAGTGAGTGAGCTGTTGAGAATGATGCACAAGTTTCAAACCTAGGTGACTGGAAGGATGGTGGTGCCCTTGAAATAAATAGGAAATGGAAGAGAGTTTATGGAGAAATATAATGTAACGAGATCTGATCGCAACCCTTCTGTGGAAGCTTATCCTGTGTGATTCATAGAAATACTCACTTTCAGTTTAGCAGAACCAGATATCATACCATAATATTATCAAAATTATCTGGTACTAGCTAAGAAATAAAAAGGTAGATCAATGGACTAGAGTAGACATGATTTACAGCAGCAAATAAATTTCATAACTTTGTATTTGTTAAGTGTAAAGAAAAGATTTTAGGATAAGAATTCATTGTTAAAAATTGTTGGGAAAACTGGAAAGCAGTATGGCAGAAACTGGGGATAGACCACTAACTTTCACTGTTTACCAAGATAAGGTCAAAATGGATACATTACCTAGATATAAAGAGAGATATTACAAGAAAATTAGAAGAACATTGAGTATATTACTTAGCAGATTTATGAATAAGTGAATGATTTATGAATAAACAAGGAATGGAGAACAAAGTTATGTTAAAATAGATAATTTTGATCACATTAAATTAAAAATTACATTAAATAAAAATGTACAAATAAAACATATGTAACCAAGATCAGAAAAAAAGCAGAAAATTAGAGTGGAGGGGAAGTTATATAAAGTTTCTCAGATAAAGATCTCATACCTCAAATATAAGAACTTTGTCAGATCTATAAAAATGTGAGTCCTTCCCCAGTTGATAAGTGGTAAAAGGAAAGGAACAGGTAGTTTTCCAGTCAAGAAATCAAAATAATTTATAGTAAAAAAAATGCTCTAAATTATTATTGATGAGAGAAATGCAGATTAAAACAACTTTGAGATATTTTATACCTATCAGATGGGCTAAAATGATTAAAGGAGAAAGTGACAGATGTTGGAGTGGATGTAAAAAAATTGGAGCACTAACTTATTGTTGGTGGAATTGTGAACTGATCCAGCCATTTTGGAAAGCAATCTGAAATTATGACCAAAGAGTTATTAAACTGCCTATACCATTTGATCCAACAATGCCACTACTAGTCTAATTCTCAAGATGATTAGGGGAAAGGAAAGAACCTATATGTTCTAAATTATTGATAGCATCTCTCTTTGTGGTGGCAAAGAACTGGAAATTACAGAAATGCCCATCAACGGGGGAATGGATGAACAAGTTGTGGTATATGATTGTGATGGAACACTATAAGAAATGATGAACTTAATGATATTAGAAAAACATGGGGGACAACTAGGTGGTGCAACGAATAGAGCACCAGCCCTGTAGTCAGGAGGACCTGAGTTCAAATCTGGCCTCAGACACTTAACACAAAACTAGCTATGTGACCTTGGGCAAGTCACTTAACCCCAAGTGCCCTACTTAACCCCCCCCCAAAAAAAAAAAAAAAAAAGAAATACATGGAAAGATTTGCATGAAATAATGAAGAATGAATTGAGCTGAACCGTGATAGCATTGTATACAGTAACAGCAATATTATTTTAAGAATAACTTTGAGCAAATAAGTGATTTTTACTATCATAAGTACCCAGATTCCCTATAAAGGACATATGAAGAAAGATATTATCTGAATTCAGATGGGAGAAAAGGAAAAAAATAAATGTATACGATAACTTTATTACATATTTAAAAGGAATAGCAAGTTGTACACAATAGATTTGTAGATTCATGTGCAATCATCTTTTTATAATGCTATATTACAGAAATATGTTTTATTCAAAAAATTAAAAATGAAAGAAATTTTAAAACGTACTCATCTCTGGCCATTCACCAGATTGCAGAGCTCACAAATTTCAGGGCCTGCTGATGTAGTTAGAAGGTAATCTGGTAAATAGGGTGAGAGTAGTGTAGAGCTGGGGGGGGAGGTGGCTGGGGGAGGAGGTAAATGGAAGATTTTGCTTGAGCAGCTATTGAGAAAGTTACATGGATCGTGGTGAAGTTATAAATGCCCTGATGTGCTATTACTGGTTGAGTAAGAAGGGGTGGTGAGCTTTCACAACTATAGGGGTGAAAAAGAAAGATCCAGAAGGGCTGAAGAGGGAAAGTGTTGGAAATGGACGAAGAGGGTGGCTGTTGTTTGTCCTTCATTTTTGAAGAGGACCAGTGACATCACAGGGTCATGTCTTGACTTTCATGTGAATTGGATTTAAGTGAGGCAGAGCTGCACAGTCATCAGCCTCACCTTTTCCAAAGTTGTCAAAGTTTAGTGGCAAGGCAAAAGTCAGAAAAACTGGCAATGGTCCAGGATGCAGCGTATGATCTTGGTGTCTTCGATCCCTAACTAAGCTCTAAGCCCTCCACAGCCCCTGCTTCAGCTGCCTTAATGGCCATTGGAACAAATTGTTCTCATCTGCCCATTCCATAGGAGGAAGTCTTGGGGGTAGACATCCCCGAACTCAGCAACCAGTCTGAAGCCTGTGGTTACCCTCCACCTGGTTTAGCCTTTCTGCTAGGGTGTGAGCACATGCTCCAGCCTCTTGGAGACACAGGGTGGGTGAGAGATGGATCTCAAAGACAGATGAGCTGCCCTGGGCAGGCCTCAGCAAGCCTGCACACCAGAGGTGCTAGTTCTCCCTGAGCATTTCAAGCACCTCAAAGAGGGTGGCATGATTCTGTTGGAGGAGGGAAAAGGCAGGGAGGATGTTATTTGACCCAGACACCCTCTGACTGATTAGGGTCATGCCATCGCCCCACAGGAAGCTTTGGCCTTCACTTGGGTCTAAATAAGTGATGAGAACTTAACTAGTATGACCTACCCAGATGAAAGAAGAGCAGCGATCAAAGAAGGTTGATTGGGCAACCTCTCACATGACTACATTTATTACAATACTGTATGTACAACTATGCAGCAAAGATTACATTTTTGGTATCAAAGAACCAACCCTAGACCAAGAATCAGGATATCTGGACGCGAAACTTTTTTATGAATGATCTGAAAACTATTGGGTTAGTCTCTTTGCTTTTCTCTAAGACTCAGTTTCTTCATTTGTAAAATCACTTCATGACCGTTCCAGGTCAATGTTTTATGAATATCTAAGAGGATACTGGAACTATATGACTGAAGTGACATTTCTACTCTAAGTCCGTTTAGCAACTATGACTAATTCCTGGAGTAGATGTTGTCCCAAGACATGGATGAGCAAAGTAGAAAATAATTTCATGATTCCTTGATAATCCTGAAAACTTTAATGACTCAGGATATCTCACACGTAGTGATAGAGATGTAAAGAAATAAGGGAATGGACATTTGTTAAAAGTGGGGTAGGGCTTTCTTTAATTTTTTACTTGGCCCTTTACTTATTTATTTGTAAAAAGTGCAAGACTCCTCATTTGTCTAGCTTGTTTGCAAATTATTCTATAAGTTTTACTGAGTTCACCAACAACTTTAGTCCTAGTCCAAGAACCTGGGCATCATAGCATTGAGCCATGAAACTCTATTAGTTAAATTGCAATCCCCCCTGCCTCAGCGCCCAGGTTCTAACTCTATAATTAGAGCTGGGAGAGGCTGGGGCCAGACCGTTGTGATATAAAAAGATTTTATTAAAGGCAAAAGGGGTGGCAACAGTAATTCTCACCCTATTATATTCCTTTTGATTACTTACAACAATAGCCACTGATTGTGAGCAAATATAGAACCTGGAATCCAGTGAGGTCAGGCTAGAGTTCTGGAAGCTGATGATGTCAAACTGGAATCTGTGGACACAGTGAGGCAATGCCTCAGCTGCTCCTGCATTCCTGACCTACCACTGTCTCTTTCTTCCTCCCTCCCTTACTATCACCACCACTAGAGGCCCAAAGGATTGGATGAGAATTCTCACCTTCATCTTATGACCATTTGTTTTCTCTCTATTTTCCCTTCCCCTCCCTCCCCTCCTCTCCTCTCTTCTCCTCCTTCTTTCTCTTCTTCCTCCTCCTCCTCCTCTTCTTCTTCTTCTCTCTCTCTCACACACACACACAAACAGAAACACACACGCACATGCACGTCCAGCAGCCTTGGCCTTCCAGGCAAGGCAGAAGCATGAGTGATGATGTTGGCAGTTCCCCATCCTGAAATCTATGGCTAAGGGAGACTGGTGAAGCAAAATCTAAAGCAGCATGGTGTGTGTGTGTGTGTGTGTGTGTGTGTGTGTGTGTAATTAAAGGTATTTACTCAGGTAGCAGGAGGAACTGAGGAAGAAACATATGCAGAGGTTTTAGAAGTCCTTATCTCCTTCCCCTGTGCTCACTTCAGGAGAGTATAATTGACATCTCTATCTAAGGGTATTCTTTTATTCTAGTAAAGAATGTGCCTCGATAATTGAATCTCATTTCTCAATAAATACTTGTGCAGGGGGTGCAAGGCTGGGATGTCAGCTCCCTGGGCCTCTGGTAGAGAGTTTTCTTTCTTTAACTGAGGTATAATCATAAAACATTTCATGTGATTCATTATTACACTTCCAAGGGCAGAATAACTATGAACTTGAGATTCTAAATTTGTCCCATTGGAGCACAAGCCTAACTTGCTGGTGACTCCCAAGGTGATATATATTATATATTACATATATAAAACTATATTAAAATATAGCATTATATACAATTATATATTCTATTAAACTATATTAATATAATATATGCTGGCAACTCCCAAGCTGATATGTATATTTATGACTTAGTTGAGATACAGACACACACACATGTGTGTATACAAAATTATCTAAACTGAATTCTGTTTTTTTTAAAGACTCTGTGGAATATCAAACATATAGTTAAGATTCCCATTCAATAACCACAAAATGTCCACAACATTTTTCTATTATGTTCCTATCCTTAACTTGTTTATATTTCTATTAGATTTGTTAAAACTGAAAAAAAATATGTTGAAATGACCAAAAATTATACTCTTATTATTTAGGTCTTCCAGTAATTTTACATTCAGTGATTCATTATCTATGGTGTCTTTAAATATTATTTATTTTCATTGTTTGACTCTCAGCTTTATCTAATTTTTCTATTTCTGTTTATGAGATTATGTTTACTACTTTTTTTTGCTATTCTGTGGTTAAGCTTCAGGTCAGGCATAATAAATTGTATCTTGACCCTTCATTTTAATCTTATATGAATCTTTTGGTTCTAAGTGTGTTTCTTACTCATATTAAAAGAGATCTGTGATCTCTTAATTTATAGCCTATTCTAGGGGTAGAGAACCTGTAGCATTGAGGCCTCATGTGGCCTTCTAAGTCCTTGGGTGCAGTCTTTTGACTGAGTCTAAGTTTTACAGAACAATTCCTCTATTAAGATGATTTATTCTGTGAAATTTAGGTTCAGTCAAAGGGCAGCACTTGAGGCCACAGCTACCTCTGGCCTATCCAGTGCTTGGTGGTGCTGAACTCTTATTCATGCTCTCCCAAAAATTTGCTATAGAATAACCACCCAATATATTAGAAACCCTCTTTGCTTTCCCTTGAGGTTTCAAGGGTATTTAAGGAACATGTGAGTGATCCCTCTCTCTGGTCACATGATTAGACTCCCTTTCTTTGTTTTCCTCATACATTTCTTGCTTTCTCTTCATAATTTCACATGTTGCATCCTCCTCCTACCCACCATACACCTCCTCCTTAGGTAATCCTAAGCTTCAATTATTCAGAGATAAGAGTGTTACACGATTCACGGCTATGTAATTGGAAGAACATTGGTATTAAAAAGATAGGCCTTTATTTTAAGGAGAATCCTAGGGTCATTAAAATAGCATTATAATTTCAAACAAAGCCACTCCTTTCCTCTTACTCAGTTGCGTTCAGTTTAGCATTTATATATGCTCTATGCCCTATGGGATCAGCTCTGTACATACAAGTAGATATCATAGTCTAGAGAATAATAATGACATCATTAAGAACAACAAGAAGAAGGGCAGCCAGGTGGTGCAGCAAGTAAGAGCGCCGGCCCCAGAGTTGGGAGACCTGGGTTCGGTTCCAGGCTCAGATACTCGGCACCCACACAAAATAACTGGCCGTGTAACCTTGGGGAAGTTACTTAACCCCAATTGCTTAGGGGCGGCCAGGTGGCGCAGTGAGTAAGAGCGCTGGCCCCACGGTTCTGGCCCCACCAGTGTCTCTGCTTGGTTTTTAGACCTGGGAGCACTTGTTATTGATTCCTCTATATCTAGGGAAAGGCTTCTTGAATTTGGAAGAATAGTGAGAAGACCAGTGAAAATCAGCTGCTTATTGTTGCTATAAAGAAAAAAAACAACATGATTAAGGTTATATAAGAATTGGAGTGTTATAATTGAAAAACATAATCCAAATACATAAAGCTCACATTTTTATTCAATATTATAACAAAACTGTTAGAAGGAATCCAGGTGAGTCTGCAGGATTTGAGCTCTTCATCTGAATATAAAATGGCCACCACTCAAAATATTTTGGGAACATTTTATTTCTAGTGGGCTTGGAAGACTTTTTCCATTTGAGGGAGCAGTGAACTCTGATAAATATATTTGTATAGCTAAAAGCAGAATTATTCTAAAATTCCAGAAATACTCAACAGTGGGTGGAAAACTACAACAGAGCCTTAAACCATGCCACATGTCACAAAAGGTTAAGAAATTTATCCAAGAGATGGAGATCAACATGTTTCATTGGCCTTGGAATGTACCTAATTTAAACCTTATTGAAAAGTCTATGGGCTATAAGACTAGACTTGAAAGAAATGGATTGTTCCTCAAGTGTACACTTACTCAATATGTGGTTTCATAATGAAGAATTGAACATATTGCAAATCCTTATGAATTTAATGCCAAATCATGTAAAGCAGTAATTGCATCAAAAGAAGAAATATATCACATTTTATTTTTATTTTAAGAGATGCAAAAAGTTGTAAGTTTTTTATAGGTTAATACATTTAATTATTTTACTGTATCTTTATTAATTTGACCACCATAGCACCTTATAGCAGTTACCACACTGGGTACCAGAGATGTTCGATTAAATAGTCCCTATCCTCAAGGAGGGGAAGCTAGGTGACAGTGGATAAAGTGCTGGTCCTAGGGTCAAGAAGATTCATCTTCTCAAGTTCAAATCTCACCTCAAACACTTACTAGTTGTATAACCATTGGCAAGTCACTTAATCCTGTTTGCTTCAGTTCCTCATCTGTAACATGAGTTGGAGAAGGAAATGAAATCACAGTGCTATGTGAAAAGGATTTTTTAATTGTGTTCATATAGTCCATGAGTTTGCTTTTATAAGTAGATTCCCAAGTATTTTATTTTAACAGTTATTTTAAATGGAATTTCTTTTTCAATCTCTTCATGCTAGGCTTTGTCAATAGTACAGAAATGTAAATGACTTATGTGGGTTTATTTTATATCCTATAGCTTTTTCTGAATTTGTTGTTTCAACTAATTTTTAGTTGATTGTCTAGGGATTGTCTGTAAGTATATCAGCATACAATATGCAAAGGGTGATAGTTTTGTTTCCTCATTGTGTATTTTTATTTTTTCCATTTCCTTTTCTAGTCTTATTGCTATAGCTAGCATTTCTAATGCAATATTGAATAATAGTAGAGACAATGGACATCCTTGCTTCACTTCTGATATTATTGTAAAGGCTTCAAGTTTATCCCTGTTACAGATGATATTTGTTCTTAGGGGTGGCTAAGTGGCACAGTGAATAGAGCACTGGCCCTGGAGTCAGGAGGACCTGAGTTCAAATCTGACCTCAGACACTTAACACTTACTAGCCATGTGACCTTGGGCAAGTCACTTAACCCCAATTGCCCTGCCTTCCCTCCTCCAAAAAAAGAAATAAAAGATAATATTTATTCTTGATTTTAGATAGATATTACTTATCATCTTAAGAAAGCTTCCATTGATTCCTATGCTTTCTAGTATTTTTAATAGGAATTTTTCTATGTCAATTGATATAATTATTTTTGTTGTTATTGACATGGTCAATTATGCTGATAGTTCTCCTATAATTGAACTAGTCCTGCATTCCTGGTATAACTCTTACCTTGACATAGTGTATGATCTTTGTGCTATATTGCTGCAATTTCCTTGTTAATATATTATTTAAAATTTTTGCATTGATACTTATTAAGAAAGTTGGTCTATGGTTTTCTTTCTCTGTTTTTGTTTTTCCTGGTTTACGTATCAAAACCATATTTGTGTCATAAAAGTTATTTGGCAGGAATCTTTTTTTATTCATTTTTTCAAATAGTTTATATAGTATTAGAATTAATTGATTTTTAAATCTTTGGTAGAATTCAAGCCCAATTATGGCTTTTCATATTTATTTTTTAGATAAGATTGTTGAAATATTTTATTTACTCTTCTGTTAATCTGAGCAGTTTATATTTTTGTAAGTGTTCATCCATTTCACCTAGATTGTCAGTTTTACTGGCTTGTAATTAATTGGGCAAAATAGTTCCTAATAATTGCTTTAATTTCATATTTATTAATGGTGTAGTCACCCTTTTCATTTTTTATACTAGTAATTTGGTTTTCTTCTATCTTTTAAAAAATAAATTAACCAATAATTTATCTATTTTATTGTGGGCCTTTTGTTTCATAGAACAAGCTCCTAGTTTTATTTTAGTCTGATGTTTTTACTTTCAATTTTATTAATCTCTCCTTTGATTTTCAGGATTTCCATTTTGGTGTTTACTTGGGGATTTAAAATTTTTTTCCAGTGTTTTTTTCTTTCAGTTGCATGCTCAATTCACTGATCTACACTTTCCCTCTTTTATTGATGGAGATCAATATCATTTAGAGATAATATCATTTGTTATCAATATCATTTAGAGATAAAAACATTTTCCCATAATTATTACTTTGGATGCATCTCACAAATTTTGGAATGTTGTCTCATTGTTGTCATTCTCTTTAATAAAATTGATTGTTTTTTATGATTTGTTCTTTGACTCACTCATTCTTTAGGATTAGATTATTTAGTCTGCAAATAACTTTAAATGTGTGCTTCCATGGCCTTAAATTAATTTTTATTGCATTGTGGTCTGGAGAAAACCACATGTACTATTTCTATTTTTCTGTATTTGCTTGTGATTTTTTATGCCCTAATACATAATCAATTTTTGCGAAGGTGCCATGTACATCTGAGAAAAAGGCATACTCCTTTCTATTACGTATCAGTTTTCTCCAAAGGTCTATCTTATCTACCTTTTCTAAGATTCTACTCATCTCTTTTACTTCTTTCTTTTTGATTTTATAGTTAGATTTATCTAGCTCTGAGAAGAGAAAGTTGAGGTCTTTCATTAATATAGTTCTACTGTCTATTTAGTTCCATACTTCATTTAACTTTTCCTTTAAGAATTTAGATGCTATGTCATTTGGTGCACACATGTTTAATATTGATGTTACTTCATTGTTTATGGTTCCTTTTAGCAAAATGTAGTTTTCCTGCTTATCTCTTTTATATAAGGTCTCTTTTTGCCTTTGCTTTGTCTAAGATCATGATTATTACTCCTGATTTTTTTTTTTACTTCAGCTGAAGCATAATAGATTCTGGTCTAGACTCTTATTTTAATTCTGTATGTATCTTTCTGTTTCAAGCTTTTTTCTTGTAAATAACATATTGTTGGATTCTGGTTTCTAATCCATTCTGATATACACTTCTGTTTTATGGGTGAGCTTGTCCCACTCACTTTCACAGTTATGATTATTAACTTTGCATTTCCCTCCATCCTATTTTCTTGTTTTCATCCTTCTCTGTTTTTATCTTGTCCCTCCTCATCTATTTTGCTTCTGACCACTGTCTTCTTTTATCTGTCTCTCTTTATCGCCCCTCCATTATCTTATCCCCTTCCTCTCCTACTTCCCTATTGGGTAATATGGATTTATATAACCAATTGAGTACACACAAACACACACATGTATATGTGTGTATGTATATTTATCTTTCTGAACAATTTAGATGTGAGTGAAGTTCAAACATTGCCAACATAACCCCTCCAACTGTTTTGCTCTCCACTGAAAAAGTTCTTCCGTGTGTGCTTATTTTATGTGACAATATTTACCATTCTTGCACTCCCTTTTCCCTTCTGCTTAGGCATCCCTCTCACCTGTCTATCTTTTTTTGTTTGTATGTCATCCCAACATAATCAACTCAATCCCATATCATCTTCTATGTAGAATATTTTAATTGCCCTAATAATGATAAAGTTCTTAGGAGTAACATTTATCATCTTCCCTCAGAGTATACAATTTAAACTTATTGAATCCCATATAATTTCTCTTTCATGTTTAACTGTTTACATTTCTCTTAAGTCTTGTATTTGGAAGTCAAATTTTCTATTCAGCTCTGGTCTTTTCTTCAGGAATACTTGAAAGTCTTCTATTTTGCTATATATCTACTTTTTTCCCTTGAAGAATTATACTCAGTTTTTCTGGGTAGGTTATTCTTGGTTGGTTCCAGTTCTTTTGCCTTCCGGAATATTGTAAGCCCTTCACTCCTTTAACATTTTAGCTGCTAAATCTTGTGTGAACTTCACTTTGGCTCCATGATATTTGAATAGTTTCTTTCTTGTTGCTTAAAGTATTTTCTCTTTGATCTGGAAGCTCTGGAATTTGGCTATAATATTCTTGGGAGTTTTCATTTGGGGATCTCTTTCAAGTGGTGATTGGTATATTCTTCTAGTTTTGACTTTACCCTCTGGTTCTAAGATCTTGAGTTAGTTTTCCTGGATATTTTTTTTGAAATATTATATCTAGGGTCTTTTTTAGAGAATGGCTTCAGGTAATACAATAATTCTTCAATTATCTTTCCTCATTCTATTTTCCAGGTAATTTGTTTTTCCAATGAGATAGTTCAATCTTCTTCTTTTTTTCCTTCTTTTGACTTTGTATAATTGTTTTTTATCAAAAACATATGGTTTTATTTTTTATTAAATTTATTTTTAATTTATAGAATAAAACAAGCATATCCATAACATAGTATAATAAAAAATATATAATTGCACACAAAACTGCAAATCTATTATGTACAACTTGCTATTCTTTTTAAATATATAATAAAGTCATCATTTAATTTTTCCCCTTCTTTCTTCCCCTCTCCACCCTGCCCTAGAGATGGTTACCATTAGAAACACATACATAAGTATATATGTACATATAGATACACAAATTCACATACACACAAGTATATATATATATATATATATATATATATATATATATATATATATAT
>NW_027186502.1:1749270-1751726 GCF_028583685.1 Petaurus breviceps papuanus
ATATATATATATATATATATATATATATATATATATATATATATATAATTATTCTATAAATCTTTTCTCAGTTCTTTTTCTGGATACAGATAGTATCTTTCTTCTTATGTCCTTTATGTTTAATTGTTTCTTGATATCTCATGAAGTCATTAGCTTCTATTTGCCCAATTCTAATTTTTAAAGAATTATTTTCTGGGGAGGCTAGGTGGTGAAGTGAATAGAGCACCAGCCCTGGAGTCAGGAGGACCTGAGTTCAAATCAGGTCTCAGACACTTAACACTTACTAGGTGTGTGACCTTGGGCAAGTCACTTAATCCCAATTGCCCTGCCCTCCCCCCTTTAAAAACAAACAAACAAAAGAATTATTTTCTTCAATAATCTTTCTTACCATTTTTGCCATTTGACCAATTCTGTTTTTTAAGGAGTTCTTCTCTTTAAATTTTTTTGTACCTCTTTTTTTTTTTTAATTTGAATCATTGTGGTGTTTAAGGTATTGTTTTCTTTGGTATTTTTTGTACTCTTAAAAGAGGTGCAAACAACAATAAGGTGTTAATTGTCTTTTCATAATTTTCTTCTTTTGCTTTCATTTCTTTACCAAACTTTTTTCTATACCACTCAATTCTTTTTTAAAATAAAATTTTAGTTCTTCCAGGAATTCTTATTGGGTTTATGTCCAATTTACATTTTTCTTTGATGCTTTACTTGTGCCAGTTTTGGCTTCATTGTTTTCTTCTGAATTTGTGTCTTAATCTTCCCTGTCACCATAGTAGTTTTATGGTTAGGTTCTTTCTTTCTTATTTGCTCATTTTTCCACCCTATTTATTGATTTGGAACTTTGTGTTAATGTCGGACTCTGTTCCTTTTATGGTGGGGAAAGGCTCTCTCTTTTTCACACTACTGTTTTCAGAACTAGTAATGAAGTTTTGGGTACTTCCAAAGCAGTGTGATCTGGGCAAAGGTGTTGTCTCTCTTCTCTTGGTCTGAACTTTGGTACTTACCCATTAAGGGCCACTGATCCCTTAGGATTGCAATTGATAGTGCTCCTCAGGGCCCCTTCCTTGGGACCATAAGTAATCCTACCCTTCAGGGACCCTGATCCCTTGGGGCTAGAAGCAATATTGCTTCTCAGGGCTACTACTCACTCTTAACTGAAAATGCTACTCTCTGTCCTTGAACTGTGATCCAGAAGTGAATATAGACAATGGAGTTGCCAAAAAATGTCAGTCCCTGCGTCCAATGCTAGCCTGCTGTAATCTCTTTCTGACCAGTTGCCAAGTCCCCTTATATCTCTGGCCTGAGAATGACTAAAGCTTCTGCTGCTTCTGTCACCACCACTTAGTCCTGCCACCAGTGTTTCATCTATATGGGCTCTAAGCCACACTCCTCCCCTGTGTCACAGCTCCCTCCTTCAGATCTCCTATGTTGTCTTGGGATGGAAGAATGTCTCAGTCTGACCTTTTGTTGGCTCTGCCACTCCAGACTTCTATTGAAGGTGTTATTTTAAAGTTGTTTGGAGAAAGCTCAGCTGAGTGCGTCTCTTGTCCACCATCTTGGCTGTGCCCCCAGTTCAATATCTGTTTAGAAATAGGCTAATTTGCATGAGGTAACTCTTGTTCCTACAACAGTTGGGAAGCTGGGAAACTAAGGCAAAGGTTTATGTCAAACTATGCCCCACCCCACCAGCCAAATCTGGCTGGCCACCTGTTTTTGTCTGTTCTGTGAGCTAAGAATGGTTTTTAAATTTTAAAAACCTCCAGGTCACAGTTTGCCAACCGTGATCTATGGGATAAGCAGGGATATTGCAACAAAGCTTAATTCTGCACTGACCAGTCCTCAGACACCAGACTGAATGTCCAAAGGATCAGGCAGGTCAGAGCTGAAAGTATGTTCCATTCATGGCATAGCTTATGATTGTGTTCTATTGCCGCCATCTTGAGATATATGTAATGAATGGGTGCAACACTTAGAGCATGCTCCAGGCTGTCCATCTTGTTAAACTGTGGTCCATGTCCTCCCACAGTTTTCCCATAAGTATGTGATGATCAAATGAATAGGTAAAGCCTTTGTGAAGTAAAGTGGTATGTAAATGAGACCTGATATCCATAAGGAAATGAAGTTCTTACCAGTCTCTTAGTCATCCCCAGCTTTCCCTGCCCTTCTCTATAGCTGTCCTTCAGGTTGTCCATTCTCCTTTCTCACTGCCTAATAACAAATAAAATATTTTAAAATGTTTCATTATTTCAAAACAATCTACAGTGAAACCTGTGGTTCATTATCATTTGGATTCTGATGGGAGTCACAGCCTTCCTTGTTCCTAGTTTCTCTTGGGCAATTTTTCCTTCCTAGATAATTTTATTTCCAGTAATTTCATTCTTTTCTCTTTTTTCCTGCCTGCTATCCTTAGCTAGCCTCTCTCTCTCTCTCTCTCTCTCTCTCTCTCTCTCTCTCTCTCTCTC
>NW_027186502.1:1751736-1786938 GCF_028583685.1 Petaurus breviceps papuanus
TCTCTGTCTCTCTCTCTCTCTCTCTCTCTCTCTCTCTCTCTCTCTCTCTCCCTCTCTCCCTCTCTGTCTGTCTGTCTGTCAGTCTGTCTGATGCCTGCTGTCTTCTCCACCACAATATCACTGACAATAACACTGGGTTTTAAACCTGAAGACCTGGGTTTGAATCCCAGTTTTTATTTACTACTTGTATGAACTCAAGCAAGCCTCTTCCCCTCTATAAGCTTCAGTTCCCCCATTTTTTTAAAATGAAGAAATTAGAACATTTGATCTGTAAGCACCCACTCAAGCTCCAAATCCTACAGCTGTCGACAAATGTAATGGATAGGAGCTTCCCCTCCCCTTCCTGATGAGTGATGGCACTGTTTAAGTAAATGCAAACCAAAGCAGTTCCCTGACTGCCTCCTTCTGCCAGTTATATCTCTACCTCCCTTTGCTTTATAACCAAGACTCAATTTCAGACTGGTTCTTATCATTTTTTTCTTCATTCCCTAATAACTGATGATGTAATGAGGTGAAAGGAAACCTCTTCACTAAAACTTCATCCACCTCCTGTGAAATATTCTTGGGTCTCCCCCCCCCCCGAAGTGGAATTTCCAGCTTGACTTTCTGTTATTTTGTTTTTATGATCCTTAACTGTAGGAAAGAAAAAGGAAATCAAAAGAACTTTTCATCCAGCAGACTTTTCTGGGGGGGGGGGGGGGTGGTCATGGCTTGCTGGGTGTGAAAAAGTTAAATATTCTTAGGGTTAGGAGCTAAAAGAACCAACAGACCCCTCTGCTTGAGTAGAAGGGGAGCACCCTACAGAAAGCTGCACAGAATGGGAGGTCAGCTGAAATACCAGCAGAAAGCAATTCAATATAGAGAGAAAGCAACATGGAGGAGATGTCAGTCCATAGATCAATACCATTGCTAGAGAACATCCATAGTTCTACAGTGATCAAGCAGTAATGTCAGAGAAGGGTTTAAGAAGAATGATATAGTTCTATCACATGCTATCTCTGGTCATTTGGGTTCCTGGCATGTGTTCCCTAACCAGGGGAGTGCTGGATCCCTTAGAGGCTCTAGAGAACTGATTGTTAGATTTTTATTTTGAACATTTATGCCTTTGAAATTGCCAAATGCTATAAATCAAGGCTTGATTTTTTTTTTACTGATGAGATTTAAGAAAATGTTCATTCAGAGTAAACTTAAGAGAATACCATGTGCTTTTGGAGAGCCAATTGTTAAACACTTACTAGTTAAACAGAGCCCCTAAACCAGTGGTGATTGGTAACTCATCAGAGAGCACACCTGTGTCTATTTATGTTGGGGTGGGGGGTTATTATTTGTTTTTTTGTTGTACTGTTTAAATAGCTTTTGTTTTGAACCATTGTCTCCTTTGGTTGGTTGACAAAACAAACACATTGGGTTGGTGGTCATGAGTTAAGATTTTTGAGTAGACTCTGAATCACAACCTACTGTGAGCCTATAGTAGTTTTCAGGGGACTCGCCCAGTGAGAGGGGTCCCAGATGCTATACAAGAATTCAACGATTATTCCCATCCGCAGTGTTTTATACTGTGCCTGACACATAATATTTGTAATAATAAGTAATAATAAGTCAATGGCTTAAATAACTTTGCTTTATTAATTGAATGGATTTTATGAAATTATTCATTACAATTTTCTACAGTCTTTTCTATTCCTACCCTGATTCCCTTCATTCCCTCTCACACTTAAAAAAGATGCAGAAACAGAGTATTTACCTCATACTACGACATTACCATTTATTCCCTTTACATGGAAATCTTTTAAAAAATATTTATTTTTAACTTATTCCCAGTATTATCAGTACCTATAGAATTCAAAGGGAACCTGTGAGGCAAAAATAAAAATGTAGGGCAGCTAGGTGGTGCAGTGAATAGAGCACCAGCCCTGGAGTCAGGAGGACCTGGATTCAGATCCAGCCTCAGACACTTAACACAAAAACTAGCCGTGTGACCTTGGGCAAGTCAATTAACCCCAATTGCCCTCCAAAAAGAAAAAAAAAAAAGAATAAAAATGTAGCTATGGGATTTGCCAGTGGGGAGTGAGTTGTGGAGCAGTGAATGAAGGAAGGAAGGAGAAAGCTTAGAATTCTGAGAATAGTTAGAAGTCACCTAGCTAGTTTGTTTTCTGACCTACTGGGCAAAATTCACTTAGGATAGAAGATCTGGAAAATATATGATGAAAAAGACAACCAAAAACTGAGAGGTTTTCTTAAAATGGATTGCAAATTACATAGAAACTTTACAAATACTATTTTCCTACCTTCTTATCTTGCCCTGGATGCTTGAGAAGTATTACAAACTCAATATTATAATAATATTAATAGGTAGAATTTATATCGTGCTGCAAAGCACTTTACATGTTGTCTCACTCAATCCTCTGAACAACAGCAGAGTAGTTCAGTGTATAAAGAAGGAGGGACCAACTCAGAAGAGGTCAACTTATAGCCCAGTGAAGTACCTGGTGAGGTCGGTGTTAGCATTATCCCTATTTTACAGAGGAGGAAACAGCCTGAGAGAGGTTAATTCACTTTCCCAAGGTTACACAACTAGAAAGTGTCCATGAAGTAGAATCCCAATTCGGTCTTCCTGACTCAAAGTCCAACTGCCTATTATAAGTACCTCAAGTATATGTATTATTTCACTACTGTCTCTCTCCAGAATGCCTAGTACAATACTGTTAACTATAAAAAATAGGCTGCATTCTAAATATCATTTTTCAGCCTTTAGTAAATAGCAAAAGATAGAGAAGTGGTGGGATGGCAACATTTGATAGCTTGATGTTAAATATGTTGTAGTGAACAGAGCATGAGGGTGTCAAAAGACCCACGTTCTAGTCCTAACTTTGGCACTTGTTAGTTGTATGACCTTTGACAAATTACCTACCCTTTCTTGTTCTTCATCTCTGAAATGAAAGACTTGGGGGACGGTCTCTGAGTCTCCTTCCAGCTCTGATTTTGTGTGTAGTGATTAAAAAAAGCATTCTGATAGTTTTTAAGTTTGCAAAGTTGAGATACACTATATTCTTTATGCCTCCGAGCAATTCTGTGAGGGAGATATTGGACTTATTATTATTCCCCCACTTTTTTTTTTTTAACAAATGAGGAAAGCAAGGTTCAGATGGAGGAATTGACTTGAAAATGGTCACATAGTAAGTAGCAGAGACAATATTTAAATTCCAGGCTTCCTGACTCCAAATCCAGCACCCTATTTACTGAATATGCCTCAGACCAAAATCTTTGGTTTTCATTATTGATCCCTAGCATAGAACATATTTTGATGCTAGAGTGATTTTAAACTAGTGCAGATAATTAAAAGCTGGTATTCTAATTGTGAAAGACCACTTTTACTTGTGTGTAAGAGCTTAGGGGTGAGGAGGAAAGATCCTAAAGGGGAGAAGTAGAGTTGATGGCAGAGTACACAGGGAGGGGTGTAAAGAAGAGAATACCTCTCCATTCCTGGCACAGTTCTCACTCTGATGGCCTTCTTCCAATCCCGTACTCCTTCCTGACAATTAACACATCCTTCCTCTTACCAGTGGGTAGGGGAATGGCCTGTGACTTCTGTCTGCCTGCCCATGATTAGCTCAGCCCCTAACTCTGGAACTTTAATGCAGAGAGGATAGGGGTCCGTGGGGCAGAGGCTTGGTGGTTTTTCTCAGGTATCTCTGGAGAAAGAGCAGCAAAGACCAGAACAAGTCTTTCAGTGGAGGTGCCTGGACAGTATGGCAAGGAAAGGAAGGGGCAAATTTAAGAGAAACAGACTGAGCTGCTTACAGCCTGCTGAGACTGCCAGCACCCCCAGATGGCTCAAAACCTGCTGCTCCTGTTGAAAATTGATTTTGGAGGTGGTGGGAGGGGGTTGTTTCGGGAAGCAGTGGCAGCAGGGGTGGGGGTGGTGGTAATTGCCAAATGGTGGGCGGGTCAAATGAGCTTTGATAAAGACACCTAATCAAAAGGCCTTTAAGAGATGCAGCAAGTGCCCAGCTAGAAGTAACGGGTAATGGAGGCCTGCTCTCTGAAGGCAGGAATTTTGTTTTCTCTTACTCTAAAGAATCTAGTACAGGGCATTATACATATTAGGTGCTTCCTCTCTTGACGAGTTGCTTGATTTGGAGAAACTCTGTGATGAGCAATTATGAGTCATCCATTGGAGAAAGGAAGACGAGAAATAGTAATGTGGAACAGACACTGAATTTGGACTCAGAGGACACAATTTGGATCTGTTTTGTTAACTGGGTGACCTTGGGTACTGTTTCACTGCAAATTCCTCCAGTTCTCCAGTAATCTGTCCAGGGTACCCAAGCTACCAAACAATCTATGGTTGGGTAACCTGTAGATTGAACTACATAATCTATAGTAGGTGTCTTCTATGGTTCCCTACTCCTTCTGTTTACACCAGTGGTATCAAATTTAAATAGGAACACAGGCAACCAAACTAAGTATCTGTGCTGGTGACGTATTAATTTAGAAAAGTCCATATTAACATTTGTTATTGTTCAGTTATTTCGGTTGTTTTTGACTTTTTGTAATTCCATTTGGAGTTTTGTTGGCAAAGATACTGGAATGATTTGTCATCCCCTTTTCCAGCTCATTTTTTTAGGTGAGGAAACTGAGGAAAACAGGGTTAAGTGACTTGCCTAGGGTCACTCAGTAAATGTGTGAAGCCAGATTTGAACTCAATCTTCCTGACTGTAGCCCCAGGCCCTCCTAGATATTCTAACATTATCTATGTTTTATATTTTAATTCATTTTGTTAAACATTTCCTATTTATATTTTAAGCAGGTTTGGCACCACCACCCACAATTGGGCCATGTCTCCCATAGTCATTACCTGACCAGTATGCATATTAAACTACATCATTCATTCATTGCTTATTTTATGCCTCTTAACCAGATCATTTGGAATCAGAGCTTGGGTTTGAAGCCTGACTCTACAAATTCCTTTCTATGTGACTTTCCAGCAAATCCCTGCCATTCCCTAGGCCTCACTCTCCTCGTCAATATGCAACTTATGTCTCAAGGAAGGGAAGCTAAGCTCTGGAATCCCCTGGCCTGTGGCTATTCCTGAAGGCCACCATTAAAGATTTTTTTTGCTTATTTTTTCCCCACTCTGATCTACGAGTTTACTCTATTTATAGCTTGTTTATGCCTCTAAAATATGTCTAGGAGTCCACAGACCTGGGTAATGGGGTCCTCAGTCCTCATTCAGTTGTTTGAGGGAACAATGATAACTGGTACAGAACAGTCCTTATTTTATAAAACAAAAAAATGCATAAAATGAAAACGATTCACAGGAATTAGTAACTAAATGTCAAAAACATAGAGAAGACACACAATAATCCATATGACAATAATGTAATTTTTTCTTTCTGCCTCTAGGAACCTTTCCCTTAGGGGTTTGTGCTTTACCCCAAGGATTGTACTTTCCTTATAAGGGAAGTAAACTAAAGGTCCTCTGTAGTTATACTGAAATTATGGTGAATATTTCCACTTACTTCCTTCTACCCTCCCCTGTTCCCACCAAAGTTCCATATAATCTCTTCTAGATGTGTAAGGAAGGGGAACATTGAAGAATAGAGGGTAACAAAGCCCCTTCCCACTGGATTTCTTCAATCCACGTAACTCCAGGTAACACTGGTGAGCAAAACCACAGCCTGTCACTCCCTCATATTCTTTCTGGTCCCCAAGTTGGGAATTCTTATAATTGTGCTCTCTTCTCCAGTGTTGTTCAGTCATTTCACTTGTGTCTGACTCCTGGGGACCCCATTTGGGATTCTCTTGGCAGAACTACTGGAGTGGTTTGTCATTTCCTTCTCCATTTCATTTTACAAATAGAAAACTGAGGCAAACAGTGTTAGGTGATTTGCCCAGGGTTGAACAGACAGTAAGTGTCTGAGGCTGGATTTGAATTCAGGAAGATGAGGCTACCTGACTCCAGGACTAGTACTTTGTCCACTGTGCCACCAGCTGCCCTTCTTCTCCAACAGGTGCCCATTAAAAAATTATCACTTTCTGGATGGAAAGCTGGATTTAAGAACTGTAAAATTTTGGATTATTCCCGTCGCAAAGCCACAAACGTAATACTACTCCCAAAATATTCCCTCTGACTAGAAGGCCAGATTTCTGAATTACACTAGATAGGAAATCCTTTAAATAGGAGCCAGGAATTCAATAATGGCAGTATCCTTGAACTCCTCTTCTTAAACCATGGTAGGTGACTTCATGTAACTTCTTCTTCTTCTTCTTCTCCTTCTTCTTCTTCTTCTTCTTCTTCTTCTTCTTCTTCTTCTTCTTCTTCTTCTTCTTCTTCTTCTCCTTCTTCTTCTTCTTCTTCTTCTTCTTCTTCTTCTTCTTCTTCTTCTTCTTCTTCTTCTCCTCCTCCCCCTCCTCCTCCTTCTTCTCCTCCTTCTTCTCTTTCTTCTTCTTTCTTCTTCCTTCTTCTTCCTTCTTCTTTTCTCCTCCTCTTGCTCCTCCTCCTCTTCATCTGCCTCCCCCTTCCTTCCTCCTCCTCCTTTCTTCTTCTTTTTCTCCTCCTCCTCCTCCTTGTTCTTCTTCTTGATGGAGGGGAGAAGGAAAAAGGAAAGAGAGGGGAGTAAGGAAAATATATTTTATTTCTTTCTCATTTGCTTTTCTTCATGCCAATAGCCCTCATGGTCAAAAAGTAACAATTGGAGCTCAGTTCCAACATTTCAGCAGAAACATGACCCTATACTGGCTGGAAACAAGGAGGGAGGGGTTGTTTGAGAAGAAATTCATAGTTACAGCTAAGTATTTGCCTGACCCAGGGCAGGGCTGCTCACACTGCAGAGTCCTGGATCAAGAAAGCTGAAGCCAGCACAGCCCCAGCCAGTTTTAATCTGTTCCTTGGTCTGAGCATCAAAACCTTGTCCTTTTAACTCTATGGCTTCTTTTGGAGAGGAATGGGGTCAGGGACTGGATGCATCTCCCTTCCCTCTGCCCCCTCCACACATATCCCTTTGTGTTCTATCTTGTTAGGGATTGTGCTTTTCCAGTCCAACTTAAAGAAGCTAGCTTGACTCAGAGAGTTTTAAATGTTTTCTGCACAGAAATTTCCTAGGAACCAGGATTAAATAGCAGGTCCCTGGTCTTCTAGCCCAGTGTGCATATATACAAATTATCTATCATCTAGGCAGGGCTCTTGGAATGTCTTAAATCCTGGGGATTAGGGAACTCACTGGCCCCAACCTTGGCACAGGTTTTGGGAGTTCATCTTAATGCCCTCATTACTAGGGAGGAGAGCATTTTACAGGCATTGTATTTATTTGTTTGGCATTCTGGAGTTGAAAGGGCATCAGTGGAGCAGGAAGGTGGTCATCCCCATCTGGCTTTGGTTTTTGGCTTTGCCACTAACCCATTGTGTGGCCTTGGGTAAGTTACATTGTGTAAAATAAAGCTGTTTGGCTGATGGCTTTGAAGGTCCCTTTTAGCTCTGAAACATTATGCTGTGCTAATGCAATTCTGGGAATAAATAGAACCCAGGAGTTCTGGACAAGTCAGCCTTAGGGAAAATTATGAAGTAAGAGCATAGGTTCAAAACCGTAATGGACCTTTGGGGTCATGTAGTACAACCCCCTCATTTTTTAAATAACAAAACTGGGGCCTAGAAAAATGACCTGCCCCAAGGGAATGAGGGAGAATAAATCTCTACTTATTGAACCCCTACTGTGTGCCAGGCACTAAATAAACACTTTGGAAATATTAACCAATTTGATCCTCACAACAACCCTGTGAGGCAAGTACTCTTGTTATCCCCATTTTATATTTGAGAAAACTGAGGCAAACAGAGATTAAGTGACTTGCCAGAGTCACACAGCTAGTAAGTATCTCAGGCTGGAAGTGAACTCAGGTCTTCCTGACTCCAGGTCCAGTACTCTATCCACTTAGCTACCCAGCCCAAAGTCATATACCGTGTTTCCCCGATATTAAGACACTGTCTTATTATTTTTTTTGGAAAGAAAAACACCAGAGGGCTTATTTTCAGGGGAGGGCTTATGTTGTCCTGCCTCAGCTCTCCTCTGCGGCACTGCTCTCAATGGCGCCAGCAAGCAAATCACTGGGGAAGAACAGGATGAAGCGCTCACTGCTGTAGCCCTGATTGGAGGCAGGGGGTGGGGGGGGGAGGGGACGGTGCATACAGAGGGTACCGTAATGTAGCGTGTAGCGCAGGAGATCACCTTCACTACAGTAGCAATCTCAATAGGGCTTATTTTCGGGGGAGGGCTTATTTTAGAGGAATCTTACACAGTAAGGGGAGGGCTTATTTTCGGGATAGGTCTTATTATTGGGGAAACACGGTAGATAGTAGGAAGCAGAATGAGGGTTTGAACTTCATTTCTATCATCCCAGATCTAGTCTCTTTCCATTATACCATTATACAGATTTGTCTCTTCTGCCCCCTCATCTTCCCTTTTTGGTATGCCCCCCTCTTAATGGTTGACCTGTCATACCTTCTGGAATCTCATTTTGTCAGATTTTTTTTCTTTTTTCACCTGCAAAAATCTGTTCCCAAGAAAAGATCTTTTAAAATTCCTTCACCTTAAGGAACAAATCATTTATATTTAAGAAGAAAGGCTAATCAGAGAAGTTCCCCCATGAATTTGTGAGTTTATAGCACAACAGTTAATGAGTCTTTACTTGGGCTCTCCCTATAGAGTATGGACATGCCCTTTGAGACCTCAAGAAGGCAAAGACAACTCTGTTGTTGTCCACTTGTGTCTGACTCTTCATGGCCACATTTGGGGTTTTCTTGGCAAAGATACTGGAATGGTTTGTCATTTTCTTCTCTAGCTTGTTTTATAGATGAGGAAACTGAGGCAAACAGGGTTAAGTGACTTCCCCAGAATCACACAACTAGTAAGTGTCTGAGGCAGGATTTGAACTCAAGAAGGTGAGTCTTCCTGACACTGTCACATTCTATCCTCTGTACCACTGAGCTGCCCCCAAAGACAACTCTAAGACAGTGAGGCTACCCTAAGACGCTTTGGTTGGCTAGGAACCATCTGAGAATGAACTCTTTTCTGTGAAGCTAGCTGCTCTTCTGTGCTTACCTGTAAATTAGACCTTTCTTATTTTTTGCCTTCCTCTCCTTCACTCATGCAGATTTCTTTTAGAGTTGTGGGTAGGTGAAGACAGATAAAAGGAGATTTCTCCCTTTCTCTGACTCCAACCCCAAGAGTCGTTAATGGTGCCTTGTGCATCAGTACATAGAAGTTGCATGTGTTTACTCACAGAGCCTATGAAGAAGTTTTAGTGACAGTGATAGAGTCTTTATCTACTTGCCTCTGATACTTACCTCCTACTTAGAAGAAAATGGGAATTTCTGGGGGAGTTAGATTCCAGAATTTAGCCTTTTAGAGAAGGGAGGTTTCTTGGTTTTGGGAGCCTTGGGAACTGATTTGATGGTAACCTCCATTTCAAGAGTTTGGAAATCCAACCGTGTAGAGAAAGGAGAGTTCTTAAGTATGTAATGGAGTGCCTTGTGGAACAAGCAAAGGATTACCCAACATAGTAGTGCAACTGGGAGTAGTAAAAAACAAAAGCCATGGGCTGGGGAGCAGAATATCTGTACTTTTCTCCTTACTATAACCACAAGTGATTCAAACAGAGCATGATTAGAAGATTATCTATATAGCAGTTCCAAAGTATATTTACCTTCTTGGGGGAGTCCAAGCAATATGGTGATGCTACAGGCCTGAAAGAGATGTGAGAAGATGGTGGCCCATTGGCAATCCTAAATGGGGTTCTCTTCTAAGGAGAGGTTATGGACTATTTCAAGTACTTCATGTGTTTTCAGCATCTGTTTATAGATCAACACATTTTCAAAGGGATAAAGTAAAGACTGTCTATATCTAATGTGCAATTGTTACCTTGTTTAGGAGCCAGAGCTCCGATATCTCACGTTTTTTGAATCATAGACACAAACTATATTTGGAGATTACTCAGATTAAATCCTATTTAGAGGTATATCAGCCATCAAGAAATAATCTTTTCTAAGTCAATCTCCAAGATTAGACCTACTTCAGGGACTTGGCTAATGGGATATACCTTGAGGGCTAGCCTAAAATCATGCTAAGAATTCCTCTACTTCAATTCTTCTCTTCCCCCAAATTCATAGTGACACCCTGCAGTTTGTGGATCTTTGACCAGGTATTTATTGCTCAGTCCAATTCTTAATAGAAAATGTGCTGTGAAGTTCATTTTGTCCCCAATCAATTCCACCCTAAGTCATCTGTAATAAGAATGTAAATTTTAAAGATCTTCCCTGCCCCTAGGCTAATGTGCACCTGAAGCCTGGGGTGGGGGAGGCTTGTTTTTCAGTAGATACTTCTTGATTGGCCAGTGAGTCAATAAGGTTGTTACATTCTCTGAGCCAGGAGAAGGCTATATAAGCCCTGATGTGTAGCTTTGTTTTTGGGACTCACTTTGAGAAGTGTTCTGTGATTTGATCTGAATTCTGGGAAGCCGTTGTTGAGAGTCCCCCGGCTTTGAAAAACCCAGAATGTGGAAACCCAGATGTTGACTGGGTATGGATGTAATGGTTGGACAGTTTGGAAATCTGTCTACTTGATGTTTCTGTCTTGATAATTATGCCTGTATACTTTGAGGTTCAGGGTGCTGACCTGTTCTCCTGAACAAGGTAAACGATATATGTCTGACTGATTAAAGTAAGCTTGTTAACCCATTTTGAGTTGCTTTCCTTTAACAAAGCAGATCCAAGAACCTGTGGTAGCTGCAAACCCTGAGGACGCTTGGGGTGCTTGCCGCTACATCATCACAGAACTCTGAATGATTGGGCGCCCATATCAACTAGTTCTTCCCCTTCGGCTAAAAAATCCAACTCCTTCTCCCTGAACTCTCATAATTCGGGGTCTCTGCTGGAGTGAAAACCTTTTTCTCCTAGGTTTTCTCTCTTTCTTCTCATTCCTATCCATGCCAAATGTCCCTCCCTAGATCTTACCCTTTTCTGCCTTCCTTTCTCTCATGCTCCTTTCTGCTAAAAGAAGGAGCCCACTATATTCCTTACTTTCCACTGTTATTTCCAGAGGCAGACTTCTGTCACCATTATTCTGCAATTTCACATCCATCTGTCTGTATAACTTGGCCTACATCCTTATTACAATAGTATGCCAGCCTCCAACTCATTCTCCCTTCTTTCTCAAAGAATTCAGTGTCATATTCTCCATAATCTCCTCCACCCCAATCCTTGCCTTCCTAACTGGGGATTTCAATATAAAAACTAATGCTCCTAGAATACCCTGAACTGCCAGTTCATCAACATCCTGGACTCACAAGACCTATAATTTCACCCTTCTTCAGCCATCCACAGGGAAGGTTAATGTAAATCTCTTCATCACTAACAACTATTCTCTCTTCATTATCCTAAACTCCTAAACCCCTTTGTCATTATAATCTCTTCTCACCTCTCTCTCTCACTCTCTCTCTCTCTCTCTCTCTCTCTCTCTCTCTCTCTCTCTCTCTCTCTGTTTCTTCCTCTTCCTTCCTCCCTTCCTCTTCTCTCTCTCTTGCTATCTCATCTCAAATAAACCTTTTTTTGTACTTAACATGACCTATTCCTCCATCCTTTCTTGTTCTTCCTACTCAATATACTTGTTCTGACTTCACTTTTTTCTCTCTTCAAAACCACCCTGTAGCTGGAGGATTCAGTAGATTCAATTATACACTGTCCTTTAACTCCCTTAATCCTCGCTCTTCTTTTACCTTATTGATACCACACCAACCTGGGCCACCTCTATGGTCTACATTTTCTGCTGCTTAACGACACTGAAGGAAGTTACACCAACCACACAAACTAAGTCCATCACCAATTCATTTTTCTAGTTTCAACTAGACTCATTGCAGGATAATCCTTTTATGCTTTCAGGATTGACTCATCTTTGGGAAAAAGGAGGAAGAGGAAAAATAGAGGAAGAGAAAATCATAGTAAGAGAGGTAAATTTCAGAGTTCAAGATAATGGGAGTGATGCGTTTATGAGGTAATGGAGATATTTTAAATATGGTAACCCATGTTGGTGGTTGAAGACGAGTGCATAAATAGGTGGTGGGAGTTGAGGAAGTCCATGAACTGGCTTTCTCAACTTTCTCCTCTCTTTCAATGCCCTAATACTATTCCAGCCTCCTGTCTTTCAGCAGATAACTTTGTCTCTTACTTTGTTGAGAAAATTGAGGCCATCTATTACTAGTTCACTCGTTGTCCCTTCAAGATATGGGCCTCTCAAAAATCCTTCACATCTTTGCCTGTCATCACCTTTGTTCCGATTTCTGGAGAAATGACCCTTCCTCTTGCCATGGCCGACTTCTTTCTCTGTTTCTGTCCTTGATCCTATGCCCTCCTACATCCTCTAGTAGCTTTCCCCTCAATCATTTCCTTTCTTTCATTTCCAGTCTTTCCCTATCTACTTTCACAATCTACAAGCATAATCAGATCTTGTCCTTTATTAAAAAAAAAAAAGAAAAGAAATAACCTTTACTTCACTTTGTTATCCCCTCTGTGATCATATATTTTCTCCTCCCTTTCAAAGCCAAGCTCCTCAGAGCAATTTTCTATCTCCACTTTCCTCTTCTTCCTCACCAAACTTTCTCATCAAAACATTCACTTTTCAACCCCTTGCATTTGGGCTTCATATCCCATTGCTCTACTGAAAGAATTCTCTGTGAAGTGATTAAGCATCTCTGAAATTCTTCATTTAATGGACCTTGTCTCTTTTGATCTGTTGGACATTTCTGACCCGGGCACCCCACCCCTCTTCTTGAAAGGAACAAATGAGACAATATCTGTAAAGCACTTAGTACAGTATATATCACTTAGTAGGTGCTTAATAAACACTTAAGCCCTCCCCCCTCATGTCATTTGTACATTAAGTACTCTGCTTTCATTGACAAATACCTTCAAATCTTTTCAGGTCCATTGTGAGAGACTGTAAAACTCCAAATGATCTATTTGTCATGTATTATTATTATCTGTGACTTTTGAAATATATTTTCAATTATTTCTTTTTTTTTCATGATTTACACGCTTTCTTTCATGAACACCTACCAGAGATGTAACTAGAAATTTTGGTTCCCTGGGATAAATGTCATGAAACAACTCCTCGATTCAACTTAAAAAAAATTGGGGGGGGGGGAGCTGGGAGGTGAAGCCATCAGGATTAAGTGACTTGCCCAAGGTCACACGGCTAGTAAGCGTTCCATTAAGTATCTGAGGTTGGATTTGAACTCAGGTCCTCCTGACTCCAGGGAGAGTAGAGTAGTCTTCACTTGGCCACCTAACTGCCCTGTTCAATTCAACTTTTTAAAGTAAAATCAACTGGCCATGAATTGGGCCCTAATCACAAAGCCCTTTGTGGTACAAGATAACAAGACACAGATTCACATTGTGGAGATAGAGTTCCTTAGAACAATGCCCTTCAACTGTGCAGACCCCAGGATGTAGAGAGGAGGGAGGCTACTCCTGGGGATATGGGGGAGGGAGCTGGGGAGATTCAAGTCAGTGAAGAATTTTCCTGGAGTTCAGTGCTTACAGAAAAGAATCATGAATTGGTAGCCTCTTTTCCAAACTAATTATTATTGCTAAATAATTGCTAATTACTATTGATAAATTGTAGCTAAATGAATTGCTAATTATTATTGCTAAATTTACCAATTGCCAGATTATTATTGCTAAATTCAATTGTTTCTATGCAGCCTAAGGAGTGTGAAGGCTATTCGCATCCTCTAAATTATCCTGACTGGAGCAAAGCTCCGATTGCTTCACTGGAGTTTCAGCTGTAACATTGTTTCTTGCTTGTACTTGAATTTCCTCTCTGGTCCGGATAAGATCCTTTAACATCATGCTCTCTAGTGTCTCTAAACGTCTCTAAACGTCTCTAAACGTCTATATTTCCATGGTTAGGTTGAAAACTCCTTGATGTCAAAGGGTCTATATCTTCTATTCTTTTGTAGTCCATCACAGTGTCTAGGTGCTGAACACAGATAAGTCAGATATATTCATTTGACTGGGATTTGTCCAAACCTATTTCTATTGACTTCCATGGATTCTCACTGGCAGAGAGATTCAAGATAGGATAAACAGTGATCTTTTGCTACTTCCCTAAGCCTGCCAACATCACCTCTAACCTCCACTTTAGCAGTCTTCTTATAGCTTGCTGAATCATAGGCATTAAAGATACCTTTGATCACCCCATCAATTCTGTTTTCACCAAGACCACCCCGGGAAAAGGCACAAATCCATGTATCTGCGGCAGTTATTTACCAATGGTTAAAGTCATAGTGTGGCAGTCCTGAAACAGTGAATTCTAATCCTAACCTTGGGATTGTCTTACCCCATGAGCCCATTGGTGGTCAGACTCTCAGAAAAACCCTTCATCTCTGATCTGGGTGAAGGCATCTTTGGCAGGGTTTGCTTAGAGCAAGGTAAATCCCCAGAAGGCTTAGCCGCTAATTCTGTATGTCTCAAAGAAAATATCAGTGCCAACTTGTAATATCCTAGTTGACTTTTCTTAGAAATTATGTGGATTTTAAGAAACAACAAATATGCCATGTTCAGTCAAATATGATCATACTTGTATGAACTCATGAAGAACAAAGAGAAGGGAAGCAGTAGTGAGGAACATAAGCAATGGTTTATAATAATGTAAGTGAAATGTACATTTCACTAAAAGGCAGTCTAACTCCAAGGTAACAAAATGACCAATCTTGGTCCCAGAAGACAGATGATGAAGTCTACTTCCTTCCCCTTGGCTTAGATGACACCAAATTGTGCATATGCTATCTGGCATGGTCACTGTGTTACATAGTTTTGCACAACTGTTTTTCTTTGATACAAGGCAGAGTGCTAGGGTGGGAGGTGATATTTTGGGAAATGACTATGCTATAAACAACAAAAGGCATCAATACCCCCACCCTATCCCCTAGGGGAAAAATCAATAAAACTTCAAAGCGGGAAAAAAAACACTGTTATTATTGTTGTTTTTCCAATCACCAAAAAAGCTGTATTTATACAAGATAGGGGAAAATATGAAACCAAGCTGGAAATGCTGTTGACTAAGGATATGGCATAATATGGCAGTAATGTAATTATGTCCAATTGACATCCAAAAAGAGATTTAATTATGATGGCAAGTTCTTTAGGGGCTGATAGAAATTCATTCTCTTTAGGGGCATCTGGGCTTGGATTTAGATTTCTGAGAGCCTGAAGCACTAAGGCTGTATGAACTTCAGAATCTTTCCCTTTAAAATACAGAGAAAAATCTTTCATGTAGAGGAAAATGTGATTAGGATCATAGTGAGCACATGTTAGGAGAAGTAGAGGACTAAGTGAGCCCAGAGTATAGGTTCTAGGAAAGCAGCACTGTAGAGCTGTAACATGAGCTCCATTGACACCTGGGTTCAAATCCCACCTTTGACATTTATATAAAGCAGGGCAACTTTATACAAGTCACTTATCTTCTGTAGGCTTCAGTTTTCTCATAACTAAAATGGGGGAATTAGAGAAGATAATTTCTAAGGTCTCTTCTACTTTTGACCTTAGAAGCAAGGCTTAAATGTCAAATACAGAGTGGCGGGAGTATTCTCCCTTGGACAGTCTTCACTAGATTTAGGTGGTCTATCACACTTTTGAGTTTTGTGAACATATGGATGGAGTTTCATACACATGTAAGGTGATCTCTCCCTTTCAGATTTTGACAACTTTGCTCACTGAAAGTTACAAAACCAAAAGTGAATCCGAGTCTCATAAATTTGAGAAACCTATGAAAGCAACCTGCAAAAGATGGTTGTAGTGTCCTGTTTCCCAGTATCTAATATGTGTATGTGTGTGTGTGTGTGTGTGTGTGTGTGTGTGTGTGTGTGTGTGTGAGACTAACATGATATGTTTATTTGGAAGTTGATAATCCGGGAAACCTTAGACCTTAGAAATGTTTTGTGATTATTAGACAATTTTATTTTTACTTCTATGTGGTTATGTCTTAGACAACACATGAAGTTTTTATTAATCATGAGCTAGAAGTAAGATTTTATGCTGCAGAAATTCTGCTTTGGGGCAGCCAGGTAGCACAGCGAGTAAGAGCACCGGCCCCAGTGTCGGGATGACCTGGGGGATGAATCCAGGCTCAGACACTTAGCACCCACCCAGAAACACCGGGCCATGTAACATTGAGCAAGTTACTTAACCCCAATTGTTTAAAAAAAAAAAGAAATTCTGCTTTTGACCAGGAAGGGGGTCTAAAATAATATCTGAGAACCAGATGGTTGAAGAAAGGTATCACTTGTCTTTGCACTTGTCTTTGCTGTCAGGAAGAACTTAGTGTCTACAGAAAGACATTAGTATCTTTCCTGGAACTGCTACCTGAAGCTGCCTACTGATGCCTTCGAGGTAGAACCCTGTAGTGCCCTGGAAAAGAAGCAGAATGAGAAAATCTCTGTAAATCCCAGGCCAAGGGGCTCTGATCCTTCTGCAATGGCCACAAACTGTCCCAGAGGTAAAAAGGAATGGTCCAGTCCAGTAGAGGAACCTCAGATCCAACAATGAGGCTACATCAATTAATACTTTTTTCACAGACTATTCCCAAGGAAAAGAAAGAACGTGAAAACCTGCATTTCCAGAGTTTTGAGTTGCCCTATATATGTTTGTAAAGCCAAGCACGAACAGCTTTCCAGAAGACTGCTGCTGTGAACAGCTTTCAAGGTTCTTATTACACAGTATAGCGAACTCTCTATTTATTCAATAACAAATCAGAGCAAAACATTCACAGAAAATCAATGTACAGCATTCACAATGCTACAATGTATCACAGAAAATCAAAATACAGCACTCACCATGTCATAACTCAACAACTTGGTTGAAAAATGTTAAAATGGTCACATAGTTTTCACCAAAGTGGTCACATAGTTTTCAACAAAGTAAAATCATTTAGTAACTCAATTATTCAATCATCCTTAAGGAGGTTTGCCTCCTTAAGGGTCACAAAGTACAAAAGTCAAAGTTCTATCCCCATGGAGTGCAATTAAGTTACAACTTTAACAGTCACTACTCAGTACCCTCTTAAGGGGTAGTGGAAAATACAAAAGCCATCCACTCCTAGGTCACAAGTAAATTACAATTTCATCAGTCACTACTCAGTCAATTTCATCAGTCACTACTCAGTACCCACAGAGAGATCTTTTCATCTTGACTCAGGGAAGGCTTTCAGCTCCCATGGTTTCTCTTCCATGGTCCCAGCTCCTGCCCAAATCTAACCAATTGCCACGTGAGTTCAAAGGCAGACAGCTCCCAGCTCCTTGTCTAGCTCTCCATGCAGTCCCGGCTCCACATTGGGGCTCACAGTGTCCAGTCCATCTCAAACCCTTCACAGTCTCTGTTCCTGGGAAGACGATGCTTAACAAAGCCACAAGGACATTCATATACATTGACAAAATCACAACAACATTTGTACAGAGTACTAGTACCACAGTCATGCTTCCTCAGTCTTCTGCAGCTCTGGATGGCCCTCAGAAATCCTCAGCAGCTCAGCCTGGCCCTCAGAAGTCCTCAGGACCATAAGCTCCATTCTCAAAATCAAAATCACTTTATCCAGCCTCCACGTGGCTTGCTCCAAGAAATTCTGTCTCAGTTCTCAATTCTCATTCCTCTTCTCAGTTCTTCTCAATTTTCAGTTCAGTCTTCTGTACAGCAGCAACTGCCCTGCCTCCACAATGCTTATCCCAAGAAGTTCTGTCTGTCCAGCTTGTGTTCTTCCTTATATATGGTATAGCTCTTCCCTGTTCTGCCCCTTCCTGTTATATCAGGAACTTCCTCCTAAGGTGTTAACTACTTCTTTGTTAATTAAACACTTGGATAAGGTGTTAACTTGAAACAAGGTGCTAAGTGCCTGCCTACTTGCCAATGCAAAGGGGCATGGAAGATCTTCAGATTCCATTAACTTTACAATGTTCCTTATGGTACTTTAAGTGTGTGCCCATTCTCTCAAATAAACATAATGTGCATTGGTGGGAGAATGCCCCAGGCTTACAGGTGGAATATCATGTCATAACTATTCTTCCTTTGCCTCTATTTAGTCAATATTTTGATTAAAAGTTACTGGAGTCAGGTTAGCTGATTTGTTAAATTGAAAGTATATGGGTGGGAGCTCAGCAGCTGAAGTGTGTAATAGTAGAAGAGCAGTCATCTACCAGAGTTACCCCAAGAACCCTAAGAGAGAGTGAGTTGTAACATTGGCTGCCACTCTGGGGAACTCTCTTGATATGCCACTGAGGGCACAGATTGAATGAGTGTTCTGACTCAGAAAGATCAGGGTTCTATACCCCATTAGTCTGTACCTGGCTATACATGCTATGACAATTAGTGATAGAGAAGAAGGACAACATCTCAGAGTAGAAAGAATTCTGGATATTGGGGGGAATCTAAATCTTGATTCTAACACTTAAGAGTTATATGACTATGGATAAGTCATTTATCTTCTCTGAGCTCTAGTCTCCTCATTTATGAAAACAGGACACTTGTCATACCTGTCTCATGAAAGTAAGTAGTTTTCTATGAGAGGTCTAGTTTCTGTCTTAATCTCATTCTAACTACGCTTTGTAAAAAAGTTATTCAATTGGTATTCCAAGCCACGTTTGAGATTCATGTAGTTGTCATATGATCATTTCTGGAGACTTGTTGCTATATTATTTTCCCTCTCATCTGGTGTTTTTTCAAAGTTTTCATTTTATATCTTACCATTTGTTTATCAAATTGTGGTCTCTTTTTGTATTTTTCCTAATTTTTTTTATGTTCCTGACTTTTGACTGTGAATTTTTCTTTATAGTGAATTTTTCCTGTGCCTTCTTGGTTATTATTGTTGGGATGCTGCTGTTCTTTTACTTAATTTGGCAAATTTCTTGCTATTTTGAGGCAATGTAGATGAGTTAGGGTCAGGTAGGATGCCTTTATTCAGTCATCTTGCTAGAATTTCATCTATCCTGGTTCAATTTCAATGTGTCTTGAATGCCCAGGTGCTCAGTACTATATAGAGCACGCACACATATCTCTGAAAACCGCTAATATAATGTCTTACACAAAGTAAACACTCAAGAAATGTTGGTTGTGGGGCAGCTAGGTGGTACAGTGAATAGAGCACTGGCCCTGAAGTTCAGGAGGACCTGAGTTCAAATCCAGCCTCAGACAGTTAACACAAAAAACTAGCCGTGTGACCTTGGGCAAGTCACTTAACCCCAATTGTCCTCCAAAAAAAAAGCAAAGAAAAAGAAACGTTTGTTAAATAAATGCTTTTCAGCAACTGATACACAGCAGTGGTTTCCAAGGTTTTCCTTGGTCTTTTCTCCATGGCTTTCTTGCTATCCACCATACAAAATTCACATCTTTTCAACTCAATTCAACAAATGTTCATTAAGTGACAACTATATATGAAGTGCCATGTCAAGAGATAGAAATTCCAGGGTGAAAATTACACAGGTGTTTCTCTCAAGGATCTTGCCATTCAATTAGTGACATATAAGTCAGAAATGCCAGTAAGTATGTACAAAGGAAAATGTGGCATGGACAGAGGAAAGGAGGGAAAAAATGTTACAGGAAAATTTGAGGAGGAGGAAAACACATTCATGAGATCAGGAGCTGGTGGAATTCGATTAGAGGACTTCATGCATCCCTGTTAAGGTATTCAGCCTGCATTCATTCACAGAGACAAACAATGCTGGGCAAAATTAGAAAACAGCATTTATTAGGTATCAGTCAGTAAACATTTACTGAGTACCTACTATGTGCTAGGTACTGTACTAAATACTGAGAAAACAAAAAGAGCCAGCCAATAAACAGTCCCTGCCCTTAAGAGGCTCACAATTTAATGGCAGCTGACTATGGTACCAGGCCTGTGCTATGGAGTGAAATATAGAATATTTGAAAGGGAAGAATGTGAAAAAAAAAATCTGGGGCAACTAGCACAGTGGATAGAGCTCCAGGCCTGGAGTCAGAAAGACTTATCTTCATGAGTTCAAATCTTGTCTCAGACATTTCTAGCTGTGTGACTCTGGGCAAGTCACTTAACTCTGCCTCATTTTCTCATCTGTGAAATGGGCTGGAGAGGGATTATACCATGCATGGCAAATTGCTCCAGTATCTTTATCAAGAAACGCCCAAATGGGGTCATGAAGAGTCAGTCACAACTGAAATGATTTTAAAACAATGTAAAACAAACTTGAAAAGCCAGGCCATTATGTGCCTTAAATACTGAGAACCTTTGTATTTTATCCTATAGACAATAAAGAACCATTAAATCTTATGAGCAGGGGCACACCATGGTCAGGCCTGGGCACAAATATTTTTAATCATTCCATTTTTGCCTTTGGCATCCACAGATATTAAGCTTGGAATGAGTCATTCATTAACAACAATGGAGCATCTTTTATGTTAGAGGTATTGTGTTCATATTGTGGGGGATACAAAGTACTCATACCTTAAAGAGTTTGCAATTTACAAGGGAAGATGAAAATAATTAACCATCGAAACAGTATATAGTAAAAAGGAATGATAAAGTATGTGTTGTAAGGGCTAAGAGCTAGTTAGATACTACAGAAATCAGGAAGAACTTCTAAGGGGAGATGGGGCTTGCATAGGATGCAAAATAGGTCTTCTTAACCATTTTTTTTTTGCATCATGGAACCATTTGGCAGTCTGGTCTATTCTCAGAATGTTTTTTAAATCATTGAAAGCAATGCTGACTTTCAGTTAGAGGCTGGTTAATAATGAAGATTTTGTTTTGTTTTGTTTTTCCCCCATCCACAGACCTCCTTCTATCTATTCATGACCCTTTGGAGGTATATGGATTCCAGGTTAAGAACCCCCTGATTAACAGGAATGAAGAATGTGGAGGAGGAAGTGTTTAGCCCATTGCTGACACCCAACTGATCCTTGATGTTGAATGGATGAAAGGGAAAACCCTCCAGGGGAAGGAAGTCCTTTATATAGATCTTGTGTTGGTGTCTCTCTCCAAATCACTGTTCAGAGCTCTATTGCCCCTTTGGGAAATATATCAGTGGCACATTCCTCTCAGGCCCTAGCGTGAGAAATAATACTGTCCCAAGTCTCCAGCACATACAGACAATGGTCTCTTCTGTGCATTTAATCTTATTACCTTACAAGGCAGTAGTAGAGGGGACTAAGTAGGCAGAGGTGCTGGATTGTTGGAGGAGGTAAGGAGAGGTCTGTATCCTCAGGCAACCCTATTCTTCTGGCTCTGCTTCCCAAAGTGTAGCAGTGGGCTGGGAATCAGGGGAGGGAGGTGGCCTGGCATTCAGGAAGAGGGAGAGGCAGAGGTGAAGGAAAGGAACAAAGGAGGGTGTGAGGAGGTCCTCTTGGCTTAGATACAGAGGGTGGGCAGGGGGAGAGGAGGGAAGTGGAGGTGAGGTCGCCAGGAGTGGTGGTGGGGATTACAAGCCCTAGGAATGAAAGCCAAGCTGCCCCTTTGCCTAACAGCTTTACATCTCAGCAGGGACTTGGCAGTAAGACCCAGGCCCTCTCTTTCTCTTGGCTCTGCTCATGATCTCTTTCATCCAGGTCTGGTTGGGAAACTCCATCCACAAAGGTACCGTTTTGGTTCATTTAGCAAAAAGACACTACTTGTGCATAGTAAACCTACCTCCACTATAATTTATTGAAACTAAAACAAAATCAGAGAAACAAGGACGTTGTGAGTTTGATTATATGCATTTGAAGCCTAATCAACTGAAGGTCAAACATTTTTACCAGACTGGTATACTTTGCACCAGGAAGTCATCGACTCAGCCCAGATCTGCTAACTGGTGGCTTGTGGACATTGGGATTTCCATTTGCCATCTCTGACAAACTTCCTAATTATACCAATCTGAAGTCAGCAATACCCTTGCATATGTTGGACTATACCAATCATAAGGAGACCAGATAAATATGCACACTTACTTTAGGGCAGCATCTCTGGTGCCTTGTGGCTATGTTTTGTGACTCCATCAGTCCTTTTTAGCTTTCTTGTGCCCTTGCTGGTGAGGTGGGTCTGGATTCCATCATTCTGCCCACTGGTTGGTGACATACCTAGCTGGAGCCAATGGGTATCATAAGTATCCTGCCCCCTCAAGCAGCAGGCACAAAACTCTAATCTGAAAACCCCTGACAAAATGAATTACAACAACAAAAACACAGAAAGCAGGCCAGAGGCACTGGGTTGATTGTTTTCTTTAGGACATGCCAGGAACTCTTCCCACAAAGAGCACGACTTTAAAGCTATTCACAATAGTTTTGAACTAGACACAGTCTAGTCTCACTGATGATTGATATTCAGTTTCTGCCACTAGTTTCAAGTTTTCTTTAGGTGATCAGGGAAGTCATCCAGAGAGGAGGGCTACATCTATGAGGCCAATTCACCAAGAGCTGACTAGTCACTTAGGTTGGATTTGTTGGGTTTGTAGTTTGGGTTGTTATTCCAATGAGAAAGATGGAGAGCTGTGGACTAGACTGTAGCATAATTAAATGAATTAAGAACAAATTAAATGGCAGGACCAGTTCAATGGCTCAATTTGAAAAGAGGTCACAGGACTATAGATGTTTTTTGGGGGGAAGGGTAAGGCAATTGTGGTTAAGTGACTTGCCCAAGTTCACATAGCTAGTAAGTGTTAAGTGTCTGAGGCTGCATTTGAACCAAGGTCTTCCTGACTTCATGGCCAATTCTCTATTTACTGCTCCACCTAGCTGCCCCTGGGATTATAGATGTTAAAGCTGTGAGGAAACCAGAACAATCATTAGCAAGAAGAACTACTGCCATCAGGAGTATCCTGCTTCCCTTGGCATATTGTTAGTGCTTAATAAATACTTTTTCATTCATTTGTTCATTCATTCATCTAGTCACTAGTGGAGTGCCCTAGGAATCTCTGACTGGTCTTGTGCCATTCAACATTTTTCTCTATGTCATTTTTTCTATTTATCAGAATTGCAAGGGGAGGGGGTGGCTAGGTGGTGCGGTGACTAGAGCACCGGCCCTAGAGTCAGGAGGACCTGAGTTCAAATCCAGCCTCAGACATTTGACACACTTACTAGCTGTATGACTTTGGGCAAGTGTGTCACCAGTGCACTATTCACAATACCTACAGCAACTATAAATATGATGATATGGTTATTAATCACAAAATATACCAGGCTCTCTACATGGTGAATAAAGCTAGAACATTTATTCAAATACCAGAAAATTGAGTCCCAAAACCAGAAAGTCAAAGCCATCACAGTAGTTATGAAGTTGACACACATAGTTAATGTAGTAAACACCCACATTCTCGAGCCTTCAAAACAGAACAGGCAAAGGTCCTCCTCTCCCCACTCACAGCAACTGCTCAGCATCCAGGAAGTATGCCCTCAGCAGCTCCGACCCCCCTGCAGTTCCCATCCCTGGCAGTCCTCAGCAGGAGTCCTTAGCAGAAATTCTGGCTGGCTCAAAAAGGGGTTCACGCTTATGCCTCCACCTCGGCCACTACCACTTCCACTGCTGACCACTGCTGCTGCCGCCATTGCCAATCACTGCATGCACTCTAGCTTGGCTTCCTCTTCCTGTTGCCCCACCCCTTCTTGCTACGTCAGCAAGTCCAACAGGGCATGGAAGATCTTTAAATCCCATAACCCCTATATCAAGTCACTTAACCCCAATTGCCCTCCAAAAAAAAAAAAAGCACACACACACAAAAGAATTGCAAGGGATACCTAGCATGTATTGAATGACAAAACCAGAATCCAAAAAGATACTGACTGGCTAGAACACTGGACCAAATTTAATGCAGTGATATTAATGGGGGCAAGAACAACTTCACAAGTACAAGATGTAGGGCAAGGAATGTGACTACGTAGCAGTTACTCTAAAAAAATTTCTGAGGGTTTTAGTGGACAGCAAACTCAATATGAAGTAATAGTCAAAAAGGCTATGTGATCTTAGACTACACTAGAAGTATGTATCTACAGCTATAGTCCCATGGTACTCTGCCCTGGTCAGATCCCACCTGCAGTACTGGACTGGGTATTGGACAGTACATTTTAGTAAGGACATTGACAAGTTGGAAAGCCTCCTTCCAAAGAACAGTAACTAGGATAGCAAAGAGATTGAACTGGTGCCAAGACATGGATAAAAATGTTTAACATCATATGACAACAAATTGAAGTAACCAAGATATGTTTAGCATTGATGAGAGAAGATTTAAAGGAAACACGATAGCTATCTTCAAATATGTGAAGCACTGTCATATGAAAAATTGATTAGACTCATTCTTTTAGGCCACAAGAATAATAATTAGGGGTGCCTAGGTGGTGCAGTTAATGGAGCACCGGCCCTAGAGTCAGGAGGACCTGAGTTCAAATCTGGCCTCAGACACTTAACATAAAAACTAGCTCTGTGACCTTGGGAAAGTCACTTAACCCCAATTGCCCCACCTTCCCCCCTCCAAAAAAAAAAAAGCAAAAACAATAGAATAATAAGTAAAGTCATGGGTGGAAGTTGCAATGAAGCTATTTTAGGCTAGATATAAGGTAGTCACCCCAAAGCAGAATGTAGTGCCTCAAGAGACAGGGGCTTCCCCCTCATTGAAGGTTTTCAAACAAAGGACAGATAAGCTCTTGTCAAACATAGTGGAGAGGATGCTTTTATTCAGCTGTGTGTTGAATGGATGATCTCTAGGTGTTTCCCTTCCAACTTTGCCATTCTATAATTCTCCCACTCTGTGGTTCTATATATAAATGGAAATTCTCCCTTAGGGTGGTCTAACACATTTCATAGCTCCAGATACATTCTTAGAAGGTCACACTGGCTCTTCTGATTACATATGCCTGCCCTTGATTATCATGAGAGATGCAATTCATCATGAATACCAGGACCCAATTCCTATCATGAGTTACCATTCAATTACCATAAGTGTGTTTACTTGAGGATTACTTACCCCTCCTCCTCCCATAATAGAGTGTGTTAACCTAATAATAATAATAATAATATGTATAATCCCTTTGGGATACTGCATAAGTTTGAATCTGCAGGTCAAGTACATGGGGTTGACTATTTCTTCAGATTCTAGGGGTAACCCTGTGGATTTGCACTCCTAACACCAGAGAAGTATCAGCACCTTTTGAGGCAGTTCTCCCTTTTCTGTTTTCAGAGGTACCCTGCCTTAAAACTGCTTAAGTCCTCCAGCAAATGCTTCTCTGAATCTGTTTGGAGCTTGTGTCTCTGCCTCCTCAACTGTGCCTTGAACTTCCTTGAATTCACTCTCTAACTGCAGGAGAGAGTGTCTTCTCCTGAGTGAATAGCTTCTCTGCTAGATATCATTGCTGATGGAAAAAAGAAAGAGAAATCTTCCCCTCCCCTCCCCTCCCCTCTCTTCCCCTCCCCTCCCCTCTCCTCTCCTCTCCTCTCCTCTCTTCATAGGAGTCTCCTTTACAGAAAGCTCCTGGCCTTTACTCACCCAAACTGATGAAATCATCCAGAGCTTAGTTATTTAAAACGCCATTGATGGTGTTTCCAATTTTTAGCCCATCCAATAACACTACTTCCTTTCATTCTTTCATATAAAGCTGTTCATAGTTTTTATTACAGTGTTTCTGTGAATTGGGGGGCAGGTGAGGTATCCAATCCCTGTTTGCACAGAGGACTCAGACCATGAACACTCAGAGTAACCAGCAAGAACTCCTTGTACCAATCTTTCTTCACAATCCAAAGAAGGGAAAGCGGAACTCTGCAGTGCCTCTGGCTCCCCAGAGTGTTCAGTGAAGCTGCAGAAAGCACACCTGATGATTTAACATTGTAAATTCCAGTGACTTTGTGGGAGTCACTTCCTTAGTCCAATGCATTAGACACTCTTCAAAGTTAATTTTTATTGATTTAAAAATTTTATATCATCTTATTTTCCCAATATATGCTCCTCCCCTTCAGCCACTCAGAGAGCCATCTCTTATAACACAGAACAGAGAAAAAAAACAGTTCAGCAAAACTCACAAGCACAACAAACATGTCCAATAGTGTGTTCCACACCCATAGTCCACCACCTCTGTGATGGTAGTGGATTCTCAGTTCTCTTATTTGGGGTCATTTTAATAATATAACATTCAGGTTTTTTAATTGTTGTTTTCATTGGCACTCTTGTGTAACACATACCTTCATTGTTTTCATGGTTTTGGTTACTTCACTTGGCATCAGTTTATTTAAGTCTTTCCATGGCTCTTTGTAGTCTATGGACTGTTATGGTCATCACCAGAATTTCCCATTACTTTGTTTCTTTCCTCAAGATTTTACTGTTGTTGTTGTTTGTTCTTGAAGAGGGCCAATGACATAAAGGGGGTGATGTCTTGACTTGCAAATGAATTAGATTTAAGTGAGGCAGAACTGTGTGAAGTTATCAGTCTCACTCTCTCCTCCAGAATCATCAGAGTCCAATGGCAAGACATAGGTCAGGACGATTGTTTGTGGCCAAAAAAGATGCAGCAGGAGACCTTGGTCTTTCTAAGCTAAAGTCTTAATGCCCATTAAGCAATGCCTATTCAGTTATTAAAGGAAGACTTAGGCTTTTGTTGGTACTGGGTGGGAAATCTATTATCCTTGAACAAACTGCACGTCAGAGCCCTGATCCAATAGAACTGGAAGGGCATACCCAAACTTATACTATATTTAGTATATATGGCAAGGTCCTCCCTCTCTTTGTATGAAATTTAAATTGTGCCTTATATATTTACTAGATACATGACCTTGATCAAGTCAAAGAATCATAGAATCACAGACCCACATTTTTGAGAGTTGGAAAGGATTTTAGTGGCTATTTTATTCATCCAATCCATACACAAAATAAATCCCCACTATGATGTACTTGACAGGTGGTCACCCACCCTCTTCTTGAAGACCTCCAAGGAAGAGAAACTTATCACATCTGGGTGCAGTCTATCCTTTTTTGTAATTATCAAATTGGTAGGAACACTTTGAGACTGTTCTTCCTTTTTTGAAAACTGGGACATTTTCTCTTCTCTAATCTTGTGATACCTCTTCCATTTTCCATCATCTTTCAAATACCACTGACAGTGCCTCTTTCAAGACATGGATATAGTTCATTTGCACTGAATGACTTCAATTCCTGAAGGGCATCTAGGCACACACGTCCTCTCTCCTTGCTTATTTTTGTTCAGTCATTTCCAGTAAACAGATCATTCTCCTTTGTAAGGAGAATAGGAACAAAATAAGAATTGAGCTGCTCTACTTCCTTTCTGTAGCCAGTCATCAATTTGTCATCTTCCCCATACAAAGTTCCTATCCAGGGGTGGCTCCTGATCGTTAAATTTTCAGTGTGAACGTTTATAACTGGGACAGCAAACTGCATCAGTCAGGGCTTAATTTATTATATTTTATTTATTATTATAAGAAAGTAATGCAAAAAATGTTATTAATGCAGATTGAACCTGAAAAGTATATCCTGTGTATACTTTCTTTTCCCTTGAAATAAATTGTCATTTAATAAGACTCAACCACTTAAAGAGGGGGGAGGAGAAATGACCTAATTCTCCTCATAGCAATGATTAACTAAACAGTCAATTTGCATACTTCTTAAATTTGCCACAATTTTATTTCCAGGAATTCAAGAAAATATATACCTACATACTTACATATATATATATGTGTGTGTGTGTGTGTGTGTGTGTGTATATATATATTTCAGTCTGACTAAAAAGCAAACAACAGCAGGCTTATTATCATAAAGACCTAGAATTTCTGAAGCAATTGTCTGTGTATACATTTTTCTTCTTCTGAAGAGCTGGTTGTTAAACACTTAGTAGCCCATTCCTAGTTCTATCCCTTCTTTCATTTTCCTTTCTCTTTCAACATAGATAAAAACAAACTAACAAAAACTATCCTTTTTGCTGTATTTAACTTCACTTGTCAGTCTCAGACTATTCTGAGCTTAAGAAATCTATCTTCCTAGCCTCATTGTACATTACTACGCAACTCACAGTCCACACTGTGTCCAGACTGGCCTTCCCTCTGTTCCTGACACATGATACTCTAATTCCCGGGTTCATGCCTATGCACTGGCTGCCCTCCATGCTTGGAATGCAGCCCCTCCACTACATCATAAATCCTCAACACCTTCTTGACCTCCTCAATTGCCAGTGCTCTCTTTCTCAAATTACCTTGCATTTTATTACATTGTATGTGTTTATATTTATTCTCTTCATATTTATTCTGGATATGCTCATAAATTTGCATTCCCATCAGAGTGTAATCTACTGAAGAGTAGAGACCCAGGTACCATAACATAGTAATTACTTTTTAACAAATACTCATTGATAAACACAAATTAGCATTTCTCAAATTATTTTTTGCCATGTTCTTATAATCATTTTTTCTGTGACTTGGCTTTGTTTCTGTCTTTCATACATTTCTTTTCAAAATTTAAATTGGTTGTTAAATTCCCTGTACATCCAAATCTGTCTTTTCAAGTCACTTAAGTCATTAAAGGTCTCTAATCCTCACTTTTCTTATCTGTAAAATGCAGATTATAGTTCCACCTACCTCACAGGGTTTTTTGAAGATCAAATGAGATAAGGTGCATAAAGTACTTTGCAAACCTTAAAGCTCTCTATAAATTCTGGGTAATTATTGCCATTATTACACTACTAGGGTAGGCATGATTAAGGACAATTCTTTGATAGTTGAGGTTCAGTATTGGAACAAAACTTAGATACTCATAGGTCATTCAACAGTTAACAAAAAGAGAGTCAATTACTTTTATCAAGAGAAGAATATTCAGCAACGATGGGCATTGAGTTGATCCAGCTGATCAAAAGTTCCATGCCTGAGTTGCTCATTGTTTTTCACCAGCTAAATATCAAGAGTGCCTGGAGCATTGTGGTTACTTGTGCTCATGTGACCAGGAAGTGATGTCAACAACCAGAGCCTTGAGTCCCCCGAGTCAACCAAGACCCAAGATGGTATCAATACCTTCTAAGGGAAAATTAGCCTAACCTGGGGAACCGGGGCTAGGATATTATTCCTACCACATATGGCCTTGCTTTTAAAATGCAAGGAGGGTTAATGTATTAAGTTTCCAACACTATGGTGTGATGAAGTTTGCCAGGTCACTTTGGAATGCCTTGAAATTGAATGGATATTGGTTACCTGAGGTGTCTGAAGAAGGGGTTGGAGTGGGATAGAGAGAGGCAGGGTCAGAGACAAACTTTATAGACCAGTTTTTGTTTTTCCTGTGGCTGGCCCGGGATCAAGCTGCCTTCTGTATCTGCCATTCCTCCTGTGCCTGCTATTCCCTCTCTGCTGCTCCTTGGGTTTTAGGGTAGCAGAAGGTTGCACTTCTGCCATCTTTATTCTCATCACCCTGTGTAAGCATTTCTACCAAAGAATGATAGAAAACAACCCTCATAATCCTAGCCAAGGAAGCCAGCTGGCCTGGGGTCGATTGCCCAAACTTCTCTCACACTAGAGCAGGCTTGTAACCTGGTTCCCCTTTAAATAATCTCCTAGCTCTCCATGTAATACCAGCCTGCCTGCTGGGGTCTCCTACCTCTCCATATGCAGACCTAGGCTTATGCAAAATTGGCATGATTTAAGGAAAGAACCTGAAAGACTCCTTTCCCCACAGACCTTGGACAAGTCACTGGACCTCTTGGGGACTCAGTTTCCTCATCTGTAAAATTAAGGGACTGAACTAGATGACTTCTAAGGTCCCTCTCAGTACTAATAATATGATATTGTGATCCTCTGTGTTTCCTACAATTTACATCCTATAGGTCCTACCATTAGACTAGTTTAGGTTTTAGGAATTTCAGTTTTAACATGCAAATCATTCTGGGTGATAGTAATGTTCTCTGCTTGTATAACTCTTTCATGTACAACAGGCAGCTAGGTGGTACAATGGATATAGTGAGGGGCCTGGAGTCAGGAAGGTCCGAGTTCAAATTTGACCACAGACATTTACTAGCTATGTGACCCTGAGCAAGTCACTTAACTTTGTGAAGCCCACTTCAATTTCCTCAACTATACAATGGGGATAATAGTAGCAGCTACCTCTGAGGGTTTCAGTGAGAATCAAATGAGATAATATTTATAAAAATGCCTGGCACATTGTAGGGTGTGTATTGTAATGTCCATTGAAGGGCATTAACAAATGTCCTTCCTTCATTTGATCATATGTGATATGTGGGACAGTCTTTATTTTTCCCATTTTACAGGTAAGGACAGTGGAGCACAGAAGCCAAGTGGTTTATCCAAAGTCAGATAGTGACAAAGTAATAGAATCTGAACTTGAACCCAGGTCTTTTAGTTTCAGTCTCAGTGATCTTTCTACTACTTTTGCTGTGGGTAGGATAGAGCCCTGTAATGAAAACACTGGGAAGTCTGGAAGAAAGAAGTCTTTGGGTACTGGTAAAGGTAGGGGCGATAGAACTGTAGCTATGGAATTTATGTAAGGAAGGAAAAGAATAAATAATTAATAAAAGTTAAAATGTCTATTGTAACCCAGCTGCCCTTATGTCTCAGGGCCAGGCTTGTCCCATTTTACTCACCTGATTATCTTATACTCAGAGTGGGTTAAGGAGTATCTTTCCTCTGCCATAAGCTCAAGGACCCACTGAGCTTATTCCCCCTTTTTTTTGAGAGGCCCAGTGAATAGCACCCTAGTTCATTTAACATTTGAATGAAAGGTATTTTTGCTTCAAATATATGGCAAGAACAAGCATACAAACATTTTCTCCAATACCTCAGGGCATAAGTCCCCCTACTACATCACCCCAGTCTCTGGGGAGAAGGAGTGGCTCACAATTTAGCTCAGATCCTACAAAATATTAGTGTGAACATTAATTCAAACCCAAAGTCAGCAGTGCCAATGCCAGACCTGTGCCATGCTGGGCGAGGTACTGTTGAGCTGGCTGTAATACCCCACCTACATTCCTGGATTCCTAAATCCCTTTGGCTAATAGTCCTAGGTCAGAATAGAGATTGATTCTGCTGCCTGCACCTAGAATAGCCAAGAATTAACATAAAGGCCTGAGATTGAGGACTATTTCTTAAGATCATATGGTCTAAACATAAAGGAGGCAGCCCTCGAGTCCTCCTCCTCTGCCACTGGGGGGTGGGGTGGGGGTGGTGAACGAAGTACAGACAGTTCTCATTGTACCTAAATTGATCACTCTGAAGATCTCTACCTAATCTGAATTTGTCCCAGACATAGGGAAGGGAGGGAGGAAGGAAGAAAGGCGGCGTTGTGTTTGAGGAAGGAGGAGGCCAGCACACAGTTCAAGGACACAAGGAGGGCTGGGAAGAAGGAAGACCATGCAGGGCTTGAGGACAGCCATGTGAGGGTCTGGCCATACCTAGGAGAAGAAGATACGTGGGGGCGGGGGTGGGGGGGTGGGGGGCTGGACATAGACACAGACAGGAGAAAGCAGGCTACATACACATGAGACCAGACTCACAGGTGGGTATGTGGAAGAGGGCAAAGGTTTTCTCTGGCGCTGGAGGTCTCGTCAAGCTCTCATCCAGCAGCTATGGCAGTCTTTTGGTGTCTGATTTCCTGTTTTTGCTTGTAGGGGTTTTCTGTTGTTGTTTAGTTGTTGGTTTTTTGGTGAGGGGGTGGGAGGCCATGGAGTGCTGAGGAAAAGGGTAGGGGAGAGACAGAGACACAGAGAGACAGAGACAGAGAGAGAGAGAGAGAAAGAGAGAACATAGTACCATAAAGTAAACATAAATGCTCTTTTGGAATGTGGCTTTCTTTGAGAATTCTTTACATAAAATCAAATTGTATAATGTGAACTGACCTAAAGAGAGAACTGTATTATGGCCCATTACCTCAGAAACAAATGCTGAGTCAGACTGTCCCAGCCATTGTGGAGTCAAGTCGTTTTCAAACCACTGACAGTTCAACTACATAGTCAATGGAAAACAATTTCTCCCACCACATGGTAGACCAATGAAGAATGACCACATGAATTCTATTCTGAATCTTCCATATCTTGCACAATCAGGTCCCCTGGGTCTTCATGTGAATGATGTCATCCTAGTTGGTCTAAGCCTACTCCCAGTTCAATTATATTACAATGCAGAGATCATTCTAATTGACTCTGGGGATACAAAAGTAGAAAATGACTGGGCAGCTAGGTGGTGCTGTGAATAGAGCACTCTTCCTGGAGTCAGGAGGACCTGAGTTCACATCTAACATCAGACACTTGATCACAATTACTAGCTGTGTGACCTCTGGCAATTCACTTAACCCCAATTGCCTTGCTTTCGCTCCTCCCCCCCAAAAAAGTAGAAAATGACATAGTCCTCAACCCCTAGGAGTTTACTCTCTTTGTTGTTATTGTTCAGTTATTTGTGACCCTTTAGGAAGTTTTTATGGCAAAGATACTAGAGTGGTTTGCCATTTCCTTCTCCAGTGGATTAAGATAAACAGAGCTTAAATGACTTGCCCAGGGTCATACAACTAGTGTCTCAGGCCAAATTTGAACTCAGGTGTTCCTTACCCCAGGCTTACTGCTTTATCCACTGAGCCACCTAGCTGCCTCCATTTACACCCTAAAAAGAAGAACAAGACTAGTATACAGATAATTGTGATGAAAGGCAAAAGGTGAAAAGGAGACGGAGAAATCCATACAAAGTTATGAGATATCTGGGGAGAGAAAAATCGTTTTCAGACTGGGAGCCCAGACAAGGCTAAAGATCATAGATGGGATCTTAGATTTAGAACTGAAAAAGACCTGACAATTCAAGTTCCTCACTTTATGGATGGTGAAACTGAGATTAAAAAAAGTTAAGTGTTTCCCAAGGACCATACAAGGTAAAAAGTAACCAAGACGGGATTCAAAGCCAAGGACTCTGGCTTTAAACCTTCAGTTCTTTCCACTCTATCCTCTTTCCTCTTTCATAAAAGAGCTACTGTCTGGGCAGGACCTTGAAGGGTAATGAGGATTTTGCCAGGAAAAGAGACAGAAGAAATGCCTTACAAGTTCAAGGAGCAAACTACAGGAATGTAGAGAATAAGAGAGCACAGGACAAGATTGAGATGGAATGAAGAACACTTAGCACAATGCTGATCCCTTGGTAGATACTTAATAAATGCCCATTCACTTAATGACTAGAATATAAGGGGAGAATGAAAAAAGACTAGAAAGGTATGTTTAGAGTCAAACTGTTAAGGGCCTTGAATGTCAGAGTCAGACCCAATACCTCAGAGGGCATTTTGTTTTATAACACTGTGGTAACATCTAAGGATGGCTAGGAGGTAGAATGGATAGAACCCGGGGCTTGGAATCAAGAAGACTCATCTTCTTGAGTTCAAATCTGGCCTCAGACACTTACTAGTTATGTGACCCTGGGCAAGTCACTTAATCCTGTTTGTCTCAATTCCTCATCTATAAAATGAGTTGGAGAAGAAAATAACAAACTACTCCAATATCTTTTCCAAGAAAACCCCAAAAGGGGTCATGAAGAGCTAGACATGACTGAAATGACTCAACAAAAACAATGAGAACAAAATTATCATCTATCATTTTTTAATTGAGTTATCCATTTGTCTTTTTCTGGCTACCAGATTGTAAGGTCTCTGACCTCACAGTTTAGATATCTTGTCTTATCTAAACTTTTGACCATCTGCACCTTCATCAGCCCCTAAGTGCCTAACATGGTGCTTTGGACACAATAAATGCATAATAAATGTTTACTGAATTGCAGTCAGATTGCATTTTATCCTATGGGCAATGGGAGGAGTCAAAAGTCTACATTGCTGAGAGTCACAGAACTGCATTATGGGATGTCATTATTTAAAATAGTACCTGGACTACACTTTGAATTTTCCTTGGACTTGCTCTTAAGTCTGTGAATGTATGCTAATTGATGCCTCCCTCAAAGCTGCAAGCTTACTAAATTATACATGGGGGGAACTTTAGGCTGTAACATTAGATAGTAAGCTCCTTGAGGGCAGAAAGCTTTTTATTAAAAATATTTTTATTAATTTATTTTAAGGTAATTTTTCTTCTTATTAGTTATATCCCCTATGCTTAGCAAGCACAGTGACTGGTACATAGTAGATATTTAATAAATATTGGATTGGATTTATTGACTTCAACTTGGAGCATATGTAACAGCAAGCACCCTAGCATACCCAGGAAGGCTGCTAGCACAGGTTCTTTGATCTGTTTTACTAAAGGAAAGCAACTTTAAAGGGGTCAACAATATTTAATTAAGCATGAGTGTATACATGTATGTATTTATGTATGTATGTATGATTCACTTAGTTCAGTGGGGAAAGTCAGTATTCTGAACTTCAGAAAATACAAACAGAAATTACAAGCAGACAAAACATACAGATGGAGAAAATACCACAATTCAATAGACCAACAGATAGGGCTTCTAGCTTTCTGACCATTACATATATAGTTAGTTCCCAGAGATAGAAACACCAGCAACTGGGTTTTCAAAGCTGGGGGGCCTCAATGGCTACACAGAGTCTCATCGGGCCAAATCACATAACTCTTCCTATAAATGAGCCCCAAAGCAAAACCTCACCTCACAGTATATATACCCTTATTCAGGGTCAGGGGACATCATAACCTTAGTGACCCACTGCCTAATTACAAAATAACAAATGGTGTGGGCCTTCCTGAAAAACAACCCTCCCCCCAATCAAGCCCCATCTGTTGGGTCCCACTTGAGGTCCATTCAGGGGCAGGGAAGATCTTCAAATTCCCTTACCATTACAGCATATCATCACTAGGTCTTCAGTAGTCATCCTCTTATGTTACAAGGTGAAGAACATTTTCATCTTTTGCACAGAAGTTCTATGTCTCGTGAGTTAGGCTGTAAACAACCTGACAATGGAAATCACACCATCTTCCTCTTTGCACATGTTTTATTATCTTCCCTAGTTGCTATTACACCTAAAATATAGATCTGTATTCATTAAGTGTAGAATGTAAACATTTCCTGCTCCAATAATCACCATTAGATTGTAAACCTTTTAAGGGCGAACATTTTATCATTTTTTTCTTTGTATACACAGTCTCAAAATGTATAAATAAAGTAGATATGGACATGTATTTAGATGATATAGTGATAGATAGATAGATAGATAGATAGATAGATAGATAGATAGATAGAT
>NW_027186502.1:1786948-1846589 GCF_028583685.1 Petaurus breviceps papuanus
GATAGATAGATAGATAGATAGATAGATAGATAGATAGATAGATAGATAGATAGATAGATATAGACATAACTCTGTGTATACATGTTCACATAGAAAGAGAATGAATGTATGCCAAAGTCTTGGTGCAATTTTTTCTTTATTTTTTCTTTACTTTTTCTCAATTCATAAAACAAAACAAGCATTTCTGTAACACAGTATAATAAAAAGATTGTTGCATATGAAACTTGCTATTCCCTCTAAATATACAACAAAGTTATCATGTAAATTTCTTTTTTTCTTCCCTCTCCCTTCCCTCCCCCCCTCCCGAGATGGCTACCATTAAATTAAAATAAAAAATAAATAAAAATGAGTAAACAAAGGAAAAATAACCTGGCTATAGATAGCTACTTTTGTATAAAAGAAGATGTGAGTTTATATTCAGAGGAAGCTAGTGAGATTAAAAAAAAGTCACTCACCTCAAAGAGTAACATCAAATGGTCACAGGTCCAAAAAAGGTCTTAGAAGAACTTTAAAAAGAATTCAGAAATCAAATTTGAGAGATCTAAGAAAAATTAAGGTTAAAAAAACAATCCAAGAAAATTGTGAAAAGAAAGCTAACCAATTGGAAAAAGAGGTAAAAAATCTTAAGAAAATAGCTTCTTTGTGTAGTTTTAAAGCTTTACTAGAATAGTTTATCAGTAGCTGTAATAATTTATGCTTTAGTGGCTGAAAACCTTCACTATGACTTTTGAACACTCTATATAATATCTTATAATAGTCCTTCACATTATATGATGTTTTAAGATTTTCAAAGCATTTTCCTTGCAACATGTCTGTGACATTAGTGCAAATATTATTATCTGCATCTTACAGATTAGGAAACTTAAGATCTAAGTGAGATCAATGGTTTGCCCACAGTTTTATAGCTAGTAGATGTCTAATGTAAGATTTGAACCAGTCTCCTGACTATGTCCAATGCTCTTTCTACTCTAATATACTTAATAAATATTTTTAATTGAAAGGAACAGAATTAAATTAAATAATTATTGATTTCTTTGTGACATATCCTCCCTAGTAGATTGGAAACTATTTAAGGGCAAAGATTGAGTCGTTTTTCATTTTTGCACATCTAGTTACTAACACAATGACTTGCATAGAGTCAGTACTTGAAATTTTTTTTTACTAAATTAAATTACATCTACATAATGGATTTTCATATTTCTTCATGCAATGATGCCTCATATCCATCTGCTAATCCTCCCACAATTCCTTCTCCCATTAAAAAAAAAGGAGCTTATAGTTTAGGTTATGTGAGGTCCTACTACCAAATGGATATTTGGAATTCCTGGCCATCCTTTTAACATAAGGACTGATACTATAGGAGGTGGGAGTGAGGGGGAGGTCAGGTCATCTACTCTATATAATCTATGTTTATGAATTCAGAGTGTGTTACTAACCTCTGGCATTATAGATTAGTACACTTCTTTCTATAGCCATGATTAAGAATTCTTATACACAGGACAAATTCTGATGAGCTGGGTTTGAATGCAGAAAGGGAAGAAATAAAGGGAACAGAGCCAAGGATAGTCCATGTTGAACTGGTGTCCCCTCCCATCACCTCCAAATTAGGAAGAAGGTGGTTGGTGCATCTGTGTATCTCTGTGTGTAAGTACCAATCATATGGGCTCTTGGAGAAGGGTGCCATGATAAAGTGACCCTGGGGTGTGAGTCTAGACATGGCAGTGGAGTTGGCCATGATTCATGGCACACAGGCTGGCAGAAAATTGCTAAGCACAGCAATGGTAAACCAGAGGAGCACTAAAGAGAGAAAACATGCCTTCCCTCAGTCCCAGATATTGACACCTTAGGTCAAAAGCCAGTTTCCCTATCATAATTATGGTTCTGTTTTTGTCTTTTGGAATTTGATTTGCCAGTTTAAGAATAGAGACTTATGTTTCCATTCTGTCACCCACCATGACCCACAGTTACTAAACATTCCATAAATGCTGACATAGTTTACTAACCTCCCAACTGGTAACATGATATAGTGGAAAGAACAGTGTGGGGAAATCAAGGGATTTATTATATTCACGTCATCCTAGAATCTCAACTTTGGAAGACAGGTTACATAGCATGTAAGTTCCTAAAGACCCTTCTAGTTCTCATTATAGAATTCTTTGAAATCTAAATCTCTTCTTGGCACAAGCCTAACAAAAGGTGGTCTAGTCATAAGATGGTCGATTTTATTTCTGAGAAACTTGAATGGTTTGGAAGGGTTTTTTTTTTTTTTTCTGTATTAAACCAAAATCTACCTTCCTAAAGCTTACACCCTCTGGTCTTGCTGGAGTTTTCAGTATGATTACATTAGTGTGAGTACTCCCTCCATCAACACAGATGACTCATTTGAAGGTGTCCCATGGAATAATTCCAGTTCTAAGGGCAGCTAGGTGGCACAGTGAATAGAGCACTGGCCCTGGAGTCAGGAGGACCTGAGTTCAAATCCAGTCTCAGACACTTAACACAAAAACTAGCCGTGTGACCTTGAGCAAGTCACTTAACCATAATTGCCCTCCAAAAAGCAAAATATATAAAATAATTTTAGTTATAGTTTAGTCACTAACTAGTGGGATGATCTTGAGCAGGTACTACTCTCTGGGCTTTGACTTTCTCATTGACCACAGGGTCTGGAATAGTTTTCTTTTTATTTGAACTTGAACTACTTGTGTATTATTTCTGAATTTCTATGTAACTTTAATTTCACATAATTTTACTAAGGAGCCGGCCATGCTTTGGAAGATGTATCATTTCTCTGGTTGCTCCCATTCAGACAATCTGGGAACATTAGCATCTGACACCACCCAGAGATTTATGACCAGTTATTCTTAAAAGTACATAGTTCACAAGACTTAAACGATGAACGGGGTGGGGAAGAGGACACACTGAGAGGGCAGAGTAAAGAGCCAAAGGTAGAGGAGATATATTTTTTCTCCTTAACAAATTCACACACAGGACCTAGACCAGGATGTCATTTATTCCTAATTCCCCCTAGTTTTCCAATGGTCTAGTGCCTAGGAGCAAAAATGTCTTGAGGGAAGCATTCCTACATTCTCTATTTTTATGTTTTCTTTTCTTTTTTTCCTTGCAGGGTCAAATAGATGATTGGATCCAGAAATTAGTGCTGAAAATTTTCTCCTTTCTTCCAGGAAGAACAAGTTCCCTTCCCTCCCCACACAGCTTCTACACTCCATCCATCACAATGGAGAGATGAAGATAGGGTCCTTGCTGTGCAAGAGGGCTTAGGGCCAAAGCATTTACACCCCACAGGGCTCCCTTCTGTCACCCCTCCTGTTCCCTACAGCCACAATACAACTTGAGTTAATACTGTCTGTGAGGCCTGACTATTCTGTAGACTAACACTTTACAAGTTTGGTCAATCTTGGGCCTATCTCTTTGTAGAATGACACTTTCTAAGTCTGGTTACGTTTGCCCCATCCCTCTCTCCAGGCTTTGCTGTAAGAAAGAAGTTGTCTTGAACTTTGTCCTTATTCTAGTAACATATATACGTGGGAGTTTGGGGAAAAATTGTTACAGTATGTTTGCAAAACATTACTTGTACCTCCTTCGGTTGGGAAACCGGGGCCGAGCTACCACCTGCACCGTCAACATCCTTAAAAAGGGGGTCAATAGAAATAGGGGAGAGAGTTATTTTTCTTCTCAGGACGTCAGCTTCCTCATGAGGAAATTGAGAATTCTAATAAGATGATTGAATGAGAGATCACAAAAGAACCAAGACCTCAAAAAAAGTCCTCAATTTCCTACCCCTAAACCATGAAACAATAGGTGAAAATGCCTTCAAACAAATACATGGGGATTTAACCAATGTAGCGGCCAATGAACTTTCAAAGAGAACAGTGTCTCAGATACTGAAAACTGTGTCTATGTATACCAGATGCGGCGATACTGTCAGATACTGTTGTTACATTATTGGGTTTTTTTCTGAACTTTTTTCCTTTATGACAAGGGAAGGTCCTAGAAGGAAGGAGAACTATCAGGAAACGCCAGTGATAAAAAAAAGGCACAAATTATTTAAAAAAATAATGATTGTAGAAATAACTGTCTGTGTAACCTTGAGCAAGTTATTTAACCCCAATTGCTTAAAAAATAAAATAAAAAATAATGATTGTATCAAAGACCAAATTATACAAAAAGTATAATAATAATCAAACAACATAAAAACATGAGGATTCAGCTTCTGCTTCTGCAAGACAAATTTATTTCCCAAATGTTTATATTAGCAGAAGGGATAATCAATGAACTGAATTTGCTATTAAAAATTAGAAAACCTACAAACCAATACACCAAAATTATAACATCTTTACATCAATGATCATTTGGTTATCAGTTGAGTTCTCATTCTCTACCTTATACTTCCACAATTTAGAGATGAGAACCTTATCTACTACATAGAAAGGAATGGATTAAGTGGTTTTTCTTTCTTTTCTTTTAGCTTAATTTAGCTGATTTTACTGGTCTTTTAAAAATAGCTCTTTACTTTTTTCATGCTTTTTTTGCTTTCAAATTACTTAATTTCTTTAATAATCTTATCATTTATACAGATATTTATATGTCATTATATTTTAAGATTTGTCAAGTGCTATACATAAAAGCACCAGACTTGGTATCAAGAAGACCTGAGTTCACATTCAGTTTTTGGTACTTAATAGCTGTGTTACCCTGGGTAAGTCACTTAACCTCTGTCTGCCTTAATCAATCAATAAACATTTATTATGTGCTTGTTATGTGCCAGGCACTGTCTCATGTACTGGGAATACAAAAAGAGGCAAATGATAGTCCTTGCCCTCAGGGAGCTTACATTCTAATGGAAAAGGAAAGGAAGCTAGGTGACTATAGTGGATAGAACTCTGGGCCTGGAGTCAAGGAAGTGCTGAGTTCAAATTTGACCTATGATACTTACTTTTTGACCCTGAATATGTCACTCAACATCTTGCTCCAGTTACCTCATCTGTAAAATCAAGATAATAACAATACTCCCTTTATAAGGGTTATTGTGAAGGTCAAATAAGATAACATATAGTGTTTTGAAAACCTTAAAGTGCTATGTAAGTGGTAGTAGTAGTAATGGTGGTAGTAGTAGTAGTATCATCAGAGGAGAAATAAAAAGAATTGAAGGCAAAAAATCATTTAAAAAGTAAAGAGCTATATTTAAAACATGAATAAAATGTAGGAATCATTAACAAACTAGCAAAAAAAGGGGGGGGGGAACACTCAATCCACTTCTTGATATAAGACTGATATGGAATCCTAAATCATGAAGTTATGAGGCAGAAAATAAGAACCCCAGGACAATTACCAAATTAATATTGATGCAAAAATATTTATTAAGTGATTGCCAAATGGAATATAGTAACATATCAAAAATTATTTATTATGATCAAGTGAGATTAATACAGAGAATATACATGTTTCTTTCAAATGCTTTATTAACTTCTGATTTACATCATTCATTTCTGCCAGATTTTGAGTTGCAAATTTCTTCCCTGTTTTTCCCCTACCCACCGCCCCAAAATAGCAGTCCCACAGGATATCCCCTCTTCCAATCTGATCTCTCCCATATTTTCTCCCATATCCCTTTTGACTTTTCCAGGGAATCACTATGCCCCAGTGCCTGTATATCTTATTACCCAATTACATGTAAAATAGTATTAATAATAGTATATATATTCCATGTTTCAATATTAAAAAAAATAATTGTCGTTATGAATCATATTAACAATATTTCTTAAAACCATGTGAACCCATCATTCGATTTCAGGAAAAATTTTGGATATTCATTTCAATACAACAAGCATTTTTTTGTGTTCACTATGTAGATGCAGCCTGGAAGAGTATCTGGGGAGTAGGCCTCAAGGTCAGGAATACCTGCCTTTAGGTGCAGCCCTTGATACCTTAGCATTGCTATAGAAAGTTACTTTACCAGGAGTTGCCTATACTTGTTCCAACCATTCTTTTTTAAGACACCTGCTAATTCCTGTGTTAGATAAGCACTAAAGATGATGCAAAGGAAAAAAAACGAAAGACCCTATCCTAGAGAAACTTCCATTTACTGGAAATATATGCCCTTAGATGAGATAATAAGTAAATTGGGAGGAGAGAACACCACCAACTGAATGATAAGGAGAGACAGTGTCAGAACTTCATATAAATTACAGAAGGGGTCACTGTGTGGCCTTGGTAGATGTTGGCAACCAAATGGCTTCAAACATGGCAGTGGCTAGAGATAGTAGAGGAGCAGCAGGAATCCCTTTGATCAGCTTGATGGAGAGAAGAAAAGAAATCTCATTCAAGTTCCTGCATCAACTCTGTGAGAAAAGTGAAATGGACCTGATTCCACAGTTGCAGAAAGAGCTGGACCTTTTTTCTCCACTAGCACCGAAAGTTATCCAGACTGCACAGGTTGAATGGGAAAGAGGTTAACTCTATGGTGGTGTCAAAGGCAGACTTCCCTTCAAGGGAGTTCCAAACCTTAGGGTAGTATTGTAAGCCTAGGATACTTTGAGACCCTGGGGAGGAAGCAGCATTTACCAAAGAAAGAAAAATATGTTGCTTGTTTATAGACTCCTATGAATTACTTGTGATTTTTTTGTTTGTTTTGGTTTTTGCATTGTTAGGGGAAGGGAAAGGTATGAAATAAAGACTACACCAAAGCTGACATATATTGTTAGCCTGACTGCTTGCAGAGGAGCTGGGAGTCCAACTTTTAACAACTTTGTTTAAGTATCAGATATGAGTTACTTTCTGTTATTCCCTAGGAAAAAGAGGGCAAAGCAAGGCTCCCAGAAGAAATCTTGGGTGAAGATATGAGTCATGGGAGACCCTACTGGATTGAATTCAATCTGTGTAAGTCTAGAGCATGAGGTGCTGAGTCATAGATTACAAATAAATAATACAATGAATGAGATGGACTGCTTGATCTCTCAGGTCTCTTCCAGTTCTAATATGAAATGAATTTATGAAAAGAACAAAAGAAAATTTAATAGTAATTACTATGAGACTGATGAGTTGGGTCAACCCTTTTACTTCATTCAGAGATCTGTCTTTTCCCATCTATTATCAAAATTTGCTTCCAGAATATGATCTAAAACTCACTCAAAAGGAGGTGTTATTCTTAATATGAGAAAAGGTTATAAAGTTGTTCCTTATTGAAGAATTTGAATTCTGACAAGAATCAAAATGTAAGAGTCTAAAATCTTAATGGAAGAATTACAAGCACTTTTCAATAGATCGGGTAAAATATTTGGGATTATAAGGGCCTCTGAGAACATATCAGTTGGGAGTTGCCTATTCCATGTATGGGTGGTCCTGAGGATGGTGCCGTGATAATGCGGAACATATAGTCTCCTCCACTAAAGAAAAGAATGAAATAAAATTGACTGAAATTGTAAGAATTTAACTTAAACATTAGGTAGTAACTAGTGTGTGTCTAACATGTGGGCCCAGAAAACTATACTGGGATTGTGGCATTTTATAGATCAACATCCATTCAAAATCATAGCTCACAAATTCTAGACCAGGACTGATTCAGGTGGGTCCATTTGTTTAGGGTCAGGATTACACTAAAATGAAACATTCATATAACATTTAACAAAAGGAGATTTACTTATTGTTTACATGGAAAGGATTTTCAGCAAGGATTCAGTATTGATTTAGTTAGATATACCATTGATACAACTTGCCTGCCTCTGCATACCCCAAGGTAGGAAGCATGCTAGTCAGAAGGCTTTGAAATACCTAGGGTAGGAGCCCCTGACTCTCTGCTTTTGCATTTAGATGAACAGAAGCTACAACAAATAGCACAAGCCCTAGGCTCCTGGAGGAGTTAAAACGAGTACAGTTTCAGTACCTTTTAAGGAAAAAACAGAGTCTAGCTTGCACCAGGTAGATGATGCTCCCATGACACCCTCTTTTCCCCCATATATATGTTTGGTTTTTGCTAAACTAACCAGGAAGGACACATTAGTTAAAAGCAAGATAATTGAGCTAGACAGCATAGCAAGAAAGTGACAACAAAATCCCCTTCTATCCCAAGCAACTGGGGGCAACTAGGTGGTACAGTATATTGAGCATTAGACCTGAAGTCAGGAAGACTCATATTCCTGAGTTCAAATCTGGCCTCAGATACTTATTAGCTGTCACTCTGGGCAAGTTTGTCTCAGTTTCCTCATCTATAAAATGAACTGGAGAAGGAAATGGCAAACCACTCCAGTATCTCTGCCATGAAAACCCCAAACGAGGTCACAAAAAGCTAGACATGACTGAAACAACTGAACAACAACAAAAATCTCTACAACAACAAGAATCATCCACAGAACATATGCTCCCCTTTATGTGCTAGGAGAAGCATACACACACAAAAAAAATGAATGGGATCAGGGAATGTGTATGAAGTGTTAAGGGGCACATACACATTCCTCTGCTTATGCACCTCCATGTCCTACTGGGCACCTGGGGGAAGATGGTCAGGGCCCCCTTGAGCATCTTCCACCTGCCCCAAAGGATTTCTCCCTGCACAGGGAGTCTATCACTTCATACTACCACATCATCACCAGCCTCCTTAGGTGAGAAGAGGAGACAATTATTCCTTGGAATGCATGCCTTGCTTTTCATTGTCTGCTGGGTACAATGTGTTCCCTGAGGGAAGGTTGTAATGGGCCAGCTAAGGGTCTTCTATCTACTCCAAAGCAGCACCTTCCACTTAGTTCAGTGCAAGGCAACTTCTACCTCCTGCGGCCAGTCAAATTTCCAACACTAAGTGCTGCACAGCAACTGCTTCAGCTGCTTTCATGGCTGTTAGAACAAATTGTTCTTATCTGCCACATCCACCAGGGGAAGTCTTCATATTCCTGGGGATAGACATCCCCCTAACTCATCAAGAGCTTTGAGACTTGTCAGTTACCCTTGACCTGTTTTAGTCAATCTACCAAAATATTTTAACCAGGGTGTGGCCACTGTGCACGCTACAGCTTCTTGGAGCCATGGGTTGGGTGAAAGGTAGACAACAAAGATGGAGGAGCATCCCTGAAAAGGGATTGGCAACCCCTCACTCCTGAGGTAGTAGTCTTCCCTGAACACCCCATATACCCCATTGTAACTATTATAGATCATCATCCAAACCCTATTTTTACCCCCTCCACTTTCTGACTCCTTGGTCCCATCACCCTCAACCCTCCTACCCCAAAGTTTCAACCAAACATCACTTCATCCTTCCACTGTACCTTCTGAAATGCCTGTTCCATAAGCATCATACTCCTTTCACCCTAAATCTTTTCTTTTCTCGCTCTTTCCACCTACTAGCTCTTACTGAAATCTGGATCCCCTGACCCCTGATGACACACTATCCCTGGTTACCCTTTTCAGGGTTGCCTGTACCTTCACTAATTTTCCTTAGCTCATTGGTTGAGGTTAGGGAGTTGGAATGTTACTTACTTTCCATGAACACTAACAGGTTATCACCATAGTTCTATGACTAAGTAGCCTCTCCTCCTTTGATGCCTATGCTACTTATATCTACCACCCAATCTAAATCTTGGTAGCTACTGTCTACAGACCTCCAAGTCATTTCCTTTCCTTCCTTGATGAGTTCAATACATGACTTACAATTTTTCTCTCCTCCCCTATTCTTGCCTTCATAAGAGGAGAATTCAATGCACCTATTGATTCTTCCTCAAACATCTTAATCACTCAATTCTTCAACCTACTCACATTCCGTGAAATACTCCTACAATGGACCTCAGCCACACAAAGATGGTCATACCTTTGATATTGCCACCACTCACAAACATACCAACCCTACATTCAAGAATTTGGAAATCTCCTTATCTGACCATAATCTATTGGATTTTCACCTCTCCCTTTGGCATCCCTTACAATATCTTACTTACAATATCCCTCCTTAACTCTGCCTGCTGGCTTTCTTCACTTTAAAATCCCATCTTTACAGGAAACTTTTCCCCAGGCCTTCTTAATTCTAGTGCCTTCTCTCTGTTAATTATTTCCCATTTATCCTGTATATAATATTAGATTGTGAGGTCCTTGAGGCCAGGGACTATCTTTTTTTTGTCTTTTTTCACCCTTAGTGCTTAGCACAGTGCCTGGAATATACTAGGGGCTTAATAAATATCTATTGATTGATAGATTGGCATAAATGGGGAATACACATGGCTTATTCATATGCTTTCCTGGGTTCAAATAGAGGGACTCTCTTGCATAGAGAACATACATGGCTAGGACAATGGACATCTCTGATAGTGGAGAACAGAGAAAGCTCTGGTAATCTCATTGTATTGCTCTCTGCTGCCCTCTTTTGGTTATTAGGCCTTTACTGGAAGCTGGACATGGCTTCTTCTCTGGTAGGCATTTTATCACCACTCCTCATTCAGTGCTGGGTCATCTGTGATAGGCAATTCCACTAGTACCTAGCTGTTTGTTTTCTGCTACAATTTGCTGGGGGTACAATGGTTGAATATGCCTCTCTCTGAAAATGGCATTCTAAAGACATATTAGTTTTCCTAGACCAAGGCCATGACAACTTTTGACATGATGACTATACCTCTTAAGCATGGGCAAAGTTCATTAGAAGTCTTCAAGCCAAGGTTAAGGCTATGCTTTTGACCTCTTCTACGCTAACCTAACTCAAAATCTCCAGCCAGCTATTTGCTTCAGAGTTAGGAAATTCTTTTTTGCTACTCACAAATCCCTGATGGTCAATCTGAGTTCAGTCAGTCCACTTTGGGGGATCCACCCAATAAAATCACTAAGGAGCTGGTTGGAGACTAGAAGGAGAAGCTCCCAATGCTCATAGTTTAATGCTAATGAATCTAGAGGTAAGGAACAAAAGGATTATGTGAAGGGAGTAAGAGTCTCTGCCCCAGTCTTAGATGTTTTTCTATGATAAATTCTTGTCTTTATTATACTTATCTGCCAGCAAAAATAAAATGAAGCAAATGATTGATCTTCCTAAGCTTAGAATGGATTAAAAAATGACATTTGCTATGTCATTCTACATAGATGGGAAATATTCTGGGCTTTCTATTTAAAGATGCAATGTATCTGAGAATGTGTGGAATTTGTTTCTCTTTTTTGACAGGATTACTAAACTAATTAAGGGGAATGCTATAGATACATGTTACTTAGATTTATGGAAAAGTATCTCATACTATTGCTGTGGAGAAGGTAGACAGATTTGGATTAAGTAATAAGGCAATCAAATGGAATCAGAACGGGTTGAATGAACAAGCTTAAGCTATAGCTATTCATGTCAATGTTGCAGTAGGTCCATGATGGAGTGCTCCAAGGATCTCTGCTTGTTCCTGAGCTATTTAATATATTTTTTCAATGATACATAAAGGTACAGGTGTGATTCTCATCGTTTGTAAATAACACAAAGCTGGGAGGGATAGGTAACACAGTGGATGACAACAAGGATCCAAAAGACACCTTGCTAGTCTAGAACATTAAGATGAATTTAATCAATTTAAATCCAACAGGGATAAATGTACATTTTCCTATTTTGCTACAAAAATCATTTTTACAAACATAAAACGGGGGAGCCATGGATAATCAGGAGGTTACTTTTTCTGAAAAGTAAAGACTTTTAATGAACTGCTCAAGCAGCCAGAAGTGTGATTTGGCAGACACAAAGGCTAATGTGATTTTGATCTTAGGAAAGTGATGTGATGGGCTGACTGCATTCTGCCCTCATCAGATCTTCTCTGGAGTACTGTGTTCAGTTCTTGGTTCCATGGCTGAAGAAACACATTCATAAACTGGAGAGTATTAAAAGGAGGGCAACCAGGATGATGATGACATTGAGTTCATGTCATATGGGAATTGGTGGAAGGAATTGAATATATTTAGCTTGGAGAAGAGGAGACTCAAGGTGGAAATCATAGCTATCTTCAAGTATTTGAAAGAATGTTATGTGGAGGATGGATTATTATAATTATTTGGAGTGACTAAATGTGTTTGGCCCCAAAGGACAAAACTAGGAATAGCAAGTGAGCAAATAAATTTAGGCTTGATGTCAGGAAGACTTCCTGATAATTAGAACTGTCCTAAAGTGAAATGGGGTGACTTCAAAAGACAATGGGTTCCCCTTCCTTGGAGTTCTTCACAAAGAGGATAGATGATCATTTGTTGAGCATAGAGTATAGAGGGGATTCCTTTTATGTAAAGGTTAAATTAGATATTTACTGGCTTTGCTTCCAACTCTCAAATTCTGGGATTTTATTATTTATAAGATAAAAATGATATGCAGAAATTCAGAAATATATACATGTATATAAATATATACACACATACACATATACATACAATACATACATATACATACACACATATATATGTATCTGTGTGTGTGTGCATGTGTATAACAAAAAAGAAGATAATTCAAGACACAGGCTAACTTAAAAACTTGAAAGTCAGTTTCAGAGTTAGGAAGATCTGAATTCAAGTACTTCCTTTGGTACATAGTGGTTTTGTAACTCTAATGTGCTCTGTGTCCCTGTGTAGACACTGAGGGCTTCAGGCAATGCTCAGAGACTACCAACTATAGAGAATTGCTGATCTGGTTTACTAGAGGGAGTTCCTTTACCAAGAGTTCCTAATACCGATGAAACCACTGTCTAGTCCCCCTGAAAAAGGCTATTAGAAGTGCATATAAAATGCCTCAGTCCCAGACATAAATGCTCTTAACTTTTGGTTCCTTAGCATATTTTATTTTTCCCCAATTACCTGTTAGAACAATTTTATTAATTTATTTTAAACTTAAATACTAAAATTTAAATACATAACAAAAAAGGAAACATTATAAATTTAAGTATTAAAACTTAAATACAATATAAGAAAAGAAAAAAAACCATTGCTATAAGCACAGCAGAATGTAAGAGAGGATTTGAAATAAGTGTCAATAAAGTTTCATTTCAAGAAAATCTATATAATAAATACTATGCATTGTGTTCAGAGCTGTCCATCTTTTCTTTGCTTCCTTGTAAGTTTCCTTTTGTTCTCTATTGCACACTTTTTACTTTGCTCTTTTTTTCCCTTTTCATCTTGCAACTAAGTATGGATATATTCATATCTATTTATACATACACACACATGAATGAATATATACATACATATCTACAGTTATATATACATACATATACTTAGATAAATATAATCATATTTATATGTAGACATATACATTCATTTGCATCTATGTAAGATCATAGTACACTTGCTTGTCCTCTGTTTCTCTGAAGATGGATAACAGGTTCCTTCTTAAGTCCAAGTCTTTCCATATTTTTTTTTCTTTTTGGAGGGCAATTGGGGTTAAGTGACTTGCCCAAGGTCACACGGCTAGTTTTTATGTTAAGTGTCTGAGGCCGGGTTTGAACTCAGGCCCTCCTGACTCCAAGGGCCAGTGTTCTATTCACTGCGCCCACATTTTTCTAAGTCCATCAATTCACCATTTCCTAGACCATAGCATTCCAACCTTATACTGTCTAATTATTTTAAATAGTCTAAAACAATACTGATTAAAATGGCTGACATAATAGTTTCCCTGTTTTTTTCTATTTTGAATAAATCAATGTTAGCTTTAATTTTGCCTAAGATTATGATTACTACCCATTTTTTCCTAATAAATTCTATTTCTCACCTTTATTTTATGTTTGTGTATCTTTTTTTTCCTATCCCTCCTAACTCCTCTACTTTAATTCTACCTGCTATCTTGCCCTCCTATTACTTGACCACCACCACTCCCTCCAAGGATCCCTCCCTTATCCTCCCATTCCTGTTCATCTAAACATCATTCTATACCCTCCTCATCCTATTCCCTCACCTCCTTTTTTAAAATAAATTTAGAAGAGTTTTATTCCTTTCTAAATGTACATATTGTTCTCTCTTTAACCCAGATCTGATGTGAGTAAGGTTTTCTTTAAAGATCCTTCCCTTACCCTGTCCCCCACCTGTCTCCTTAGCCTTTTATTTCTTTCTGAATCTAGAAGAATTTTATATGCTACTACTACCACCACCACTACTACTACTACTACTACTACTACACACACACACACACACACACACACACACACACACACACATATATATATGTTTCCCTCTTTAACCCATTCCTGATGAGAGGAGGGGTCCAGAACTAGTAGCCTTCCTCCCCCATCTAATTTGTCTGTGTCACTTCTTCCTCTTGTACTTCATTTGTATGAGATAATGACTCTTTCTACCTTTTCCTTGATGGTTACTTTTTAAAATCACATCATACTGAGGTCTACCTCAGTCTTTCTTCTGAACTACCCAATTACTAATAACAATCTTAGATATACATTTTATATTTCCTAACATAAAAAGTAAACAGTCTGTCCTTATTGAATCCCTTGTATACTTGATGTTTCTCTTGGATCTTATATGTCAAATTTTCTAATGAGTTCAAAGTTTTTTGCAACAAAATCTTGAAAGTCTGGCAATTAATTGAATACCCATTTTTTTTTTCATTTAGGATTATGCTTAACTTTTCTGGGCATGATATTTTCATCCATAATCCCACTACTTTTGCTCTTAGATACATAGTGTTCCAAGACCTGCAGTCTTTTAGTGTCACTGCTGATAGGTCTTGTGTGATTTTAATTGTGGCCCCAATATATTAGAATTGTTTTTTGCTTGTTGCTCATATTTTCTCCTTGAGCTGGGAGTTTCAGAATTTGACTATGACATCCCTATAGGTTTTCCTCATAGAATCTCTTTCACATGGTGAGTGGTGTATTTTTTTTCATTTCTAGTTTCCCCTCTGGCCCTAACACTTCAGGACAATTTTCTTTAATTTTTTTCTTGTATTATTGTATCAAGATTCTTTTTCTGATTATAGCTTTCAGGTAGTCCAATTATTCTTGTGTTTCCTCTTCTTGATCTGTTCTCCAAATCAGTTGTTTTCCTTATGAGATGTTTCACATTCTCCTCTATTTTTTTCATTCTTTATATTTTGTTTTAGTATTTATTTGTCTCTTAGCACTTCACTAGCTTCCCCTTGCCCAATTCTAATTTTAAAGGAGTTGTTTTCTTCCTTAAGATTCTGGAGCTCTTTTTCCAATTGGTTGACTTTCTTTTCATAATCTTGTTGTTTTTCTTGGATTGCTCTCATTTAAAAAAATTTTTTGTCAATCTCTCTTATTTGATTTTTAAAGTCTTTTTTAAGTTCTTCTATGGATTCTTTTGGGGCAGGTGACCATTTCATGTTACTCTTTGGAGTAGGAGAGGTTTTGTTTTTCTTCTGCTCTGAAGATAAACCCAGGTCTTCTCTATTCTCATAATAACTTTCTATGGTTGAGGTCTTTCTCCTTTGTCTTATCATTTTTTTTTAATTATAGCTATTTATTATTGTAATCACCTCTAGTCTTAGGGTATGGGGATTGATGCCTCTGGCCTTAGATTCTCCTTCACTTCTCCACTCTGCTTTGTAACTGAAACTAAGAACTCCACCCTCCTGTAAGTGCCCACAGCCAGCCTTGTCCCCACCCTACTGTTTCTGCACTCACCAAGGTGTGTGTGTGCTGGTTCCTTTTCGCCCAGGGCTGCAACTCAGCAGCACAGCCGCTTGGTGTCCCTTATCAGCAGAGGTTCCCTCAATCTTCTGCACAGATGCCTGACTCCCCACACTGTCTGGGAGGTAAAAATTCCTGTGGCTGGGGCTGAGGCTACCTCCCAACCCAGCTAGCCCCAGGGCTCATTGCTTGCTGTTTCAGCAGAACTAACCTGGAGTTTACACTTCACAGGGAACAAACCTTGGTCCTAGAATTTTTCTTTGGCTCTTCTCCTAGTTGTCTTAGGAGGACCACTGTTCTGTCCCAAATCTTGTTTATTTCTACTGCTCTACATTCACCAGGAGGACCTATTTTATCTTGTTTGTGGGGAAAACATGGAGAGCTTGTAGTTTTCTGACCTAATCCACCATCTTCCCAGAACCCTCTGACATTTGTTTTTTTATAATATTTTGAGTTCCACATTCTATCCTTCCCTCTCCTCCCCCTTATGGAGAAGGTAAGCAATCAGATGTGAAATCATGTAAAACATTTACATATTAGTCATTTTGTACAAGAAATCTCAAATAAAAGAAAAGAAATGAGAGAAAAAAAATGAAAACAACATGTGTATATTCAAGCAGTATCAGCTCTTTCTCTGGAGGTGGATAGTATACTTCATCATTACTACTTTGGGATTGTCTTGGATTATTTTATTGCTGAGAATAATTAAATCACTCACAATTCATCATACAATATTGTTGCTACTGTGTATAACATTCTCCTGGTTCTGCTCACTTCATTTTGCATCAGTTCATGTAAGTCTTTCTAGAATTTTTTTCTGAAATATCTTGTTTGCCATTTCTTATAGCACAATAATATTTCATCACAATCATATACCACAACATGTTCTGCATTCCTCAAGTGGTGGTCATCCTTTTGATTTCTAATTCTTAGCCACCACAAAAAGAGTTACTATAAATATTTTTGTACAAATAGGTCCTTACTCTTTTTTTGATCTCTCTGGGATACAGACCTAGCAGTGGTCTTACTGGATCAAAGGGTATGCATAGTGTTATTGCCCTTTGGGCATAGTTCCAAATTACTCTCTAGAATGGTTGGATCAGCTCACCGCTCCACCAACAGAATGCAATTAGCTTGTAATTTTTTTTTTTTACTTCATATCAATTTCCCTACACATAGCTTGGCCCATAATTCCTCCCAGTCATGAAGTATCCAGGCTCCTCATGTACCTCAAAGGAACCATGTGTTTCTGTCTCAGGAAATCATTTCCCCTTTCCTTACACCTGTGTCATATTCATTGCTCTACTCTATAATCCAAAGCTCACTCTCCCTCAGTCAGGAACACTCATGGAAGTGTTGAAATGTTCTCTTCACATTCACATTCCCTTCACACTATTGGCTGTTCAACTCTCATCTTGACCAATTAGAAAATATAAAGCAAGAACGGGATCAGAATAATGCAACCCGATATACAGGTGATGCCAAATTTCACTAAATGCATCCCCTTTCTTCATCTCAGCTTTGGAAACTTAGTTGAACTTCTATCTTGACTGGAAGACCCTCCCACTTTGTACCCTAATGTTCCCCTCAACAACTTCTCCTTTCCCAACCTCCTCTAACTCTCTCTGGGATCTCATAGCACACTAGACAGTTTGATTCTGAGTGAGCCTCTCTCAACATCAGTTTATGATGGACAAGTTTCTTTCCTCCATGTAATATAGTTGCTACGGTCAACTAGATGGCACAGCTGATAGAGTTCTGGGCCTAGAGTCAGGAAGACTGAGTTCAAATTTGGCCTCAGACACTTACTAGCTGTGTGACCCTGGGCAAGTCATTTAACCCTGCCTGCCTCAGTTTCCTCACATGTAAAATGAGCTGGAGGAAGAAATGGCAAACCACTCCAGTATCTCTGTCAAGAAAACCCCAAATGGGGCCATGAAGAGGAGTATACAATTCAACAACAACAGCAACAACAATAATGTAGTTGCTAAGCAGATAACAAGACATGTCTCTAACTAGATTCAAGTTTGTAAAGGAAGTGTGGAAAAGAGGGGAAAGATGTTAATTTAAAATCAGAGGACCAGGTTTCTTCTTCTAACCTTCCTTATATAACCGTAGCTACATCCCTTCAACTCTCTGGGCCTCAATTTCCTCATCTGTAAAATGAAGATTTGAACTAGATGATCTCAAGGATTCCTTCCAACTCTAAAGCTACAAAATGGTGGATCTGGATTAGATCCTATCTAAGATCTAGACTCTTGCAGATCTAACTTCCTAACTAAAATATGATGCCATATTTTAATATATCCTTATTTGGGGAACTGATGTTTCCCTACAATGTTTTGAAAATGGCATAGAGGTAAATTGTAAATAGCCCACTGGAATTCTTGGTCTACATGGAGCTGTTTCATCTAAAATGTATATTTTCTTGTATGGGGTGTCTTTCACAAAGGCAGAAGAGGTTTGGCAGGTGAGGGGACTCGTAGAGGGTGGAAGGCAAAATGATACCAAATATATTTTGGGCAGCAACTTGCAAATGCCTTAATGTTTTCCAAATGCAAAGCTGCTTAGGAAGGTTTTAGTCTTATGACACAAAGCTATTTATTATAGTCTTGTGTTACAGGACAATAATTTCCTGCTCCAAAATAACAGAGAAACCCTGAGGTGAAGCACACATGGTTGAAGGACAGAGTACGGAGGAGGAATAACTAAATAGAATGCTCCCCCTGATTACTAAGTCTGTGGCTTGGTTTCCTCTTTAGCAAACACATCTCTCCCAGATTTCATTCATCTCTATTCTTCCCTCCAAATCCTGGTCATGTTATCTTTCCCCATTGTCCTCTTCTCTAAAAAGAATGAATCATGAGCTGACAAGGCTTAAAAAAGTCTATATTTCATGATCCCAATAACACACTACAGATGCATGAACATCTTTTGCTTGTGGACAGGGTCATTCCCGCTTGTAGCCAGAGTAGATAGCTGCCTACCAGAACATCTTGTCCTCAGATCCCTTCCCCCTCATGGCTTGATATTTTTCTCCTTAACAGTACATACTTCATCATCTCAAGAACAGGTGATGCCAGATTCCAACTCCTTGGTAGATTGTTTCAGAAGTAGCTATGGATGAAAAACCTCATCAACCTATAGGTAACAAACTTTCAAGGACTGAACCTCTAAAATCAGCAAGGCTAGTCTTCAAAGATGAACAGTCCCAGCAGAGACATTTCCCAGTGGACTTTACTCCTCTGGACTTTGCAATTATGCCCCCATGTGGGCTATTGACTTCCACTCCATCCCTGATGGCCTCCTCCACTTTTCAGCTTCCTTTTGTGTATTGTTTTCCCTTCAGAACAGAGACTGCCTTTCTTTTTGTTTGTATTTGTATTTCCAAGGCTTAGCTGAGTACCTGGCACAAATAAGTGCTTAATAAATACTTGTTGATTGACTGACTTAGTCTATCAGTCCCAGCCCTTGAGAACTCAGTGTCATCTTCATGCTATGATGAGATATCAGCTGATCAAATTGCTTGAAATTCTAGTAATTCGATGAAACAATTTGCCAAAATGTATTAAGTATGTACTATATACAAGGTAAGCTATGAAGGAAGAGCAAAGATTATAAAGATAATCTTATAAATCTTATAAAGTCTCATGAACCTTGTATTCTAGTATGGGGGCTGACAGCTACACACCTAACCATTATGGAAAATAGGATACAGGAACTGCATAAAGCAGATTTAAGTAAAGTACTGTACAAGGTAGATAATTCAATGGATAGAGCACTGAATTCAGGAAGACCTGAGTTCAAATTCTGCTTTTCAAACACTTACAAAGTCAGTAACCCTGAGCAGATCACTTTACTTCTCTTAGCTTCAATTTCCCCATGTATAAAATGGGGATTATAATAGCATCTTCCTGGGCCATCTCCAGTTGTCCTGATCCATATCTGACCACTGGACCCAGGTGACTCTGGAGGAGAAAGTGAGGCTGGTCACTTTGCACAGCCTTCCCTCACTTAAATCCAATTCACTTGCATGTCATGGAATCTCCTCCCTGATGTCATTCGTGGTCCTCTTTTAGAGAAGGAAGGACAAACAGCAACTCCCACTGGGTTGTTGTGATGATAAACTGACATAACATATTGTAAAATGTTTTTAAACCTTAAAGTACTACATAAATGATGCTAGCTATTATTATTGTTATGACAGTTTTGTTGTTGTTATCAAATTTTGTTATAATTGTGAAGACCTAGTGGTGAAAAAATAATTCAGAGAAGGCTTCATGAAGGAGGTGGTCTTTGAGAGGGACCCTGAAGGATGGGTAAGCTTTAGTAAGTGGAAATAGGGCATCCATAAGCTGAAATACTAGATAGATTAATTATCTTCCTCTTGGGACTATAGAAAAGTAGGGTATACTTTTAAATTTAAGTGATCTATAAAAATCAATTGGAGCTTTGTTTTTTTAAGTACTGTAACTATGGAGAAAAGCAACCTTTGAAGCAAAACTTACACAATTTTTGCATTTAAAATAATTTTTAGGGTACTTTTGAAAGTTCAATGATTCTCTCTGGCTTTCTCTGAAATATCTAAATGACAGTAAATTGTCAGAAGGCAACCAGTTTCATACATGTATGGGCATTATGAATGCTGAATATTTCCTCATATTTTAAGAAAAAAAAAGTAATGTGAACTTCCACTTATGTTTACATATTAAAGAAGTTAATTGCAATATTTTTGTAAGAAAATTTAAAGCAAAAACATTGTATAATTCATTAAAGCATTGGAATAGGTATCTAAAGATTAAAGGGAATTATATATAAACATATCTATATTATGTATGTGCATACATATGTCTATTTAAAATATATATGCAAATATATGTGTATATATTTATTTACATGTAGTGATCTATTTATTATTTATCTACATGTAGTGACCTATTTGTATACCTCTCTAGGTCCTTCCAGGTATGAGGAACAAAGGCATCAAGGTGAGATTACATGAAACATTTTGTTTAGGGGAGAACAAATGATCCAGTTTGATTGATGTGTGAGGAGATCTGAGCTAAGAGCTAAATTTGGAAAGATGGACAAAATCTTCAGAGACTTATTTGGGTTAAAGAATGTGCTTTAAAATGTAGACTACACTAGGGTGGGCACCTCCTTAATGAGTATTAATTTAATCAGACACTTTGCTCATGATATCTGATTGAGATGGTGGTTCATTCTATAAGAACTGAGATTTTAAATGGGGAAGAGGAAGGAATTATTTGGGGTAGGAGGAGTTGCTTCAAGGCAAATGATATTATTGTAGAACTTTGGGGTCCAAAGATTGTATTTCTTAGGGATGAGGGAGAGAAAGGCTAGAAGTTGGGGAAAATGCAATTTGTGGGGCAAGAAAATTCTTCTTACTTATAATTTTTATCTTGGAATGCTTTAGGAACATTTTTCTTCTTCATTAATCATCGATATTGGGACCATTGTGAAACCAAGACTGGAGGAGAATGAACTAGGTAGTTGCCCCAGGTAGCAATTGCATTCCACTATGAAATCCTATGGTGGAAGGTGGGGAATTTGGAGAAATATAGCAAGAAACACTTATTAATATTACTTTTCCACAAGGTAACATTAATATTACTTTTTATTTTTTATGCCAGAAGACTCTATTTTCCATGATACATAAACAGTTATTTTTCACAAAAAATCCACAGGGTTATAGATTTAGAGCTGAAAAGAACTTTAGAAGGCATCTAGTCTTCCATGTGTTTCATTTTATCAATAAGGAAACTGAGGTCCAGACAGCTTAAGTATCTCGACCAAAGTTATGCAATTAGTAAGTATTGTAGGCAGAATTCAAACCCAGGACCTTTTGCTTTACAATTCATAAGTCAGGTTACATGGTTTACTAGATACATGACCTTGGAAAAGCTATTTCACCTTTCTACCCCTCGGTTTTCTAATATCTACCATAAGGGGATTGTGACAAAGTGATCTGTAAGTGATTGTGACGAAGTGATTCTATCCATTTCTGGCATGCCAGGTTCCTGTGTGGTCACGGCCAAGAGAGGGCAAAACAGGGTCTCAGCCTGTGAGGTCAGGCATTGGGTCTTCCAAGGGACGGGGGAGAAAGAAAACATGATAATCAGTGCTTCCCAGTTGCTTTGCTTTCCTGAGGCTCAGAGGAGAGAGCAAAGTGAACTGCAAATAGCCTCTTGGGTCTTGCTGGGTCAGCCGTTGAGCCTCCACAGGATTTCTAAATCTAGAAGCTGTGGGTGGGAGATGGAGATGGAAGGAGTCAGAGTCATGGTGCAGGTCAGAGAGTCAGAGGAAGAGGTGGGGGTAAGGGAGGGAGGGGAGCCCACATCCAAGAAAATATAAAGCTGAGATATTAAAGTGACTGTCACCCAGAGGCCTTCAAACAGACACTGGACAATCACTAGTCCAAGGATGCTCCGAGAATTTGTGGTTTGTATTTTCCTATCACTGCAATTCAAGATGTGCTGAGTTTTATTTAGGAATTGGGGGGAAGTGGACTAGTCAAAATTTCCATGACCACTTACTACCTACATACATATAAAAAGCAAATAAAAATCGGAGTATAGACATGCCCTAGGGTGCTGAGGCAGAATAGATTGTTATGTTCAAAAAGGTGTCTGGGAAAAAAAAAAGATGTCTGGTAAGGACTGTCACCTCCTTCAATCCTCCCCCCTTACCACACACACACACACACACACACACACACACTTTCTTGACAGTCACCAAAGAAAGAATTCACTTGGAATTTCACAGAACAATAGAACATCCTTAGAAGACATCTCTTTCAATTTATGCCTGAGCAGGTCACATGGCCTCTAACTCATGCCTTCTTATGGAAGTATAATTCACTATTGGCAAGCTCTGATTTTTTAGGAAAAATTTCCCCAATATCAAATAGATATTTATCTGCAATTCCCATCTACGTCCACCCCGTGGTGCCAAACAGAAAAAGTCTAATCATTCTTCTAGATAATAGCCTTTCACATACTTGGAAACATTTATCTTGACCTCAGACAAAGGCCTAATGCTTCAGACACAATAATAATAGTATTCATAGGATGATTTAAGATTTATGAAGCGATTTAGCTGTATTACTTCATTGGATCCTCACAACGATGCAGAGGTGGGTGCTATAATAACAGTATCCAAATTTCACAGATGAAGAAACTGAGACTGAAAGTGGTTAAGTCATTTCCCCTTGGTTATATGTCTGATAAATGTCCAAGGCAGGATTTGAACTCACTGCTCTATCTTCTATACCAGCTGACCCAACACCTAGAACAGAAAGAATTAGAGCACTATGGGTGCTCCAAATGTTGGGTATTTTTTGGGTGAGTCTCATTGGGGACCCACCCCCCTGATGCAAAATCTCAACCACCTCTACTCCGAGCTACCTAATACTTAGAAGGTCAACACTTGTAGTAATGCCACCCACCATCATTACAGGACCCTGGAAGATGAAGGCTTTAATCTTCAATTGGTACTTTCCCATTTCTCCATTTTTATGGTTAGCAAATTCATCTTGGTTTCTCATAGTTGGTGATTGAGTGGTTTTCCTCAAGGCCAAAACTCCCTTTACCTGTAAACTCTTCCCCCTCTTCATCTCAATCCAGGTCAACCCTGTACCTCTATGGCTCCTTTCTTTTGTGACCTGGGATCTCTGGAATTCTGTCTACAAGCTTCCCTTTACCGCAGATGTTCTTTGTACATTCTTTCCATCTCCTCGTTCACATGGAAACCTGATTCTCTTGAGAAATCACAGGATCCTCACCTAATCTTGCTGGCTTTGGTTGCTCTTTGTCTCATGCCCCAGATATGGTGAGATAGGAAGAGGAGCTGAAACATCTTGTTCCTCACGCCCACTTGCAAATTAATCTTCTGCCGCCATCACTCAGTAACTTCTCCCTTTGAGGGTCATGCCCCTGTCTAGATAAATAGTTTAAGCTCCTTGTGGTCCTGATCTACTGGCCAGGTTATTCTCACTTTTCTCCAGGAGATCACTCCCAGGCTCACAATCTTCCCTTTATCCCCAAACCTGTGCTTATACTTGAGGATTTTACTATACATACTGATGTTCTTTCTAGTACCCTGACATCCTAATTCCTTAGTCTTTTCACCTCCCATGACCTGAGTCTTCACACCAGGCACCCAAAGAAATGATCATATCTTAAACCTTACCATCTCCATCTGTGTCATCTCTATGGATTTTGAACCATAAAATTCCTCTCCTAGATCAATTTTCTCCCTCTCTCCTTTTCTGTCCCTCGTTTATCTCTTTCTCTGCCTTTCTGTCTCTGTCTCTTTTTCTCTATACCTCCTATTCTCTGTCCTTACTAAAATCTCCACTCCTCTTCCACCCCTAGGGGGGGAAGGGGATGAGAGGGAGGATGATGGAAGGGAGGGCAGGCTGGGGGGGAGGGAAGTTGGAAGCACCCACTTTTGAACAGGGACAGGAGTAAAGTAGAGAATAGAACAACTGGGAGGTGGGATAGGAGGGAGGGAAATATAGTCAGTCTTTTACCGTGTTTCCCCGATAATAAGACACTGTCTTATTATTTTTTTTTTGGACAGAAAAACACCAGAGGGCTTATTTTCAGGGGAGGGCTTATTTTAATGAACATTGACAGCAATTTTAATAAACAGGTAAATGTGAACCAAAAAATGTACCTTTATTCAATAACGAATTCAATAAAGAACAGGATGACGTGCTCACTGCTGCAGCTCTGATTGGATGCAGCTCGGAGCGCGGCATGTGTTTCACTCGGGGGGAGGGAGACAGTGCATACAGAGGGTACCGTAATGTAGCATGTAGCGCAGGGGATCACCTTCACTACAGTAGCAATCTCAATAGGGCTTATTTTCGGGGGAGGGCTTATTTTAGAGGAATCTTACACAGTAAGGGGAGGGCTTATTTTCGGGATAGGTCTTATTATCGGGGAAACACGGTACAATATATCTACTATGTTATTGTTTTGCATTAGCTACACATGTGCAACCTATACTGAACTGCTTATCTTTCCATTGGGGGTGGGTAACAAGGGAGGAAGGGAATGAATCTGGAATTTAAAGTTTTAAAATCAAATATTCAAATATATATATATATATATATATATATATATAAAAAAATATAATAAAAAAAAATAAAATCTCCACTCCTTCCATCTCTTCTTGTTGCCACATTCCACCAACTTTGATCTAGACCAGGTGTGGGGAACCTGGGGTCTTGGGGCCATATATGGCCTTCTCAGTCCTTGTGTGTGGCCTTTTGACTGAGTCCAAGTTTCACAAAACAAATCCTTTTATTAATTTATTATTTTATTGTTCTATGAAGTTTGCATTCAGTCATAGGGCCACACTTGAGGACCTAGAGGGCCACATGTGGCCTCAAGGCCATAGTTTACCCTGATCTAGACTCTCTTGGTTCCCTGTACAATGTTGATCCCACAGTTAATCAATTGAACCATGCATTATCCTTCATGGGCAGCTAGGTGGAACAATAAATAGAGAACCAGAATCAAGAAGACTCATCTTCATGAGTTCAAATCTGGCCGCAGACACTTATTAACCATGTGGCCTTGGGCAAGTCACTTAACCTTATTTATCTCAGTTTATCATCTGTAAAATAAACAGGAGGAGAAAATGATAAACCACTCCAATATCTTTGCCAAAGAAACCCCAAATGGGGTCATAAAGAGTTGGATATGACTGAAAAATAGCTGACCTGAACAATTATCCCCCATCTTTGTTTTCCTTACTCCCTTTTCCTTCCATTATTTGTACCTTGTCAATCATCAATCCTAAATGACTACCAACACCTTCAATTCAACTGCTGCATGTTCGATTACCATGAGTCAATAGTGTCAAAAGTTGCAGAGGTCAAGGATGATAAAGATTCTGGGAATCTTCTCAGCATTATCTCTTCTTCTAATCCCCATAACCCTTGTGCATTGCAATATTTCTTGTCCTCTCAAATCAAACTTGTTTGCTATCTTTTAGCTCCCTGTCTCTACCCAACTTGCAAAATAGTCTCTACTCATTTCCTCCTCTTTTGTTTACCTCACCCTTAGGCACAACAAAGTCCAGCCTGACAACCTGCTTATTCTTCAGGTCAGTTTAGCAAAGGTACCATGTGAATCTCTAAAATTGCTTCTTCTCTCTTGACATTTTTTTTTTAGAGAGAATGTGGGGTAAGGGGAGAGGTAAGCAAGGTCACACAGTAAAAGAAATAGGAGGCTCTCTATTCTATACTGAAAGTCTCTGAGGACTTGAGGGTGTTTCCCAGTCTGTAGTATGCAAAACTTGCCTGGGTCTCAAATTCCAGGGGCTGTGAAATATCAAGTTTTTTTATATTTTAAAAAAGTTCCTTCTTTCATGAAAACAAACAACAAAAGAGATACAGTCCAAGTTCCAACAGGCTAAAATTTCATGTCTTTTCAACCACAACCTCTTGCTCTCATGCACAGCCCAAGTTTGCCAAGTTATTCTGGAAAGACAAAGTAAAGCCAACGCTCGGGCCTCTGAAAAGAGTAGGTCATAAAATGAATGACAGAGACAGAAACTCCCTGGAGCATGGAGGACTACATCTCAAGTGTACTTTTGGGTCCTTATCAGGAAGGCATTCAGGAGTCTGTGCAAGCCTCGTTTCTAAATTGATGCAAGCCTAGTCCCATAGGAATGACTGAGAAATGGAACCTTAAAGGCCCTTAAAGGCCAGTAGGATATATCAGCCCAGAACGAAAGGATAATCCTTGCCCTATGTGTTCACTCAGGCCTTTCCTAGTCATTTTTACTATGCTCTGCCTTGACTCTGATTGCTGAAGCAGCATATAGGACGACTATAGTAATTAGAGGTTCAATTTGACCATGAACTAGAAGAAGGAAAGTCTATCTAGTATACAGTGCAAAGAGTTCTGGACTGTGAGTCAGGAGCCTTTCCAGTACTGCATCTGCCACTAACTACATGACCTTAGGCAAGTCATTCCCCTGGGCCTTGATTTCTTCATCAGTAAAATGAGACGACTAGATTAGGTAAGGATTGGATCAGGAAAGGCTTCACGCAGAAAAACTCTCAGCTGAAGACTTCTGCAAGAAACCTTTCTTAGTCTTCCTTGTCCTTAGTTCTTGCTCTCTGAGATTATCACCAATTTATTCTCTATACATCTTGTTTGCACATACTGTTTGCATGGGCTTTCCTCCATCAGACTGTGAACTCCTTAATAGTTAGGACGGAATTTTTGTTTGTTCATTTTTGGTGTGTGTGTGTGTGTGTGTGTGTGTGTGTGTGTAGTGGTGGGAGGAGGGTTCATTAGTTTGGTTTTTGTCTTTCTTTGTATGCCTGGTGCTTAATACAGTGTTAGGCACACAGTAGGTACCTAATAAATGCTCATTGACTGATTGATCTAATAAAGTTCACTATTGGATGCCTTCCACACTGCAAGCACTTAATAAATGCTTTTTGAAGTTACGAAAGAATCCTGATACCGTGTTTCCCCGATAATAAGACCTATCCCAAAAATAAGCCCTCCCCTTACTGTGTAAGATTCCTCTAAAATAAGCCCTCCCGCAAAAATAAGCCCTATTGAGGTTGCTACTGTAGTGAAGGTGATCCCCTGCGCTACATGCTACATTACGGTACCCCTCTGTATGCACTGTCACCCCCCCACCGAAACGCATGCCGCGCTCCGAGCTGCATCCAATCAGAGCTGCAGCAGTGAGCGCGTCATCCTGTTCTTCCCCAGTGATTTGCTTATTGAATAAAGGTACATTTGTTTGTTCACATTTACCTGTTTATTAAAATTGCTGTCAATGTTCATTAAAATAAGCCCTCCCCTGAAAATAAGCCCTCTGGTGTTTTTCTGTCCAAAAAAATTAATAAGACAGTGTCTTATTATTGGGGAAACACGGTAGGAGCATCTGGTGATGAACCTCCAAACATTTAGCCAGGTTGGCCCTTGGAGGAAAGGCACAAAGTCTAGGCCATCAGCTGGCTGGTAAATGAAGCTATTCCCCCTTGGTAAGGCTTGCTTATCAGATCTTGTGCTCCACACCACAGTGAGACATCCATCCAAGGAAGTTTTCTATTGAGGAGTACTTAGTAGGAAAGCTTTCAAAATGCCTTTCAAATCTAAAAAGTTATGATTCTAAAAGACGGGCAGTGGGATATTTTCAGGCATCTGCAGTAGGTAAAGCCCTCTGTCCTTCACTGAAGGTTAAACTGTGTTTAGACAAAACTCTGTCCAGTGAGCAGAAGAGATGTTAATGACACACAACTACAGTGACTGGCATCCAGGGGCCCTATGGAATCACAGTGTTCCTTGGAGTGTGGGCATCTAACAACCAGATATTCTGGGATCTTTTAGACTCTTCCATTCTGGAATATATCCCAGCTTCCCTAAACCCCTACCCTAACCTAATAGGTCTCCCCAGGCTGATGGCTGGCATGCTGGCTTCATGTAAGTAACACGCACTGACAATTGGAGGGGAGGGCATGTCTTACTGGCCACCTGGGCAGCTGACGTCTGTGCAGATCTAAGCAGCACAGCCAGAGGCCCTCATCCCACACATGGTCTCCTGGAGACATCCTCATCTTGTCGTCCCCGGGTCTTAACTTCCTACGTACTACCCTGAGCCTCCCACTCCTTGTTACAACATATGGATTTGCATTTCAGAAGCAACCTGTGAAGCTGTTGTGGTTTGGGCTAGTTAGGGAGCATTCTAGATGAATTATTGTTAAATGATCTGCACTTTTATGAATGGTGCCTAGTTCCGTGATCTTTAACCACTTTAGGAACAGTTAATTGACCAAACATCTTCCCAAAATGTATCTATGAGGTAGTAGGGAGCAAATAATAAAAAATCCCCTGGTTTAAAAGGTAAAACTAGAGTACACAGAGATTAAAGGAGGTCATGCTGTGAATCAAGAGCTAAAAATCAGGTACACTTAGTCTCAAGTGCTCTCCAGTATATCTTGGAACTCTCCAGAGAGGGAAATAAAATACAATAGATAGTTCCCTGGACTTTTCTTGAAAGGAGAAAGATGTTACCTTCCACACTAGGAGTGTCCACAGGGCTGGAATTTGAGAGACCTGGGCTCAATGCCTGGCAAAGGCACAGAATTACTCTACACTTGTCATTACTCCTACCTAGTCTTGTCATTCCTCCTAGCTAGGCTTCAGATTCTCCATCTGTAATGTGGGAAGAACAGCTTTTTACATCTGTGTTACTGGACATGGCTAACCAAAAAAACCTAGGTAGAAAAAAGTATGATGCTCCCCTCTCAACTCTCAAGCTCCTTTCTTCACCCAATATTATTCATATTCATAACTCACATTATTATTAATATACATCATTTATATATACATATATGTTTATGTACATATACACACATATATGTATATGTTTATATATGCACTGTGAATGAAAATGTATATATACATATAGCTTATATCTAAATCTTCCTTTCTTTCCTCCTTTCTTTCTTTCTTCTTTCTTTCTTTCTTCCTCCCTCCCTCCCTCCCTTTCCTCCCTTCCTCCCTCCCTTCCTTCCTTCCTTCTTTCCTATCTTTTTTCCTTCCTTCCTTCCTTCCTTCCTTCCTTCCTTCCTTCCTTCCTTCCTTCCTTTCTTTCTTTCTTTCTTTCTTTCTTTCTTTCTTTCTTTCTTTCTTTTTCTTTCTTCATTCCTTCCTTTCTTCCTTTCTTTTCTTTCTTTTTCTCCCTATCTACCTAGCTATTCCCACTCCCCTCAATAGTTCTTACTGTTGTTCAGCATGAGCCATAGACCTGATACCACCTTGATGGTAATTAATGTCAACCAACCCAAATAGCCAGAAAAGGAGGAGGACTGTTGCCAGAGATTTTCTTCCTTGCTTTTTCTTCCCCTTGAGCTAGGAACTTTCCCCCTGTGGCCTCCAGCATGCTTTTGACAATCACCAGACACAGTCAACTCTACCATCAGGGCACCGAGGATTCACTCCCTCCTTCCATTTCTCTTCCCTCTTGTTGTGTCGAGTGCATTCCAGGTGCACTCAGCAGAGGCTGCCAAGTCAGCCTGGCCCTGTGCCTCCAGTGACTCCCAGAAGAAAATGAGATGTGACTCTCAAAATCTCATGGCTTCTGGAGAAGATAATGGGAAGAGAAAGGATGGAGCAGAATAAGGAGGAGAAGTTGTCTTTCTCTGGATTGTTGTTTTTGGGATTCTCTGTTATCAGGACCCAACAATGGTCTTTCTGCTCTCAAAGAACTTGAGGTGGTTTCTCTAAACCTTCTTCTTTATCTACCTTGTCTTCTCTTCACTATTGTCCTTTGTTTCCATGTCTGCAGGTATGAGTTTATAGACTTCCCAGTTGACTGGTAGAGGGAGGGGAGTCGATGACAAATAGAAAACACCTATTGCATTTCTCCATTTCCAAGTAGAAGTGGTCCTAAATCTATGCCCTGAAGAGATCAAAGACAAAGGAAAATTACCCATATGTACAAAATTATAGCAGGTCTTTTCATAATAGCCCCAACCTCAAAACTAAGGGGATGCCCACCTATTGGGGAATATGAATGTAATAGAATAATTCTATCATAAGAAAAAATGAAATGGAAAGACCTGTATGAGCTGATGCAGAGTAAAGTGAGAACTAGAACAATTTTTACATCAATAACATTATAAAGAAAAATAACTTTGAAAGATTTCAGAACTCTTACCAATGCAAAGATCAACCATGATTCCAGAAGACCAACAATGAAGCATGCTACTCACCTACTGCCAGGGAAGTAATGACCTTAAAATTCACATAAAAAGGACAATATGGTTTTGTGCATAACTAATATGGGAATTTGATTTGCTGAACAATGCATAATTGTTATGATTATTTTATTAATTTTGGTCAGTGGGAGGGTAATAGGAGGGAGATAATAAAAGTTTGTTTTAAAAAATCTGCTCCTAAAATACCCCATGCACATGAGGATGCTTCTCTGTCTTAGAGGAAAACATATTAATTATCATCTTATAAATAATCTTCTTTTTTCCCCCTACTAGTCAGTAGAAATTTCCTCCTTCCATCCCTAAGCCTTTATCCAGACCCCTTGAAATTCATGAACCACTTTTGTCATGTCAACTATACCACATGACATGGTCCTTATAATCATCACCTTTCCATAAAGCTCTCACAAATTTACATAAACCTATTTTTCTGATCAACTAGCATCATCCAAACTCTGCTTGGTCTCTACAACACAAAATATCTTCCCTCCTCTAAGATTAAGTAATCACTTGAAATTTCATTATTGTGATGATTGATTCAGGTTTTGATATTCAATGCTTCTCATCTCCCTTGGTTACCTCTCTCCTCTCACTGGAAGGCTAAAGGGTGAAACAAAAATCTCCTCCCCAAACCTTCCTTTATAGAGGGCTCAGAACTTTCAGCATTTTCCAGGTAACTCTCCTTTTTCTAGCAGCAGTTCTGCTTGGTTTCAAATCCATAGAACATCTTATCCCTGGTAACTCTCTCCAACCCTTTAGCTTTCTTTGGTGTGTTGTCTTCTCCATTAGATTGTAAACTCCTTGAGGGCAAAGACTGTCTTTTGTTTTATTATTTGTAACCCTAGTGCTTAACAAAGAGCCCAGCATTCAGTAAGTACTTACTTACTGAATATAAAGATTTATTGAATTGAAATACCATGCCCATATTTTCCTATGAACTACATTTTTTTTTAATTTTGTCTCTTATTTTCCCTGTTATGGTTATAGAAAGAGCACAGGAGTAGGAGTCAGAAGGCTTGAGTCCTAGTCTCGACTCTATTACTTATTATCTTTATTACTATGGTCAGGTCACATAAATTCTCTAATTTCACCAAATTTCAGATTTGGAAGGAATCTCAGAGATTGTCTAGTCTAACCCATGTCTAAATAAAAATCTCCTCTGCAATATACTTAGCAAGGATTTCTTCTTACACAAACCATTTATGCAAAAATAGTTAAGTTTCTCCTATTTTTCCCCAGTGTATTCCTTTCTCTCCTCTCTTTTCTTTACTTTTTTAAAGGCTTTGGTATAGAACAAAATTTCTTCTGCACTCACCATTTGTTTATGACCTCAGAAGACAGTAAGATTCAGGATGGACACTAATCTTTCCTTCCCCTCTTAGAATTTAGGCACTTTACCATCATTTAGTCCCTTCTTATTACATGAAAGCCTTTAGTTTTCTAGCTGTTTTCTGAGTTAACATTTCAAGGGTTTATCAGCTATATAGATCTTTTGTCAGGAAGGCTGGACAATCCTCTGTCTATTAAAAGCCCTTATTATACTTTGAATTGTACTATTTTCCAAGATTTGTTATTATTTTTTATGGACCTTTTTCTTTTTTGCTTTGGAATGTAATACTATAAGATTTTGTCTCTCTTTTACATATTGCAATTAACCTATGTGGTTTCTTAATTGAATTGAATTCTTAATTGAATTCAATTAATGCTTAATTTAATTTTTCCTGGCAGCTTAGAGTATATTTTTCCTTGACTTAGAAGATCTTTATGTTGGCTATAACATCCTTGGGTGTTTTTCAATTGAGGTTTTCTTCAGAAGGTAATAAATGGATTCTTTCAACTTCTACTTTGTCCTCTGATTCTTATAGATCTGAGCAGTTTTCGTTCATAATTTCTCAAAACATAGTATCTATTTTTTTGTTGTTGTTGTTTGATCAATAGTTTTCAAGCAGTCTGACCATGCTTAAATCATCTGTCCTTGTTCTGTTTTCTAGGTTAGTTGTTTCAAATAGTGGATGTTAAATACTTCTATTTCTATTTCCAAGTCTTTTGATTATGTCATATTTCTTGTATCTTAGAATTACTTTTTGTATCATAGAATCATTGAATTCTGATTGTTCTGTTCTATGTTTTAGAGTTCATTACGGGTAAGGCTTTTCAGTTTCCATTCTAAGCTATTTATTCTTCTAAGATTTTTTTTTCCTAAAGAGCTATAATTTCACTTTTTATTTCTTGTTTCATTTCTAGTGTTCAATATTGCAGTCCTTGTGGCCACACCCATCTTTTACCTGTGTCTCTACATGTGCTTATGAAATTATTTTCTTCTTTTAGGTTCACCATATAGCCTTCTTTTAAGTCATAGTATTTATTATTTGTGTTGGGGGTTTTCTTCGACTTCCTCACAATTTTAGCCTTACTTTCCAAAGTGAGACTTCTACATTGGGACTCTTGAACTCCACTTACTCTTGGATGGGGCCATTTTTGATCCAATTCCCTCTAAAATCTGGATCCCATTGCCACTGTAGTTTGGGACCAGGTGGATAATATTAGGTTCTTACCCTCTGCTGGCATCTCTGCCTTCTCAGTATTTCTTCTTCTACGATATAGGTTTGGCCTTGGCCTTTCTCTTGCACTAATTCCAAGGATGAGTTGGCTCCATATCCCACTGTGGCCTGACAGGGCCAAACTTGAAATTGTAAATTGTGCTGGTTGCTGGTCTCCTAAAGGGTGATGGGTCTGCCCAGATGCCAGACAGCTGCACACTATTCTGGCTTTGTCTCCTGTTGTATCTCTGGAACAGACTGCCTAGGTGCTGCAGCGGCCTGTTTTCCTGTTGTGGTTTTGGTAGGAAGTGCCAAAGTGCTGGCCTCAGGCCTCTTGGAAGGCCCTGGAAGTACTGTCTGTTCCTGGCTCTATGAGAAATGAGGAATGGGAGTTGACTGTCCCTTGCTTCAGGCCAGGGCTGAGATTTTGCCCATTTAGACCCCACTTCCTCTTCTCCTTTCTTGTTTCTACTCATAACACCCTACAGACTTTTGGAAGTCTTCTTGAGCAATATTAGGTTGGATAGAGGAGCTTATTGCTATTCATTTGGGATTTTCTTTGTCATTCTTACTTTCTGTGCATTTTTAGAATTTTCTTGGCATATTTACAAGAGAGCTCATCCTTTAGGACAATCTTGTTACAATATTGCATATGATTTCATATTTTTCAAAAGGTTTTCATAGCTATTGGTCATGTCCTCCCCTCAAACATCTAATAAGGTAGGGATGGAAGCTATTATTATTCCCATTTTTCAGATGTGGAAAGTGAGCTATGGAGAAGCTGACTTCCTCAAGATCACATATGTGGCACAGGTAGGAAACACGTCTCCTGATTCTCAGACAATTTTCAATTTTAAAAAATAGGGCATCTAGCCTTGTAAGTCTGAGCCTTGAGCCAAATAATCAACAGAAAAAGGTGGACATTAAACAAAAGAGGGGCATTGAACACATTTTAGTTTAAAAAAATCCAAAATGAACAATAATTCAACTTGTAAGAAAACACCACAAGCTACAGAAAAACAAGATCAACAAGTACAACTAACAAGGGAAGAATAAGTAATGGAAGCCATTGTCTGAGACTATTGAAAAAAAGAGGCAGAGCTGGACAATAGTATTCAAGGGGGAAAAAAACAGGGAGGAATCTTCAAGGGTTAAAAAAATCCAACTTGAGCTCAAAAATAGTACATAGAGGAACAGAACTGAGGCACCATGGACTAAACTTTCTAACCCTCCTCCAGGTGAATCAAGGACAAACTTAGAACTGAACAAACTGTGGAAGAATTTAGAGCCGAAAGACTTAAGGAATCTTCTTGATCAAAACATTTTGTATATATATAAATAATGTTGTGTGTGTGTGTGTATAATTAGATATACATATTTCTCAATGTCATATGACATCTTTGCAAAAATTGATTATGTACTAGGGTACAGAGAAATTACAAATAAAATATTTTAAAAAGCAGAAATGTTTAACACATAAAGATCATAATGCAATAAAATATTAATCAATATAGGGAGCACAAGCAAAAGATATGTAGAGAGACAATCATAGCATCTTGAAAAATATGTAGGCTAAAGAAAAAAATCCTAGAAACCACTTAATAACTGTGTGAAAGACAATTATGATGCAATAAAGTAAGAAAATTTCTAAGTTGGATCTTAAGCTGTCCTTGGAGTGAAAATGATATTCCTAAAATGAAAGAGATAGGGACTAGACAGTTGATTTAATTTAAATGGTTTTGAAAGGAATAAAGTGCAGTACAAAAGTAGTCTTGTCCTGATTATCATTGCATCTTAATCCCCTGATTACCTTTATCTCCGTTTCTCACTATACCGTAAGAGCCTTGTACCATTCTGGTACTCAGTACAAACCTGTTGATAGGTTGAAGTGTCTTGGGATAATGCCATTTGGAGGAAATTCAATTCACATGGTGCTTTGTGACCCCAAATTCTTTGGTATATGCTTCGAGGTTTAGTCCAGGAGTTGGCAGACTGTAACCCAAGCCCCAAGCTAAGATATTTTTAAATTTTATTGTATTTAAAAATGTAAAAATCATTCTTAGCTCACAGGCCACATAAAAAGGCAGAGGACCTTTAGCCATGGTTTGCTGATCCTCTGGGGGAAAAAAAATGCCAGGTTCTGGTCAAGTCTTCATCATCCAATTCACTCCAGAGCCCTGGATAAGTGACATTGCTGACATTTTGTTTCTCCATTAGTATAATCTAAGCACAATAATAACAACAGCAAGAAGCATTTATTAAGTACCTACTATGTGCCAAGCACTGTGCTAAGGGCAGGGGATACAAAGAAAGGGAAAAACACAGTCCTTACTCTTAAAAAAGCTTACATTTGATTTAGGGAGGACATATGCAAAGAACTGTACATACAAGATACAAGAGACAGAGAGTATAAATTGAAGATCATCTCTGGGTGAAGGCAATAGCAGGTACTGAGAGTGATCAGAATTGGGAAAGGCCTCCTGCAGAAGGTGGCATTTATATGTTGATATAAATGTTTGATTTATATATATGTATATTGATATAATTGATAACATTTTCTTGTCTTCTTAATGGGTGTGTCAGGAAGGAAGAGAATTATGAACTCAAAATAATTCTTTAATTAAGTTTTTTAATTAATTAAAATAAATTCATAATAAAGATAATTAATTAAAATTATTAATTAATTTTAAAATAAATCAATAATAACTTTTTTAAGATAACACACTGAAGAATGAAAATTAAAACAGTAAATTCCAGATTGTGGAGTTTGTGCTATCTTGAAGAAAGTAAGGGGAACCAGGAGCTGAGGTAAGGTGAGCTTACAACAGATTATTGAGATGGCTATGGTCATTCTTGATGGTGGAGACTGGAAATCTTGTCGAATTTTGGCACTGTTTTTTCTTTGGTAGAGGGAAATTAGGTGGTTCAATGGCCAGAGTGTGGGGCATGAAATCAAGAAAATTCATCATCCTGAGTTCAAATCTGGCCTCAGACACTTACTTAGCTGTATGACCCTGGACAAGTCACCTAACCCTGTTTGCTTCAGTTTCGTCATATATCAAAGGAGCTGGAGAAGGAAATGGCAAATCACTCCAGTGTCTTTGACAAGAAAATCCCAAAAGGGGTCATGACTGAAAGATGACAAAACAACAAATTCTTGGGGAAACTTAGTCCAGGACAAGATAGGGAAGAAAGAAAAAAAAAAGGCATTCAAGTTCCAATATACTCTTCCAATCTTATCTTATGTTGTTCCCCTCCCTTTCATATGGTCTTCATGATCATCAGCAAAACTGAACTCTTCTCCATTCCCTATTTTTATCTTGCCCTCTCCCTTCTTCTAGACTGGAAGAGATTTTCCCTTCAAATCCATCCCAAATGAATGAAGGAAATGGTACTTACTAAGTGATTATTAGCTCTAAAACACTGCACTAATTACTGGTGATACATACAGAAAGTCAAGAAAATCCCAGGTCTCAAGGACACGGAGAAACAAAATGTATCAGAAGTTCTAGCTACAAGTCTTGGTTGTTTGAAGGCTTTCCTTGCTTTCAAAGCCCTAACTCAAATGCTATCCCCGGTTTCCAAGAAGTCTTCCTTTGCCCCATTGCACCTCCCCCAAAAAGTGATCTCTTTCTACTTAAATTATTCCTGTTTTCCACTTCTGCCTAAACCTCTTCTGGGCACTCATCCCCGTCTCTCTTGCATTGTGGTTACTTTTGTCCACATCGTTCTCTCCAGTAGATGATAATCTTTGGATCCCTCATGTGCTCCCAGCATGGTAGGTGCTCAACAAATATTCCAGACATTTATTGAATTGACTTGAATGAAAGAAAGCAATGAGAAGAGACTGAGAATCACAGAGGAGTGCATTCACAGCTAGCCAGAAAATCGGTAAGCCAACCTTCCTGAAAACGTTTGAGCTTCTTGGAGCTACACCAAAAAGTTGTTGGTGGAAGTAATGTAGCAGAACTGTCATTCTTCTGTGATGGATTCTGGGAGAGAAGGTGCCAGAAATCTGACTTTGGAACACTGGCATCTTAAATGCAACATACCACAATGCACTCTTTGTTGAGGAAAGGACAGCCTGTTAGTCCTCTAGAACTCCTGCCCTGCTACCACATAAAAACTGAATTAATGATAACATTTTGTTGTTGTTATTGTTGTTCAGTGGTTTTAGTCATGTCCAACTCTTCGTGACCCCATTTGGGGTTTTCTTGGCAAAGAGAGCAGAGTGATTTCTCATTTCCTTCTCCAGTTGATTTTACATATGAGGAAACTGAGGCAAACAGGGTTAAGTGACTTGCCCAGGGTCATTCAGCTAGTAAGTGACTGAGGTTGAATTTGAACTCAATTCTTCCTGACTCCAGGCCCACTGTTTTATTCACTGTGCCACTGAGCTGCCCCATAATAACATTTATATATCACCTGTATGTGCTAGGCACTGTGCTGTGAACTTACAATTATTATCTCATTTGATCCTCACAATGATCCTGGGAAGTAGGTGTTATAATTATGCCCATTTTACAGTTGAGGAAACTGAGGCAACCAGTGGTCCAGTGTCTGAGACCAGATTTGAGCACAAGTCTTCTGGTCAAGTGCTCCATCTGCTGTATCATCTGGGTGTCGCTGGCTGGTGTAGCAGACAAGGTACTGGATTTTTCATCAAGAAGACCTAGGTTTGAATTCTATGTCAGATACTTACTAGCTGTGTGACCCTGGGCAAGCTATTTAGTCTCTGTCAGTCACAGTTTCCTCTTCTGTAAAATGGGGATAATAATGGCACCTACTTCTCATTATTGTGATGACAAAATGAGTTGCCCCATGTCAAGTGCTTTGCAAACCTTAAAGTGCTATATCAGTGCTAGCTATTGTCTTATTATTATAGTCTTTGAAGAAACCCAAGAATCCTTTGAACTCTAAATGAGCCAATGAACATCTGTGAAGAATGTGGAACCACAACCTGCTATTTGTGGGCTGTTTAGATGACATTCCCCAATGAGCTGATGAGAGAGCACCTTTTGAGAGACCTAGCTGGCCCAGTGGATAGAGTGCCAGTCCTGGAATCAGGATGGCTCATCTTCTTGAATTTGAAAATCTGGCCTCAGACACTTAGTAGCTGTGTGACCCTTTGCAAGTCATTTAACCCTGTTTGCCTCAGTTTCCTCATCTGGACAATGAACTAGAGAAGGAAATGGCAAAACCACGCTAGTATCTTTGCCAAGAAAACTCCAAATGGGGTCACAAAGAGTCAGACATGACTGCAACCACTGAACAACAACAACAAAAAGTCACACTAAGAATTATAAACTGAAGGTAAATGGTGATTGGGGATCAGGAAAGGGATTGTTGAGGAGCTGGCTGAATAGAAATAGGACAATGGAGATCCAGAAAGCAACAGCCAAGAACCAGTGCCAAGGAAATTCAGACAAAGTAGAGGAAACTGCACTGGGAATCATGAAATTGGATCGGGATGAAAATTGGGAGCCAAGATGAGAAATCAAACACAGGGGAGACATTCATAGGAGGGCTCCAGACAGTTCCCCTGATGCAAGGGGCCAATTTACATCTCCAGCCTTTCTCATCTGCAGGCTGCTCCTATGACCACATGCTGATCCCCACCCATCCATGCCCTGGCAATATTTAGCAATGGGAACCAGGTTTTACTTATCTCACACAACCCTGGGAGGTTAGCTGCCATTATTATTACCTACATTTTTCAAAGATGAAGAAAACTTGGGGCTGAGAGGTCAGACCACTTGCAAAGTTAGTGTCTGAGGTGAGATCCAAATCCATTTCCCCCAGGTTCCCAGCCCAAACTCTATTCTATGATATGATGCCTCTCTATTGACACTGTGGGGAGATATTCAAAGAGTGATAATTGAATGCTTTGATGTGAAATTCTCATCTGTGAAAAAATGTACTTTAAAAGGCATAGATGGGGTGAAAGGTACTTATTACTAGTGTAATACATATCTGTAGGTATAAGATATATTACTATCAATTATAAAATCACATACTATATTAGCATATGTAATTATACTATAATGTAATAATATATTAAGGTATTTATATGCTATAGTATTAATTATATGCGTGTGTGTTCACATATATTAGTATATGCTTGTATATATACACATACATTCAAATACATATTCATGTGTGTGTGTGTCTGTGCAAGAAAACCCTTGTCCTGGGAGAATACAGGCTTCAACTGAGCTGAACTCTTCCAACATTCCCCTCCAGCCAAACAACTTTAAAATAACTTCTCAAATCAAATTTTGGAGTGGCAGAGCCAACAGAAGGTCAGAGAGAGGCATTTTCCCAGCCAAAAACAACTTTAGGAAGTTGACCAGGGTGAGGGTGCACCTGAGTGCTCCAGTAGCACCAGCAGTGAACTTGGAGGCAGTGGACACCTGGGACAGCTGCAGCAGCAACAGCTTCAAGAGCTCTCAGCCCAGAAAATGTGAATTGGTTTTGATATCTAGTTATAAAGAGATTATAGAGGACCTTTGACTGGCATGGGATGCAACTGGAGCTATTTGGCAACTCTATTTCCCCTCCCTTGTCCCAGGTATGTTCTAGGGCAGAGAGTAGTGCTTATGGTCAGTTGCAATGGTACAGGGGACCTGGTCACAGTTCCAGGGCCAGGAGGAATGCTAGTGTTTCAGGCTGCAGGAGAACAGAGGTTCTTCCTGGGTAAGGGCCATAGGGTGGGCCAGGAAAGCAATGACTGCACCTCTCCCAAGATCATACCACCTTGGAAACACCAAAAACTTGCAGATCCCTAGAACTGGCTGTAAAAATAGCACCACAAAAAGCCTAAAGCATGGGACAGTGCCTCCCCATCCCTAGGTGAGTAGAGCCCAACTTTAACACAAAGCTCCAAGCCAAGAAATAGTTTGGAAAAATAAGCAAACAGCAACAACAACAAAACTTGACCATAAGAAGCTACTACATTGTCAGGGCAGATCAAGACGTAAACTCAGAAGAAGACAACAGTGTGAAGTGTGAAAACAGTTACTAGCAAAACTTCAAAGAAAATCTAATTGGACACAAGTTCATTAAGAATTTCTGGAAGAGTTAAAAAAAGAAATGAATGGTAGAGGAAAAAATGGGAAAAGAAATGAGAGTGATGCAAGAAAATTACAAAAAGAGAATTAAGAGCTTGGGAAAGAAGTACACACACAAAATACTGAAGAATATAACACCTTAAAAAAGGAGATTATTGGGGTGGCTAGGTGGTACAATGAATAGAGCACCAACCCTGGAGTCAGGAGAACTCAAATCTGGCCTCAGACACTTAATACTAGCCATGTGACCTTAGGCAAGTCCCTTAACCCCAATTGCCCTGCCCTCCCCCCTCCAAAAAGCAAAAAAAAAGAGAGAGAGAGATTATTGTGTATGGTGACAGCAATGCTATAATGGTGATTACCGTGTTTCCCCAATAATAAGACACTGTCTTATTATTTTTTTTTGGACAGAAAAAAACCAAAGGGGTTTTTTTCAGGGGAGGGCTTATTTTAGAGGAATCTTACACAGTAAGGGGAGGGCTTATTTTTGGGATAGGTCTTATTATCGGGGAAACACGGTAGCTGTGAAAGATTTGGCTACTCTGATCCATACAATAATCCAAGGCAACTACAAAGGACTATGAAAAAATGCTATCTTCCTCCAGAGAGAGTATTGATGAATTCTGATTGCAAATGGAAGTATAATTTTCTTGCTTTGTATCTTTCCTTTTTTTTGTGATATGGCTAATATGGAAATATGTTTTGCATGATTTCATGTATACGTACACACATATACATACATATATATGTAAAATTGATATATTGCTTGTCTTCTCAATGGCTGGTGGAATGGTGGAAGGGAAAGAGAGAATTTAGAACTTATGATTTAAAAAGAAAATAATATTAAAAATAAATAAGGCAAGTAGGTGGTACAGTGAATAGAGCACTGGCCCTGGAATCAGGAGGACCTGAGTTCAAATCCAGCCTAAGACACTTGACACACTTACTAGTCATGTGACTTTGGGCAAGTCACTTAACCCCAACTGCCCTCCAAAAAAATATAAAATAAAATAAAAAAATAATTTATTTTTAAAAAGAACAAAAAAGAAAACCCTTGTTCTAGGATTGCCAATGAAAAATTTCCCCTGCCTGGTACCCTCAAAGTCTTGGTTATTAAGGTCTTCTTTTCCTTAGCAGACAATTTCAGCTCCAGGTACCAAACTCTTTAGAGTAAAATGCACAGTCAACCTAGGTAGCTAATGTTCTTAGGCTCTTGATCTTGTACACATTTGTTTCTTTGTGTTGTTCTTCCTAACCCCAAATTTGGGCCTCTCCATCAAAATATCTCATACTAATTTATGGTGATTATTCCATCTGCACTTTTTTTTTCTCAGAAGGCTAGGTAATAACCAGGTAATGGTTATTTTCCTGTTATTATTGGTTAGTTGTTTTGTGTCTGATTCTTTAAGACTCCTTTTGGGACTGTCTTGAAAAAGATACTGGAGTGGTTTGCTATTTCCTTCTTCAGCTGTGCTGAGCAAAAGATAAAATGACTGAGGGAATAAAAATTCCAGCTGCTGACAATATCAGTTTATTAAGCAATATATGATATTTACCTAGTAAATTGGGACCAGTTGCCTTCCTCAGTTTGGGCACTGGACCCCAAATATAGGGGGATACAGACTTTTATGCATTAAAAATAATTAATTAAATAAGATCAATTAATTAAGGGAAAACAACTAACCAGGATACAAAATTAGGCGATCTGATTTCTAACTGGTGAAATGATTAAGGATTTTTCAAGTTGGGAGGGGGAGAGTGAATAGGTATAATTCCCTGAAATCAGAAAAAACAAAAAGAGATGTCCCATTCCTTCTAAGTGTCTGTGAAGAATCAAAGCAACATGAAACATAAAACTGATTGATCAATATGGGAGCAGTTTTCAGATAAGATATGAGTTACTTGAGAAAATTCCTCACATTAATTTAAGCATCTGACTGGGTTTCTGGTCAGTATAATTTGGTCCTTTGTTAAGGGTCTCTACATAGCAGATAGAGGTAGTCCAGCTTCCCAGTCACACCGGGCTAGTTTTAAACAATGTAATAAAGTTTTCTCCCAATTCCCATGTCTGAATAAAGTTTTCTCATAGGACAAAAATTAAACTAGACCCATAACTGAATAGAAAGGAAACTGAGCTAGCTCCAGAATTGAACTACGAGGTGAAGTCAGTGTGGTTCACTCAGTTCGCACTACCACTTGCTGTCTTAATTCCCTCAATTCTCTCACAGCTTATTTTACAGATGAGGAAATTGAGGCAAACAAGGTTAAGTGATTTGTCTGGGGTCACACAGCTAGTAAGTGTCTGAGACTGTATTTGAACTTAGGTCTTCCTGATTTCAGGTCCAGCACTCTTATCTACTGTGCCACCTAGATGCCAATACCAGAATACCAAATCGTTCTGTGTGTGTTGGGTTTTTAAACTATAAATTATTTCTGTTTTCCCACAGAGATGAGTGTGTGGGGAAAGGTGGAAAGACAGGCTAATCCCAGGAGGCATTCCTGACCCTTTCAATGTGAAGATGCTCCATACCCTAGCATCAATAATATGTCATCTATAACACAACAGTGATAAACCCCAAACTTGCTGTTTGATCCAGTAGGAATGGATGCTCTCTCTTAGACCAACTCTCTCCTCCCACGGACCCAGTTTAGTCCTGAGAGAAACTGACCTCTAAGGAGAGGGGTCAAGTTCTTCCTTTCTCATTGCCTCTGATTGACTCTTTATGCCCCCACATCAGGGAAAATCATTTAAGTGATTAAGCTTAGATATGGCTCATGACTAGAGTTTCCCCAGAGAGTTTAGCAGGTTCCTTTCTAGAAAGATATGAGATATTTCTACAATATACAGGATCAAGCAAGTTTAGATCAGCTATTTATTTCCTCCACCAAAAAGAAATTCTAAAAACGTAAGTGTATATTAACTTTTACATGAAGACTTCACACATGAATCAGTAACCCATTAAGTCCTATTATACTTTTTTTTTACATCTTACTTGCTGTTATTTGGGGAAAAGTTTTACCAGTTGATATTTATTGTCTTATGTTTGGGATTCTCTGAGGCTGAGGATATCTCAGCATATCTTTCAGCTAAAGAGAGAATCTAAAAGACACTTAGCAACAACTTCATCTCAGAGAAAGCAAACAGAAACACATAATGGTGTTTCTTGTTATCGTCAAGAACATCAACAAAATAAAAGTTTTGCTGAAAAATCTCAGTATTCATGGGACATAGATGTTAGAAGATTTATAGACAGCACTCCATACATAACTGGGAATAGACTGGGTGAAATACCCATTTGGAAATTGACCCCAGAGAGGGGGTGGAAGGAGGTAAAGAATCTGTAACTGAAAATAAAATAATATGGAATGAAAAGAAAAAAAAATATTCCCAGAGCCTAGTGGAGGTCCTGTAAAGACAATTTACCTCAATCACTTATTGCCTCCCTTATTTGACTCCCTCAGGAGAAGGTACAGTGATAGACATTTACTTCATTGAAACTCTCAGCAAAAGAAACTTCCTGTTAGTTGTACAAAGACTGTCTGATCCAGATAATAGCTTAGAAACAGACATTTCAAATGTAAAACACAAAAAAAAACAAAACAAAAAAACAATTCAAATAAAAGGAAGAGGTAGCACCCTTTCTGCCTGGAACTTTATCACTAGGGACCCTTCCAGAAGAGACCCCCCACATATACTAGCAATCCAGCCTGGTCCTCCACAAGTTCATTGTGAGGAATGCAGGTGTAGAAGGTATCTAGTCTCTTCACAACTATGTAGGGAGTTCTGTCTATAAATCTGCTGAAGTTCCAAACATCCTCTAGTTTGCAGATAGAAACAGACGGGTCAGTAGATCGCAGGAGAAGGTAGGTCTGTTTGATGGGTAGCCATGTCAATGAATGGTGTTACAGGTGAAATTGAAGTAATGGTTACACATGTAGCCAGATGAGTATGCTAATGGCTATCCATCTGACTTATGCTTTCCTGTAATTACATATGTTCATTGATATGCATGTTAATTAGTGCATATTTTGAGTAAGCTTTTTTCAGTATTTTCATGTACATGTTTATTTGCTTTTGTCTGAGTATCATTCCTTATGTAGATGACAGTCTAACTATGCTTAATTTCTTTATATGTTTATCTTCACATATGATGCTATTTCTGTATCCTTTGTTATTCTATGGCCTATTTAGGTTATTATTGATTTACTTTTACTTGCTTTGCTGTTAGGTATATTGGCTTGTGTTCTTTGAATATTATTGTATTACTGGGGTGCATGTATGTGATATGTCTTTATGCAGTGACCTATTGTCACCAGAACACCCAGTTAAGAGTGCGCCATACTGTGTTATGCCTATTACACACATTGTTGGTAGGCATTGGCTATGAATGACACCCTAGGATGATTACCTAGGATGCTGGGTTAATCGTCCCGTCCTGCTAAGTTCCAATGCTTATTTTGATGCTGGAATACATATATAATATATATGTATATATAATTCCACATGCCAAGTGCAATATAGGCTGGTTTTGCAAGGGACTGAGGCATACAGCAAGCAATTGAAGATCAGTGTCTATATGTGGGTGAGGGGAATGGGAGGAAAGAGAATAAGGATAGATAGCATCTACTATGTGCCAGACATTATCCCTGAGTGTTTTTTACAAATATTATCTCATTTGATTCTCCAACAACCCTGAGAAGTAGGTACTATAATTATCCCCATTTTACAGATGAGGAAACTGAGGCAAATAGAGGTTAAGTGACTTGTAAATAGGGGTTAAGTGACAGCTACTAAGTGTCTGAGTCCAGATTTAAACTCAAATCTCCCTGCCCCCAGGCCCAGGGCTCTATCCATTGGGCCACTAGCTGCCTTTAAATCCTATATACATAATAAAATTATATACATACAAGCATCAAAATAAGAACATATCACATCCATGCACCCCAGTAATACGATCATATTCAAAGAACACAAGACAATTTCATAACAGAAACAGGATTTAAATCCATGCCTTTGTGTATGCCAAATCCATCAGTCTTTCCTTTCCATGGTGGTGTGTTTAAGTACACATTGAGCAATCATGATAAAGAAGGATTAGGGGTTTTTGTCCAGCATCAGAGAGCACTTTCCTTTCCTACAGTAGCATGCTAGGCTGGAGTCTAGAAGATCTGGATTCAGATCCTTCCTCTGACATTTACTAGCTGTGTAACCTGAAAACTCACTTAAACAATGTGCCTCAAGCAATTCCCTAGAATTTATCTAATAAGGCTTCAATGCCTCAGGAGGAGGAAATTATAAATTACAATTACTCAAAGGCATATTGCCTTAGATTCTTAATGATATGAATCCTTACAAAATGTAATGGATTGACTAAGGCAGTAGTGAATTCCCTCTCACTGGAGGTCTTCAGGAGGAAGACAGACGATCACTTTTCTGGGATGTTGAAGAACAGATTGCCTTTTTAGGTAGGCACTAGACAACATGATTTCCGAGGTTCTTTCAACCTCTGAGATTCTATGTATCTTTTTTCATTTTTTATTATTTTATTTTTAATTATTTAATTATTAATTAACAAACACCAATAAAATGAGTGTTTCCAAAGAGAAAGTAGAAAAGAAAATAAGGATCGGATGTAAAACTGGGGATCTCTACTACTAATTGCTCATTTTGAAGTGTGGTTGTTTTTGTTGTTTGTCCCTCATTCTCGAAGAGGACTATGACATTGAATGGGAAAGGTGAAACTTCTCAGCCCATGAGTTTTCTTGTGGGAGCAAGCCGGAGTTTCAGCTTCCCCCTTTGCCTTTCTTTCTCCCTTCTTTACGACAGCCATGTCAGCATTAGGCCTCTTCAGGAGTCTTTCGACCTCCACCCTTGTTTGCCACACCTTTATCAGCATTAGTCCCTTTAGGGGTTTTCCACCTCCACCCTTGCTGGTGACCCTTTTCCCCTCCTTCTCTTTAGCATTAGCCAAATAAGGACATGAACAATACCCTGGCTCCCTGCCTGCCTTCCAGCCAATAGGGGATAGTGGCGGACTTCTTTACTATTTGCCATTGGGGAAGATTTTTGTGCCAAGACTTGAGCCTGCCTCCCAGTCAATGGGAGAAGGAAGAGTGGTGGGAGGGGGCTTGACTGTGTTAGGGTATAAATTCTTTTCTGTCTTCTGTAACATGCCTCCTTTCCCTGATCCACCATGGAGAGGGCCACCCTCTTCCCACAAGGGAAGAGGATAAAAATTTCTTGTTTTTATCCTGAGAAACCTCTGTGTTCTTGATTAAATTATGAATGGGTTTTTTCACCCCATACAACATCAGGGAGGTGATTCTATGATATGCAAGTGAATTGGATTTAGGTGAAACAGATCTGTGCAAAGTCACCAGTCTCACTTTCTTCTCTGACCATCTGGGTCCAGCTGCCAGATATCAGTCAGGATGACTGGAGATGGTCCTGGATGCAGTCCTTGGGCTTTGTAAGCTAAGCTCTTTAACAGGTCTCAATTTGACTGATGCAATATTCATTCAGTGATTAAGGCTAGGTAGGAGATGAGGCAAAAAATGACCTCTTTACCCAGTGGAAAAAAAAATCAATCTGGGATTGGAAGACCCTCAGAATTTCTGGCCAGATCAGAAACAATTGCTATTTACAATCACTCCAAGTCAACCAGAGGCCAAAGAATGACCAAATACAGCTTAGCCTTGGACCTTATTGGTCAAACAATGAGAGCCAGTGTGATTTTGGCTTAAGGTATGGTCCTTAAGGAAAAAAAATAAAGTTTCAGAGATCAAAATTTATATTCTTCAGGCAGAACACCTGCAGGTAGAGGTATGATACCCTATGTGAACAGAGAGAAAAAAAAAAGAAAAGAAGCTCCTTTCTTTCATTTTTTGATATATTTATAAAGATAACCAACATGTAATTTTCAAAGCTGTATTATCTACATTTCCTTATGGCCCTTCTTCTATTCTTTTATGTACATTTTTAGATGTTTTTAGTGACTCTTATGTCTTTCTTTTCTTTAGTCTTTTTCTTATTGTTAACCTCACCTCTCCCATTTTTTGGGGAAAAAAAAAGAAAGCAAAACTCCCTAGTAACTAGGAATCCTGGTTAAACAAATTTCCACACTAGCTTTCCTAAAAATTGTTATGTCTTATTCTGCATTTCGAGTCTATCACCTTCCTATCAGGAGGTGGGTAGCATGTCCCATGATCAGTCCTGTTGAATTATTGATCAGAATTTTTAAGTCTTTTAAAGTTGTTTATCTTTATAGTGTTGATGTTATTTTATAGATTGTTTTGTTTTGCTCTAAATTCTGCATTAATTAATACAGATTTTTCCCAGGTTCCTCTGAAACTATCCTTTTTTTTTCATTTCTAGTTCTTTGCTACCACAAAAAAAAGTTGCTGTATTTTTGTACATATTATGTATTTTTCTCTTTCTCTGATATCTTTGGGACTTAGGTCATGGGTCAAGGAATCTGTACAATTTAGTGACTTTTTGGCAATCATTCCAAATTGTTTCTGGAACAGCTGGAGTAATTCATAGATTCACCAATACTACATGAATGTATCTGTATTCTTGAAGACCCTCCCAGCAATTTTCCATTTTTGTCATCTTTGTAAATCTTATGAGCATGAAGTTGAACTTCTAAGTTGTTTTAATTTATATTTCTCTAATTATTAGTTATTTGAGGTGTTTTTCATATGGATTTGATTGCTTGAATTTCTTTTGAAAACTACTTATTCATATCCACTGACCTTTGATAAGTTGGATAATGGCTCTTGTTCTTAAATATTTAAATCTTTTCCTTATATTACTTGATTATCAGAAATATATATACATATACATACATACATACATACATACATACATACATATATAAATGCCATATTATTTTCCCCTCTGACTCACCCAGTCCCACCAGTTGCCTATTGGACATTTCAAACTAGATGTCTCATAGTTACTTCAAGCTCAGTGTGTCCAAAACAGAACTTATTTTCTTTTCCACAAAACCCATTCATCATCTGAACATCCTGCCATGGATGTATTTTTTACAAGATCTATGATTTCACTGTGTTGGGGGGGGGAACTCCCAACAAGGAAAATACTAAATTCCCATTACCAATGCTTATTGGTAGTAACAACTGCTTTTATAATTTATAATCCCAGAGAACTTCAGTATGTTTATGCATTTTCAAATTTCCACCATTCAAAGTAATATCTACATGCATAAAAAGATGTACTAGCAAAATGGCATTTAATCTTGAGGGAATAAAGATATTTTTCAACTCAGATAAGTAGAGAAGGTTTCTTGGAACAGTTAGTATTTAAATTGAGCTTTAAAGGATACATATACATATTAATTGAGCAGGTAGAGATTAAGAGGGAGATTATTTATACTCAACAAGAGAACACTAAGGGAAGAGGAGCTTAAGAGCTGAATCATGTCATGCAATGTAGTATAAGAAAGGCTGGAACCAAATAAGATATGTGAAAGATAGCAGTATAAAAAAGCTAGAAAATTATGGTGGAAGGCCTTGAATACCAGACTAAGGAGTTGAAACTTTACTTGAGACAATACAGAGCCATCAGAGTGCTATGCATAAGCAATATTAATCTAACATTGGTGTGAAGAATGAATTGGCGAGTCTAGCCTTCTCCTATGTAAGGTTATTGCAATACTCCAGGACAGGTTATGAGGTAGTCAGCTAGGATAGAGAAGATATTTCTAAACTAGAGCTATCCAAAATGGGGCTGAACTACCATTACTGGGCAACTAGGTGGCACAGGGGATAGAGTGCTGGGTCTGGAATCAGGAAGATTCATCTTTGTGAGGTCAAATCTGGCCTCAGACACTTACTGGCTATGTGACCCTGATCAAGTCACTTGATCCTATTTGCCTCAGTTTCCTCAATGATAAAATGAGCTGGAGAAGGAAGTGGCAAACCTCGCCAGTGTCTTTGTCAAGAAAACATCAAATGGGATCATGAAGAATCATAGACTACTGAAGAAAAGCAACAACAAAATATAGTTTCTAGAGTACTTCATGTGGAGGTTGGGTGTTCTGTTGGGAATGTTGTAGAGGGAATATGCATAGAGATTAGGCTGTTGAACTAGGTTACCTCTAAGGTCACTCCTGTCTCCATATCTCTACAGAATTCTACGTCATTTGGGAGTACCATTGCAGTCCTAATTATTAACATCTGTCATTCCTTAAGAAAGGGCAAGTTTGGGCCAAGCAGCCTGGCACAGAGAAATTCACTAGCCAAAATATGCCTACCCTCAGTCCCTGGGACTGGATGCTGTTAGCAGTTGCCTACTTTGCATGTGTTCTTGGTATACCAATATGACTTCAACTTGATGCAACATAATGATACCAGCCTGTATTCTATTTTCCATTTTCAAAAAATCACATAGGCTTCCCTATATGTAGTCATTGCTGTAATCTGATACAACCTAATTGAATTACCTATTAAATGAGGAGGAAGCATGTTGCAAAGAGGCAACAGGCTATCACAAAAAGAGTAATGGATCTGAATTCAGAAGACCAGAGTTCCAATCCTGTCTCTGACACTTATTACCTTTATGACCTTCACCTTCACCTCTCTGGGCCTCAGTTTCCTCATCTGTAAACAAGGTGTTTGGATTAAATGGCCCCTAAAGCCTTTTCCAGCTCTAGATCTATGATCTACTTCACAGATGCCTCATGCCTGAGGAAACCATGAACTAGGGTTTAGTTTTCTGCCCTTTACACAGTGTTGACCTTAGACCAATGATTCATGCTCTATGATCTGTTATTTTTTTAACCTAAAGCATATTTCTGTTACTACGGCAGTAATAGCAGTTTAACTTAGAAAAGAGCAAATTACAAAGAGGTTCATTTCAACTCAGAATAAGGGCCAATTTTTAAACAATCAAGACTTTCTGAAATTGGGATAGTATGCCTTATAAAGTAGTGAGTTCCCCATTATTGCAGGTGTTCAATGATCAGTGGTCAGAGATGTTAGAAGGAAATCCATTCATGAGGTGGGCAGTTGGATTTAAGTTTCCATCTCACTTTAAGGCCTGATCCATCAATTCTTCTCCCTTCCTCATAGAGACATTTTGACAAAGGATCAGATGCTGTGAATTAAAATACCTTCCGTTCCACAGAAGAAACAGCCTTAGGCTCTGTATGCAACATTGTCTACTCCAGGATTTTTCAGTCTTCAGGGTTTGGATTGAGCAAGCCAAGAAACCAAATCTCCGTTCTGCCCCATCTAAGAATAAATAAAGTTTAAAGTAAAGTCAGGAGGCTTATCAAATTCACTTTCTCCAAATGTCTTTGGAGTTGAAAAATAGAGACAACATAACTTGGTTACCACATCAGAGCAAATACTTTAATGAAATGCAAAGTGTCTTTTGACCCAGCAAACATACACAGGGTGAGAAGTGCTTTCCCAGTCTTGTCAAAATTGAGCAAATGCTGCCATTGATGATGGAGCCATGCAGATGCTGACTGCATTGGTTTCATCCTCAGAGACACCTTCGAGGCAGAAGGGTAAGGAATTGGAGAGGCATGGTGTCAGGAAACAAGGAAAGTCCCCCTTCCAAACACTGAAGAGGCACAGGAGTCTGCTGTTTAGGATTTATAAAGTTATTTGCCTGGAGGAAGAAACACATTCTTGTGGCATGTGCTTTTCCTTGCCCCTCCTCACTCAGGCTTACTCTCCTGCCTACAGGAAACAACAACACTTCCCAGAGAGAGACCTGGACAGTGCCAAGAGGTCCTTTGAATAGCTTATTTCTAAGGCTGTGGTGTGCCTACTGGTTGGTAGAGAATCATCCAACTGCAAAGAACTTCAACATCAATTCTCCTTTCTTTGGGAAGATGGATGTCATAAGCCAACCAGGACAAGATGGTTGTTTAATCCATTCTAGAAGGTCTTCCAGAATGGAGACCACAGTCTCCATTGGCAGGACAGTCACCTAGTGTCTCATCCATCATGTTCTTCATTAGCCTCTATTACAGTCTTATTCCAATGCTTTATTAAAGAGGAGAAACCTATCCATCTGGAAATGATATAGATAAAGACCCAGTGATGGATGGTTTCTGTTTTCTGGTGACCTACCAGCCATATTATTATTCTTCTCTGACTAAAACTCTCCTTCTGAGTCTCATTGTGATGTGGAAGTAATACTGCTGTCAAGGAGAGTGCCAGCTCCTATCAATCTGGAATGGCTGTAATTACAGACTTGGAAATATTTGTCACCCTAGGAGTAGCCCAACTAAAATCAGAGATGCTAGTCATTAGAAAATTGGACACCAAGTATTGATCATAGCCATAGCAAATCATGAAAAATTTTAGAGGAGAGGGAAGCCTTTCATTGATGAATCCCAGAATCCCAAAATTAGAAGGGAAATCATTGCTCATGAATTCAACCCATACCTAACTAAGGATCACCCTTGTAACATTCCCAAGAGGTGGTCATACAGCCTTACCTTAAAGAAGTCCAATAAGAGGGAACTCAAGGCAGTCCATTTCATATCTGTATGGTTCTAATTGTTAGGAAGTTTTTTCTTTGACTGAGTCTAAATCTGCATCATTGAAACTCATTATTCTTAATTTTGTCTCCTGTTGTGTTGTGAAAAGGGCCTGTGAGTCAAAAGACCTAGATTCAAATCCCAGCTTCAATATTTATTTGTGTTGTGACCCAAGCCAAGTCACAATAACCTCTTGGGACCTCAATTTTCTTCTACCTTAAAAGGGGATAACAATATTCTCAATACCCACTCCAAGGGTTGTTATAAATTGTTTTATAAACATTAAAATGCTATATAATATGAACTATTTTTATTCTGAGCGAGATTTTCCTTCCAAATATTTTCAAAAGCAATCAACTTTATGTACTTTTTCATATAAATAGGACAGAAGTTAGGGAAGTTCAGTTGTGTATATGACTGGCTAAAGATCAACATTGGCTGCTTGGTCAGTGTGAAAATACCAACAACAAAAAGATTTTGGAAAAAAACAAAACTATGTCGCTTCTCTCCCCTTCCCCTTTCTTCTTTTCATGAGGTTTGGCCATTAGATGTAGAATAGTATTGAAGAGGAGCCAGTGGATAAAAACAGCATTGGGTGCGGTTTCTGGTAAGTACATATCAAGGGGGAAAAATAGTAGAACTCGGAGCAGAGGGTAAGAAGGAGGATAGTAACCTATTTCTCTCTCCTTGAGCATTGTTGTGGTACAGTGGATTGTGTTCTGGGTTGTTGACCATTTAATGCATAGTCATGAAATTGCTCTGGCTAATTAAATTTGGATTGCCTTGGTTCCACACATAAAGATGGAATCCTGACTGAAGAATAAGCCAATGAGGCCAATTGGTTTAATGTGTATGTGTGAGCATCATATTATAATTAAATTCAACAAATACTTATTAAGCACCTAATCCATGGCAAGGCACTATTCTAAATTGCTGGTAATACAAAAATAAAACTACAAGTTTCTGCCCTTGCAGACCTTTCATTTTTTTTTTTTTTTGGAGGATAAAGCTACTACAAGTATATAGAGACTGAAAATGTAATTATGAGGTTGGAAATGCCAGAAGCAAAAAGAGAGATTTCCAAAAAGGGATTCAGAAAATTTGAAATGGTGAAGATTACTTGCACCTGAGGGAGGAAAGAAGGCGATCAGAGAAACCTTCATAGAGGAGAGAGCATCTGGTTTGGTAGATACAATAGGAAGATATTCATGACCTCTATGAATTCATGAAGGTAGTATTTGTACAATATACAGGATGATCCCCAAGACTTAGTGCAATTAGAAGCTTCTAACATTTGAAACTTCATTATGACTGAATTAAGGCCTGTTTGAGGGACTGAATTAAGTCCTGCTGGAACTAAGCATGCATGAAAGGGAAATAATATGACTTGGCAGCTGTTTGGATGGGGGAGGAGAAGTTCAACAAAGGAAGGACTCAATGATTTTGAGCCTGAGAGACGGGTGATGGCATCAGCCTTTTGGGCCAGTCATTAAACTAGCTCTGAATCAATCCCCACAACTGTACTATGGCCCAAGGATAGCATTCAAGAGAGACTTTGTCAAATTCTCTACTGAAATCTAGGAAATCCATGAAGGAGGGAGTAAACACTAACAAGTAGGGGTATTATGAATGATTTCCCAAGCACAGGAGTTAAAAATTAAGAGAAACCTGGAGTTTTAAGGGATGGTGGTGAAGTGGAGGTGCATTCTAGGCAAGAGGGAAAAGTTTTGCAAAGATATGGAGGAAGGAAATGGAGTTCTAGGAAAAGCAAATAGGATAGTTAGGACATAATATTGGATGTATGAAAGGAAGTAATGGGCAATAGTCTGGAGTCAGATTGTGAAGGATTTTAAATGCCAAGTTCAGGGTTTTGTTTTGTATTATCGAAACAATTGAAAGTCTCCAAACGTCAGTCAGTCAATAAACATTTTTTTTAAAGTGCTTACTATATACTGGACACTGTGCTAAGCACTAGGGATATAAAAAGAATCAAAAGAGAGTTTCTGTCCTCAAGGAGCTTATAATCTAATGGGGAAGACAACATGCAAACAAATATATATGTATACATACATATAATAAATATATATAACATTATTTCTTATATAGTATATTTCATATTATATGTATATCAAATATATAAACACATAAATACCATGTTTCCCCAATAATAAGACACTGTCTTATTATTTTTTTGGACAGAAAAACACCAGAGGGCTTATTTTCAGGGGAGGGCTTATTTTAATGAACATTGACAGCAATTTTAATAAACAGGTAAATGTGAACAAAAAAATGTACCTTTATTGAATAAGCAAATCACTGGGGAAGAACAGGATGACGCGCTCACTGCTTCAGCTCTGATTTAATGCAGCTCGGAGCGCAGCGTGCGTTTCACCGGGGGGGGGGGGTGCATACAGAGGGTACCGTAATGTAGTGTGTAGCGCAGGGGATCACCTTCACTACAGTAGCAATCTCAATAGGGCTTATTTTCGGGGGAGGGCTTATTTTAGAGGAAACTTACACAGTAAGGGGAGGGCTTATTTTTGGGATAGGTCTTATTATCGGGGAAACACGGTATATGCATATATTTTAAAGCTATATATACAGGATGAATAGGAGGGAATTAAAAGAGGGAAGGCTCTAGAATTAAGCAAATGAGACAGTCTCTATGTCCAAGGAACTTACATTCTAACGAGGAAAGACAACACATAAAGGGGAACTGGAAAGTCAGGTCAAGTCTGTGATGAGAACCTGTACCATGGTGTTGGCAGGGTCAGAGATTCTTGGGCAAGGGAGTGGAATGGTCGTATTGCTTTAGGAAGTTTATTTTAGGAACTGTGTGACAGCATGAAGGATGGATTAGAACACAGGATGATAAATTTAGAACTAGAAGGAGTCTTAGAGGTTATCTAATCCAATCCTCTCACTTTATTAATGAGGAAACTGAGGCCCAGAGATATTAAATAATTTGTCTCAAACCATACAACTAGCAAATGGTAAATTCAGGATTTGGAACTGGGTCCTCTGATTCTAAATCCAATGCTTTTTATGCCATAAAACACTGAGAATGGAAAGACTAGAATCCTAGAGTATAATTACAAGATTGTTCAAAAGCAAGGGACTCTGAAGAGACAAAGCAGCCAGGTGAGTAGAGAGGAGATAGATGCAAACAATATTGTGGAAGTAGGTGTGACAATATTTGCCAACTGTTTGTAAATAAAAAGCAAGAAGAAGGCATGGGTCAAGAATGACTCCAAGTTTAGAAAACACTTGGTATATCAGTATGACTTCAACTTGATACAACATAGTGATACCAGCCTGTATTCCATTTTCCATTAAAAAAAAAAAATCACATAGACTTCCCTATGGGGAAAAAATTAGTTTTCTTTTGGCCATATTAAGTTTGAGATGCCTCTGGGATATCTAGTTAGAGATGTCTAACAGGCAATTCACATGAAAGTGAAACTCAGGAGAAAGATGGGGGCTTGATATATTAGGACCAGGAATTTTCTACATAGGGATTATCATTGAATCTGTGTGAACCAATGTAATCGATAGAGGACATAGAGAGAGGTTGGAGGACAAGATGTATATCATGATCCAGTATATTGAAAAGCAGTGGTCAAACAGGTCAGAGAAATAGGAGAAAGTAGGGTCACAAAAGCCAAGAGGGTAGAAAGTATACAGAAGGAAGGTGTGTTCACCAATGTCAAAAGCTGAAGGGGAGGTGAGAATAATGGATGACAAGGAAAGAAAACCAGGTAGAACAGTTTAAAGATGATTGGTAAACTTGGAGAGATCAGCCTTAGTTCACTTTGTGAGGCAGAATGCACATTGTAAGAGGTTTAAGAAGTAAATTCTGAGAGGTAAGGAACTGTGTTGATTATTATAGATCTCTCTCTTTCTCTCTCGCGTGTTCTCTCCACACACACACAAACATATATGTGTGTACATATACATATACACATACACATACACGTACACATACACATACACATACACATACATATACATATACATATACATATACATATACATATACATATACATATACATATACATATATACAGGAGTGTGTTTGGCAAAATTCTAAATCCTAAATAACTCTCTAGTGACTTGGGGAGGTTCTGAATTATGCTTTTTGAATGTCTTCCCCAATGTCTTATGCTAAAGAATGTCAGGGGAAAGTCACTATGACACAGTTCATAATTAAATCTGGTAATTAACATTCTTCCATACTTCCAAATACATGGTGATACAATTTAACAAACAAATATCATTTTACAAAGTTCCAAAACATTGCTGCCTGTCTTGTTGCTTGCTAACCCCAACCCAAAAGCAATAAAGGAAAGGAAAAAATAGGAAAGAAAATCAAGCATCCCTTCTCAGAGGGGAAGCCTGACTCCTTATGGAAAACATGGGGCTCTCCCCACAGGAATTATGGACCTAGGGTTTCCTGGAGGTCACCTTCTCACTTTTCATATAAGAAATCAAGCTGGTGTGGCTTGGTGCTTATGTTGTAACACTGGTCCCCTAGCTCCAGGAGGCCTGGGATTCTCACCCTCTCCTCCCATTCAAGGGGTCCCTCTTCTCTGGGCTCAGTCAGGATGTTGTTCATTCATTTTTCACTTGTATCCAACTCTCATGACCCCAGTTGGGGTTGTATTGGCAAAGATACTGGAATGGTTTTCCATTTCCTTCTCTAACTCATTTTACTGATGAGAAAACTGAGGCAAACAGAGTTAAGTGACTTGCCCAGGGTCACAGCTAATAAGTGTCTGAGGCCAGATTTGAACTCAGGAAAATGAATCTTTCTGACTTCAGGTCCAGCACTCCATCCCTTGTGCCATCTAGCTCAACAGCAAAACTCAGCACTGTGTCCAGGATGGCTTTCCCTTTCTCACTCAAGGGTCCTTCTACTTTGGACCCTCCTCTTCTCCCACCTCACAGGCCCAGTTTAATCATTGACTAAATTAAAAAGGTAAATAAAATCAAGCTTCCTGTTCTATAAGGAAAGTTTAGTCATTGCGGAGAAATAAGAAGCTCTCCACAAAGGGATTAGGGATCTAGTCTGAAATGGAAGTTACCTCCTCACCCTTCAGTTGAGGAACCCAACTGTCCTGGGTATTCCACAGTTCTCTCATGAATGAGGTCATTCACCTGAGATTCACACAAAACTTCTAGGCATCCCTTTCTACACATGGCAGACTAGTATTTCCTCTGGGAGTCCCTAAACTGTAGGTGATCCCTTTAGAGGTCCAAGCAAATTTCTTCTGGGTCCTTATGCCAAAGAACACCTGTAATTCCCACCCCATTGAATTCCTGCCCCTGAAAGGGCAATCTAAGTAGAGTTTCTAAATCATCACTGAGTGGAACACACAGATTAACTTAAAGCGAATAGATCTGGGGCTCTCAAAAGGTGGGGAGGGGAATTAAAGCACACAGAATTGATTATTCAGGGTTCCTCAGCCAGCTGGTAATCCTTACCCTATGGACCTGAATCCCATAAGAATCTCAGATAAGCAAGCCGTCTGAACTTATGTCACAATAAAGCAAGCATTCTATGTCTGCTTGATGGTAAAAAGAAAAATATGAACATTTATTAATTATCTTAGTGTGTGGTAAGTGAACTGCTAGACATTAGTACTTAAGGGATACAAGAATCATTCTTCTCATATTAGTTTTGGTATTTGTACTTGGTATAGTAATACAATAGATATAGGTAAACAGGCATTCACACAAGATTTTAAAAATACTGGTCTGGGGAAACATAACTGAAAATATTACAATCTAAAATAAAAGGAAAAAGAAAATCTGAAATGTTGAGTAGCCACAAGAAAAAAGTCTTTAGTGGAGGTGGGTCCATGCAAATGCAAAGGATACGATATTATTCCAAATGCAGTCTCACATGTAACCCATACTCTGGAGTTCCTCTCTCCATCTTCACTGGCATCAGCAAGTCAGATCCTTAGAGAGTGGCTTTTCCTCCTTTTGATCCAGTGTACTGGGAATATGAAAAGAGCTGTACCTAGTGCTAAAGAGGCTGGCCAGGGATGCATTGTCTTTCAGAGAGTTCTGGGTTTCCATAAATACTGGAAGATAAAAGGAGTGTGAGATGAGGTAATTCGAGAGGAAGAGGTCTAAAGGGAAGGGGAGTTTGTTAAAAATATGATAAGTATGCTAAGGAGCATAGTAGAAGGAGAAAGAAAGGTAAGGTAAGGATCAGGATGGCAAGAGATACAGTAAGGGGATGATAGAGCAAGGAGTGGTAGCAGGAAAGGGTATTGAGAAAGGAAGAATTGGGAGTCTGCTATTTACAAGATGGGAAAGTAAAATTTGACGAGTTCCCGATGTCTTCGTTCTCTCTGAGACCCAAGAGAAGAAAAGCTACACGTTGGGCAGCTGAGGCAGTTATGCCCTGGTGATCAAGGCACCAGGGGACTGGTAGGGGAATGTTATATCCATCTCAATCCTACTTGGGAGAACCGATTGCAAAATGTTCAGGGTGAGCATTTGCACTCTGGAAATTGTCAAATGGTATAAATCAGTACTTGATTTATTGTTTTGCTTATTGTATAGACCTACAATGTCAAACACAAATAGAACCAGATCCCTACATGACATATTGATTTAGAAAGACACATATTCACATTATCTATGTTGTATTATATTTTACTTATTTTGTCATACATTTATCAATTTCATTTTACTCTGACACTAGGAGTTTCATGGTCAAAGGCTGTTCTCATACCTTTGGTCTAGAATTAAGAAACTAATGGAAAAAAAAAATGTTAACACTGCTGATTAAATTTAAAAATGTGCTGTACCTAATTTTTTTTTCCAGAGACCTGATGGCTAAACATCTCTAGTCCTGACTGAATCTCCCACACTGCTGGTTCCTTTGCCTCATCCCAAGATTACAGTGGATAATGTGCAATCAGAAGGATCGTGCTCATGCATAACATGTCCTTAGCTTCTGGTCTTTCCTGCTGTCTGACTCCCTGTTTCTGGAAGAGATGTGAGTGGTGAGAAGATTGGTTTTGAAAACTGTGCCTCTAGGCAAGATCCTGGCAGCCAGAGGCCTGGTGTCTGAGTAATCAGTGATTGGTTTAGTAGAGCAAATCCAAGGGATGCCTCTGCATATGCCAGTAGGTAAAAGTTTTCAAATCCAGTACCTGGACATTGTCCTGTTGATAAAAGGCCTGGTGTCTTTGATTTGTTCATTTATTTCTTTGATGATAATCCTTATGTCTCTTCTTAACCACAGGTCATCATTGAAAATATACTTTAGCCATCTTAAGAGTGTGTCATGAGTTTGGCTTTCCAATAAAAAAAAAAGTGTTCATGATGCATTTTTAAGTTTTATCTGTATTATTGGCAATTTTTCCATCATTTTCTTAAGTCCAGACAATCAACAAAACAAACAGAAAAATGAATCAAGTTTGATTTGTAGTGTTTGCTGATTTCTGAGGTGTAAATGCTCACAATGAAAATCTAGCCATTAATCTTTGCAAGCTGGTTCAAGCTGGCTCCAGCACACTACTGAATACAAGGTAGACAATGAGGATCAGAAACAGAGGAGGAAAGTCTAGCACATGGCAGGAGTAAATGAAGCTGAGACCATGAATAACCAGCAGTCTGGGTAATACCTGTAGTAGTTATAGCAGATGTAGCAGTTGGTGAGAGGGAAGTATAGTCAACAATTCTTTTCTTTCCTCTCCTTTCCTAGAGCACAGCACAATGAAAATGTGTTCCTAGCGTGAGTCTCATTTGTTTTCTATAGCAGTAACACTGAGACTGACTGGAAGTAAGGTGGAGAAAAGGAGAGAGAATGAACTCTATTTTTAACCATCATGATTTTCTATATTTTCTTTCAATATTAATCTGTTTTTATATTACTTTATACCAGTAATAAATTATATATATATATATATATGTATATATATACACACATATATATACATCCATTAACACTGAGTTTCTATAAGTCTATAAGTTCATAGTTTGAGACTGTAAGAGGGAAAGCTAGTCAACAGGAGAAGAGATTTACTCAGTTTAACTCCAGGTTTAGAGGTGAGTTTAGGAGGGAAGGGGAGAGAGAGAGAGACAGAGAGAGAGAGAGAGAGAGAGAGACAGAGAG
>NW_027186502.1:1851589-1909190 GCF_028583685.1 Petaurus breviceps papuanus
TTGTAGGGGAGAGGGGAAGGTTTAGTCTGGTTGTCCCTGAGAATGCTTCTTATAGTAGTTACTAAAGCATGTTAAATAGGCAGGCTATGCCTTTGTGTTTGACTTCATTATGCCTTGCTCACATTATTGGGTTTCATTGAAATGCAGTTGGGAAGGGAAGGAGACAGAGTCCCCCAAGTAACTGGGGACTGACTTAAGACTGAAAGTCCAAAGATGGTTCTTTTTGACAGGGAGAAAAAAGAGCAAAAGAGAGTTGAATATCTCTACCTTCTCTGACTCATTGTCTAAATCCATGAAGATCTTATCCTTTATAGAACCTTCCCCCTTTCCCAATATTATTGTAGTACACAAGGCACTTTGATATTAGAGTCTAAATATGGCATTTCTACTTATTTTGATGATGAAAAGAGTTCATTACAAAAATCTTCACAGATTTTTTTGGTTCATCTATTTTTTGTCCTCTCTGTTTTAAACTTAAATGTTCTGGAAACAACTTTGCTTAGTTGGGTCTCTCAGCTAATTTTCCTTAAATTTGTTTTTTTTACCATAGTTTTTCACTTGAGGCAATGCGACTTATTATCTCTCTATTCTCTTACTTTAGATTTTACTAAAGAACTTATATTTTTAAATGAATGTTACTTTGACTTGCATCTCCCTGCTTGGCAAGGAAATAAGACTGGACAAGTCTTTGTTTAGGCTCTTTTGGTCTCCTCATCATGATGACCAATTTATATTGGTCAAAATTCTTTAGGAAATAATATTTTGTATTGATATCTGTTCATTCATCCATTTTTGCTTTTTTAAGCACAAATCATTTATTTAAATAGGTTGAAAGTCTTGCATCATTTTTTATTTTTTCTTCCAATTTAGTATCAGTTTTGATCTTTGTTCTAACAAGTCAGTGCTATTAGTGTACATGAATAACTGATTCAGAAATGTTTCCCACATTGATGACCAATCATTTCCTGAACAATATAATAAAATCAGTTTTTTTAAAAATAAATTATTTGACCAGAAATTTTGACAGAAACTCTCTGGAGTTTTTTTTTTTTGACACTGCCTTTTCCTAGTCATCTGACCATTCCTCAGCACCCTTTGTTATATCAACATCCATATCCTGACTTCTTTGTGTGGTTACACCCTAGGACTCTGATCTGATATTTCTTAGCTTCCTTGTCTACGCTCTGAGTAATATCAATTCCCATGGATCTGACAATCATTTCTATGTAAATGTCTCCTAAATCTATATATCTAACTTTGATTTCTCACCTGATTCCTAGCCTGACATTACCAGCTGCCTCCTAGACATCTACACTTATAAATCCCAGAGACATCTCAAACTTAACATGTCCGAAACAGAATTCATTGTCTTTTCTTTCAGATCCATAGCCTGAACTTCCTTATTGCTGTTCATAGCACCACAGCCCTTCTAGTCATACTACTTAACAAACTTGAAGTCATCCTTGACTCTTCACTCAAAATATTTAATCAATTATCAACACTTGTAGAGTTTCTCTACAACATCTTTTTTATCTGTGCCCTGCTTCCTTGATTTAAGCCTTCATTACCTCCTGCCTGGACTATTGAAAATATTTCCAGGGGTGTTCCATTTATGAGAAGGACCTTATGATTCCCTGGACAGGACTCTTAGTAGCCATTTGTTAAGAGCCCTTCAACTACTCAGAGATGAAAATGGTTGACATGAAAACAAACGGAAGAGGGGAAAAAAACAGAATTAAAGAAATGAACAGAGGAACAGTCCTAGGACCCCTGAAAACATCAGCAAGACCCTCTTCCAGGATTTCTGTAAACATACAACAAGAAAATCCTTCTTCAGGGCTTCTGAACCAATAGCAAGGTTCTAGGACCTCTGCGACAACAGCACTGTCCTTTACCAGTGGATGCAATTTACTTTCTGTCTGCAGAATAGTCTCTGGACCCCTGAACCAACAGCAAGGTTCCAGAACCTCTGCAACAACAGCACTGTCCTTTACCAGTGGATGCAATTCACTCTCTGTGCAGAACAGTCTCCAGACCCCTGAACCAACAGCAAGGTTCCAGGACCTCTGCAACAACAGCACTGTCCTTTACCAGTGGATGCAATTTACTTTCTGTCTGCAGAATAGTCTCCGGACCCCTGAACCAACAGCAAGGTTCCAAGACCTCTGCAACAACAGCACTGTCCTTCACCAATGGACAAATCTGGCAAAACAACATCAAAACAGACAGACAAAATACCATGTCTCCTCAGTCCTTGGAAGCTCCTGGTGGCAGCTCTCAAAAGTCCTGGGCAGCTTGAACTGGCCCTCAGCAATCCTCTCTCTCTCTCTCTCTCTCTCTCTCTCTCTCTCTCTCCCACGCCACTTTGCTGCTTCAAAAATTTCTTCTCTCTCTCTTCCTCTGCTTGTGCCTCTCTAAATCCATGGCACCAGCTCTTCCCAGTTCAGCTCTGTCTTTTCACATCAACAAGTCCATCCCACAAGTGGGATTCACAAGCTCTGTTTTAACACTCAACCCAAAAACCAAGCCAATACAGGGAGATTTTTAAATTCTATTATTATTACAGATGCTCATTTCCAAGACTTGTCTAAATTTAAAGGGTGACTTCCTGCATTTTAGAAAGGCTTCAAGCCATTGGATGGCCCTGGGAAATTGCAATGAAGTGTTGTGGTACTTGAAGTCAGAAAACCTAGGTTCAAATCCTGGCTTAGCTACTTGCCACTGCACTGCTTTGGAGAAGATGTTCAACCTTCCAGTTTTCCTTATCTGTAAAATAGCAATAATAATAGCACCTTCTACATAGGATTGTTAGGAGGATCAAATGGGTTAACAGGGAAAACACTTTGAAAATCTTAAAGCCTATAGAAATGCTGGTGATTGTTATTAGTTTTATTAACTTCTCATAAAAATTTAGCATTTCCATCAAATATGAATTAAAAATAAAACAAAACATGCTTCTGAGAAGGGGTCCCCTAGGTTTCTCCAGATATTCAAAGGTGTCCAAGACCCCAAACCCTTAGTCTAATTAATCTCAAATTTCTGTCCATATTCTAAAGCTATATTAGAGCATCATCTGCTCAATGATTTTCTTATCAAAAGAATGTTTCATTAAATAAAACCTATTTTTAACAAAAAAAAATATTTCCACATTGGTCTTTCTGCTTCTAGTTTCTCCTCTCTCTAAGATACCTTCCAGACAGCTCTCAAATAGATATTTTTTAAAGTAAAAATTTGCCCATGTCACTCCTCTGACCAAATAGCTTCATTGCTTTACTGTTGTCAATAGCAGTAGTACTCAAATTATGGCCCAATGATCCATGGAGTTCACTGAGACCATTTCATGGTCTATAAGGTCAAAACTATTTTCATAAGATATTATTTACTTACTAAAATAGTCTTCCCTTTTATTTACTAAGATATTATTTACTTACTAAAATAGTCTTCCCTTTTCCAACTATATATCTATGAAATGCCATATTTTCTTCATATGCTTAATGTAACATAATGTAACAGATTGAATGCAGAAGCAGATATGAGAAACCAGCTAATTAGGCTGCTTAAGCCTGAAATAAAAGAGATTTTAAAAATGTAAAATAATGCCACTCTTACTTAATTTTTGTTTTAGAAGTTATAGTTATTTCTTATAAAATATGTCATTACATTAGGCTCATTATTGCTATTTTAAAATTTTACCATTTTAAATTTCAAATGTGTAAATATTGATAAAGTCACACAAACAAAAACTCTCTGGGGAATCAGTGATTTTTCAGGATATAAAGTGGTCCTAAGAACAACAGGTTTGAGAACCATGATCTATAGGATTATGTATCAGACAAGGCTAATCTGATACTTCAGATTCAAGAACAGTGAAACATTTAGCATTTAACAAAAGGTTTACCCAACCATAGCAGTGTAAGGACATTCAGCAATAACACAGCGTTGATTTAGTTGGACACAGCTTTCTTGTATGTGTATTGCCATGATGGTCTGTGGTCAGAAGCTAGAGGGAGAAGTTAGAGGGCCTCATGCTCTCATCCTGGACAACCAGGAAGCTACATCATCAACCCAAATCTTGGTTCCCTGAGACAATTAAGCTTTCAATTCTGTTTCAGTACATTTTAAAGAAAGGTATTAGCCCAGATCAAATGTTGGGGAACTCTGGTAAATATTCCTTCTGCCATAGATAAAATTCAGCCTCCTCTATTTAGCATTTAAAATATTTCACAATCTGTCCCTAACCTGTCTTTCCATGATGATTTCACATTGTTCCTCTCACTCATTATATGCATGACCATCCACTTAAATTTTCCCCCTGGATGATGTTCCATATCTTGCTGCTATGACTCTTCATTGACAGACTATTGACTAAGGAAAAGTCAATGTGATTTTTAGAATCCTTTACAGGTGGTGTAAACAAGTAGTGTACAACTGCTAGGTGGTGCAGTTGTTAAAGTGTTATGCCTAGAGTAAAAAAGACTTGAGTTCAAATTTGACCTTGGACACTTACTAACTGTGTGACCATAACAAGCCATTAAACCTCTGTTTGCCTCAGTTTCCTCAACTATAAAATGAGGATAATAATAGTACCACTCTCCCAGGGTTACTAACAGGATCAAATGAGATAATAACCATATAGCACTTAGCACAAGCACTTAAAATATGTTATTTCCTTCTTTCCATCTTCCCTACATTCCTTCCATCTTTCCTTCCTTCCTGTTCTGACATTCTCTTATTCTCACCATAAAAGAAAAAGGGGACAATATAGAACTAAAGGAGAGTGAATTCATCACTTTGCCAAATTGCTGCTATGATCCCCCTGTATTTAATCAAGTAAATTTGTTGTAAGGCCATATCCAAAGACTTCTAATGTGGTAGACTCTGGTGGAGCTTACAGTCTACTGGCATGGCATTTGAGAACCTAGGGACACCTACATTCTATGATGTGGAACTGGAATAGGACTCACTAGAGGCAAATTAACTCTCTATGACATCTAACCATTGCTCCCAGTTCTACCCTTTGGGGCCAAGTAGGGTAAGTATATACATACATATGTATGTGTGTGTGTATATATGTATATATATACACATACATATAAAAGACTGTGTATACACATATACATATATATGTATTTTTTCCCAAATGGCTTCTCTTCCAATACTTGAAGTCAGCTATCATTTTCCCACATATTTTCTCTTCTTTGAGTTAAACAATTCTGGTTCCTTGCACAAATTCTCCTATCTGTGTATTTTGGTGCCAAATGATATGATAGAGAACATAAGTACTGTAAGGGTTCCGAAGAGATAGAAATCAATGAAGAACTGAGTGATTCTCAAAGACAAGGACAGCTTCCTTTCTGACTATCCCTAGTGTTTAAAACAGTGTCATCTACACGCTAGTTGCTTAATAAAATGCTTGAAATTACTTGAACTGCCCATATAAAATTGCACAAAGGAGGTGGAATTTGAGCTGAGGATTTGAGGACTGAGCATGCCCATCCTTGGCATGGCTTGGGTCTCATAAATGCCTACTCATCTACAGAGAGCTGGCAGAAGAGTATGGGGCTCTAGCATTGGTGCCCTCAATAGTGGTGGGTGGCGAAAGGGAGACAGCTGACTTCCTGGCAACTGTGGGGTAAACAATGTAAACCAAGTAGGGGCAAGAGGAAAGTGTGGGGGCCAAGAAATTTAGTCAGATATCAAAGGGAACAAGGGGCCACCAGCCCAGAGAAATAGTAGTTGTGCCAAAGAGAAATACTGCACCCTCCAAAGCAAACGGGAAACTCTTGTACTATACCCAGCCTTGGGCAGATAACATGCTGAACAGATTCAAAGGCATTGTGTTTTCCTGCTCTGCAAAGGATAAAGAAGTTGGAGGTGGAGCAAGAAGGATTTTAAAAGTCTCCAAGTATGTGAAAGGTTGGCAGGTGACCATCTGTTTTTCTTTGCCTCTGAGGGCAGGGGAAACAAAAGAAACAGTTTTATTTTGCAGCAGGAGTAATTTAGGAAAGTCACAAAAGAATATTTTGATAGTAACACTTATCGAGTGACAGTTTTGAAATGCCATTTACAATCCTGCCATGCCCTTCCCTGGGGATCTTGAAGAAAAGGAGAGGTACCCATCTGGTTGGGCTAATAGGTGCACTTTTAACTAAAAGTAGGCGATGAATTACACCACCCCTCCTTGTCCATTTCATCTGGAGGATTCCAAAATTATAAATATCCGTGGCCTTTCTGCCCCAGAAAGTGAGGCCATTTCTTGGATTTATCCCTCTTGCTTCTCAATGTGATGTTAGTCTTTGCATTACACCTGTCCCCTCTTGTTTACATAACTGTTCAAATAATTCAGTAAGAACAAAATGAACCAAATATCTGCTACTGGGCATCTCCCAATGGACTATGCTGATCATTCCCTTGGCTTCACTTCCACAGCAGCATCTTAATACAGGTGGTATCCTTCTGTGTTGGGGGTTGGCTTCCCTTGCTGTGAATAGAATTTATTGAAGAGGTGGATCCAATTTGACTATCCGTAAAGATAATAGGAGATGATCTCTGCTGATGGGTAAATATATGCAAAGCCAGTGTTTTATGGGAGCAGGAGGAGGCCTGGGCACTTTGTGAGTGGGTAGTCTTTACTTTGGGGGATAAAATAGAGCTCAATCCCCAAGCTCAGTGAAGACTATTGAAACAAGTTATTGATGTTGACTATTCCATTAAGTGTTAGCATTATGCATTAGATCGTATGACACAAATCTCCAAATTGACAGATAACTTAAATTTAAAAGTTCATATCATATAAACATTTAAAAAGGCAAGGAATTATTCTTTTTTTTTTGCGTTTTGGAAGGCAGCTGAGGTTAAGTGACTTGCCCAAGGTAACACAGCTAATTTTTGTGCTAAGTGTCTGAGGCCAGATTTGAACTCAGGTCCTCCTGACTCCAGGGCTGGTGCTCTATTCACTGTGCCACCTAGTGGCCCCGAATTATTCTTAAAAACTACAGCTTCAGGGAGATACTTCATAAACAAGGGATAGAGATGATCATAAAAGATAAAGTGGACATAAAAATGAAAATATTGGCATAAGTAAAGGAAATATAGTCAGAGTAAGAATGGAAATAATTAAGAAAAAATTTTCACAACAAATATCCAAAACATCTACAACAAAGTTCTAATATTGAAGATATATAAATAATTGATACTGATATATAAGAAGAGCCATTCCATAGTAGACAATGGCCAAAGGATATGAATAGGCATTTTTCAAATTAATATAAATATTTACAATCATATAAAAATATTCCAAATCTCTAATTCTTAGAGAAATATAAATTAGATTCCATCTCACATCCAATAGATGATCAAAGATTTTTTTAAAAAGAGGAAAATAGTCATTGTTATGGGGAGTATAGGAGAACTGAATGCTCCATTTGTAGAGCTGTTCTTTAGTTCAGCCACTCTAGAAATTAATTTGAAAAAAGTCACTAAAGCAAAAACATATTTTAACCCAAGATATGGATGTTGTATTAGTAAAGAACTGGAAACAAAATAAGTGCTCATTAATTGGGAAATGACTGAACAAGTTGTGGTGTATGAACATATGGAATATTGATCATAAATATTTCATTTTATTCTAATAATAACCCATGATGCTATTATTATCACCATTTTACAGATGAGGAAATTAAGGCAGACAGAGGTCAAGTGATTTGCCAAGGGTCACACAGATGGTAAGTATCTAAGACTGCATTTGAACTCAAGTCTTCTTGACTTGAAGCCAACCCTCTACCCACTGAGAAGCTTAGCTGCCACAGAGAAACCTTTGTATTAAAATTTTGTAGAATAAAATTACCAGTAGAATAATATATATGATGAAAACAATGATAATATAAAGAAAAACAACTTCAAGAGACCTCAATGCTTTGATAAAAGTAGCAAATGACAGTGACTTCAAAAGACTGATGATGAAACATAGCTCCCACTTATTGACAGAGAAGTGATAGACTTCAGTTGCATAATGAGACATATACACATTCCCTAGTGTGTCCAGTGGCTTTATTTGTTTTGTTGAACTTTATATAATTTTTTTTTTTATAAGAGAAGATTGCTACTTGAAGGAAGAGGAAGTGGAAATTGTTGAGTAGTTGGTAGTGGCGGATACACACCAAAACACAGGGCCAATAAAGTTGTTTGTTGTTGTTTTTAAGGTACAAAATGTAAAAAAGAAAATTAAGAAATGGATATAAATGAATAGATTTGTTTTACTGCCACTCTGTCTCTGTCTCTCTCTCTCTCTGTCTTTCTCTCTCTGTCTCTCTCTCTGTCTCTCTGTCTATCTCTCTTTCTAATAAAGGTTCAAAAGAAAAGGCTTAATCTTAGTTCAGGGAACTCTAAATGTTAACCTGGAGCATTGTTTGCTTTGGTTAGCTGACAGTGGTAGCAAGATCTGCACACGTGTAATCCTGTCTGTCTTTCTCAGGAGGAGAATCTTACTGCTTTAGATTAGAAGGCTGGAGGTAGCTCTATAGAGAAGAAATCCAGAAGCTAATTACAAGGCACCCAGCAGCCCTCCATTCCAAGCAACTCTCTTATTTAGTGTTAGATTTCCTAAGATCCTCTTTAATTTAGCATGAAAATGAATTTGCATATGGACAAAAGATTATTTAAGAAAGCAAGATCATCATTTCTTCCCCAGTTATCCTGTATTACAGATTTTTTTTATGCCTATCTGCCATATTATGCCTATTGCCTTTGTGCTGTATTTTGGCTTTTAAAAAACTTCTTAGTCTCCCTACTTCTATACAACTGTGTGACCTTCCTTCAAATTCTAAAGAGGAACTTTCATGTCTTATGTTTGTCTTCTCTTTTCCAGGAGAGCTCCTTCAACAGATCCTATCATACCTTTTGCTATGTGGCCTCACTTTTTCACTCTCTTTTCATTTTATAATTTATCTGTAAAATAGATCAGTGTAATATATCTATTTTATATATAATATAAAAATAATAGCTTACTATGAAAATTATTGGTAAACTGTTGAAAAGGAGAAAGTCAAAGAAAGCCAATGCTTAGCATTCAAATAAATATCAGCTCCTTGAATTTTTGAATAAGAAGGTTGTACAGAATCCCAGTTGGGGCCTAAGATCTTTAATTAGATTCATAAATACAGGCTAGAAAGGAACCTTCTCCCCCACCCCAATCCCTACCCCCACATCTGTGCCTCCCACCCCCAGCCTCTAGGAATCCAGACTGGCTTTGCTATAGCCATGTGTATTGTGGTTTATCACATGGAGACTTCATTGTTTTTCACTGTAGACCACAACACGCAATTTGTGGAAAAGTGAGCTCATTTTGAGGCAGAAGATTTGATGTCTCTCATTCCCTTCTCCAGGGCTTTTTGTTGTTCTCATTTGGGGATTTTTTTTTTATTTTTTCACTTAACATACTAAATTATTCTTTCGGCATTTTTTCAACATGTAACAAAGTTTTCAGAAGGTAAATGACCCTATGTTCCCCATTTAAAGAGATAAATAAACCCTCTTAATTCTGGAAAGGTCTAAGTAGAGGACCAAAACATTGGGACTGAAATCAGGAAGAGGGGTAGCCTCAAAGAGAAGATCCCTTTGTAACTAACTGAGAAAAGAGAAACTGGGCAGACACCAAGTGTCCCATGATTAGACCTAAAACTGTCCCCCCCTCTTGTCTTAGTGTCCCCAAGGACAGAAGGACCCACAGCTTCAATGTTAGTCTGAGCCCTCCTAATTCACCTGGCCTGAAAGAGAATGGGAATTGCCAATAGAAGAAATTAGGCCAGAGCCTGACTGTATATCAAAATCAGAAATCCTTGCCCTGTCCCTCCCTTCTATAATTTTGTTCAAGAATTGGAAGGGACCTCAGAAGACATCTAGTCCAGCTTGTAACTGAACAGCAATTGTACTTGACACCACCACGTACTTGACAAGAGGATAGTCTGTGGGAAGACATCCAGTAAGAGGAAACACAATAGGCAGTCATTTTCATGTATGTGTTGTTCTAAATGTTAGCACTGCTTTATTTATCTATGCCAATTCTAAATCTAGCTCTCTAGAATCCATTGCACCTACAGTATTTCTGTCCTCTGGAGTCAAACAGAGCAAGCACATCTAATCTCCCTTCTATCTGCTAGCCCTGAAAAGTGCTATTGTATGCAATCTAGTTATTTTCTTCTCCTGGCTAAGCATTCCAAGTTCCTTCTACCAGTCTTCATATTACATGATCTTGAGGTTTTTCACCATTCTCATTTGCTTTCTCTTTGACAACTATTAGATTATAAAGATGATTCCTTAAAGATATTCAGAACTGAGCAATGTATTCTAATAGTTATCTGATCAAAAAACAACAACAGACATTCTATAGGCTTCTCGATGCAGGCTAAGACTTCATTAGCTTCCTTGGCTGCCTTCTCATGTTAGTGAGTCATTAATTAAGTTTACAATCTCATAAAATACTCACAAATTTTTAGGTCAAACTTTGACCTAAATGGGGCTGCTAAATGGCACAGTAAATTGAGTACAGGGTCTGGAGTCAGGAAGCATTGAGTTCAAATGCAGCCCCAGACACTTAAGCTATGTGACCTTGGACATCTCACTTGACTTTGTTTTCCTCAGTTTCCTCATCTGTAAAATGAGTTGAAGAAGGAAATGGCAAACCACTCTACTATCTTTGCCAAGAAAACCCCAAATGGCATCACAAAGAGTCAGACATGACTGAATAACAATAACATGACCTGATAACTCCTCCACTTGTAAAGTTAATTTTTTTTAACCTAAGTGTAAGACTTTACATTTATCTCTGCTTTTGGCAGAGGAAGGACTTTATCATGTATCCAGATTCCCATCTGCATTTTACCATTTCATTGTAGCATACATCTGTGCCCAACTTATTACCTCTTCCTTTGTGTCTTCTTCAATCTTTATTTTCTTTCCAGGTTTAAACTTCTAAGTACTTTGTCATTTTTCACTCCTTAATACTGGACAATATTTACCAACATATTTTTTTTTCTTTTCTTCCATGCACCCAATGGAGTACTCAAAGGACTTTCTTTGTGTTGAGGTCACTGAGAATCAAAATATATTCTCTTTTTTCTGGAAGATCATTTCAATTTCATCATTGAATACTCATATTCATTCTCTGCAGCAAATATTTTACATAAACTGCAGTTATTTTCTCAGTGTTATTTCATTTATTCTCTTCACAAGCTCTATAATTCAAGATGACTTGACCAAGGATTCAGTGAAATTATATATTATGGTGACATTCGGTACATAATGAAAGTAACATGTCTATTCCTTTACTTGCCCTTCTGAAGATATCTTGTAAACTGCCCTTTCATTTAGTTGGATTCCTTTCATCTACTTTTTGATCACTATACAAAAATCACAGGCTTAGAATGCAAACAATGTTTTAAGTGCCCTAAAAATTGCATAATCTCTTGGCCCCTCATGGCAGAGCATTAGTATTATTCATTTCTCAGACTGACCTAGCCAGATGATTCAGCATCTCACTGCCAACCTGTGAGTGATTAGAATCTTGGTACTTAGCTAGGCTGGTCCTCAGAAGCAGATATGACTCCAGTCTCTGGAAACCTACTCACATCTCTTCTAACATGGTACCACATACCAGTGTTTTTGCTTGGAAAAACTTTTGTCACCTCCACATCATGATGATGGAGCATTACCTGATTTTAAGCTGTATTTCAAAAGGCACCGTATTGAGAATGAAGGGATGGGACAGGGTTTATCATTCTGTTTTACCAGAGCAGCAATGGCCAGAGCATGTCCAGAGGCAGGTCATGATCACCACAGTAAGAGGACTGGAGACCAGGCTACACAAGAATCATTGAAGTATTTAGCCTATATAAGGAAATATTTAGTTGGGGAACATTAGAGCTGTCTTCATGAATTTGATGGACTGGCATGGTGAAGAGGAATTTTTTGATTTGTTCTCCTTGGTCACAGAGCATAGAAAAGTAGCAATGACTAATGGGGCAGAAGGATTGACTTCAGCTCAGTATATAAAAAGAATTCATAATAATCAGAGATGTCTGAAACTGATCTGGACTTCTGTAGAAGGTAGGGAATTTATCTTTATTGGAAGTCATTATAAGTAAGCTGGATGACAGCATTTCAGGGATGCAGAAAGGTCTTTTTCTCCAGATACAGATTGGACTAAGTGATCCATGGTTATCTTTCCAAATCTGAGCCTCTAGAATTCAGTTCAGAAATGATGATTTCAGCTCATGATGCTACCTTGATCATGAAATTCATGAACCATTACCTCACCTCCTTAACTGAAGGTTCCCTCCTTCCTGCAGTCTTTCATAGCATTTTGTATGTACCTCACCCACTTACCATTCATACAGTAGTCATATTTAGGTAGACAGCTAGATGCTGTGGTGGATAGATCACTGGATCTGGAGTCAATAAATCCTGAATTCAAATCTGTTCTTAGACACTTATTAGCTATGCAGACCTTAGCAATTCATTTAATCTCTGTCTGTCTCAATCTCTTCATCCATAAACTAGGGATAATAAAAGTATCTACCACCTTGGATTGTTAGAAGGATAAAATAAGAATATTTGTTAGCTGCTTTGAGAATCTACTGTTCTCCTTATAATTGCCACAAGAATTTTCCTAAAGTTCATGTCTGCATAGCTTGCATTCTGTTAAAGGAGACAAAATAGACATATGGAGGTATATAGGAAATATAAAGTAACTAAAATATAAAATATAAATTAACACATAAGATAACTACATGGTAACCTTAGAGGGGAAGCCACTAGCAGCATGGGAGACCAGAAAGCGGTAGGGAAGATGACCCTTGAGGGAAGCTGACTACTCAAAAAGGCAAATGTGAGAAGGGTGAGCATTCCTGGCATTTGCCAAAGCACAAAAATGAGAGATAGAATGTTGTATATAAGACAGTAACTAGACCAGTATGGTTAGACCATAAAGAGTATGGAGGGAAATTATATGTAAGAAGAATTGGAAGGTAGAAAGGTTGGAAAGAGTTTTACGTGTCAAACTGAGTCTATATTTTACCCTAGAGATAACAAGAAGTTACTGGAATTGATTGAGTAAAGTGGCAACATGGTCTGACCTGGTCTTTAGGAAAATCACTTTAGCAGCTATGCAGACGATGAATTGAAGTAAGGAGACACTTGTAGCAGGGAAACCAATTAGAAAGCTACTATTAGAATTAGAGAGAGAAGTGATGGTTCTGATTAGTGTGGTGATTGCGTGGGTGGAGAGAAGAGGACATGCATGAGAGAGGTTGTGGAGAGACAAATGACAAGATTCACTAACTTTTGGGATTGCATATGGGATGAGTGAGTAAGGAGTCAAGTGTGACATTGAGGTTGTGAAAGTGAGTAACTAGGGATAGGGATGCCCACAACAGGAAGGGGGAAAGTTGGTGGGTCTGGGGAAAAGTAATGAGCATTTGTTTAACATATATTGATTTTGATGCATCTTCTACTATACTGTAAGTTCCTTGAGGGCAGGAACTACATCTTATTTTTTTTTAATCTTCCTTAAGAGCCTTGTGTAGTATACATAACAGCTTTTTTATTTTTTGCAGGGGGGGGAAGGCAGGGCAATTGAGGTTAAGGGACTTGCCTAAGGTCACATGGCTAGTAAGTGTTAAGTGTCTGAGACAGGTCCTCCTGACTCCAGGACCAGTGCTCTATTCACTGCACCAACTAGCCATCCCACATAGCAGCTTCTTAATGAATGTTTGTTGAATTGAATTTTATTTTCATCATATTCCATGACAAGAATAGGTGTATACAGTCAAGAGTAGTGACTTTTCCAGTCACCAAGGTGATAATTGAGTGGGGCTTATCTTTTGTGACCCCTAACTTCCTCATTGAAATCTTTCTGATTCTTTGCCTCAATGCCCCTCTATTCCTCCTGTCTTTATTGAACTCCAGATGCTCCCCTGCAGTATCCCACCTTTATTCTCCCACTCAGGGACCCATGCCCTGCAACAACCTTTTTCCTCCACCACAAAATCCTTGTGATCATATAAATCTGATTGTTTGGTGTCTTAGATCCTCAAAGTCCCTCATGACAGCCAACTAACAAATCATGGGACAATCGTGCTCAGTATGAAAAAAATGTTACCTTTCTCATTTCTATTTTAAACAGGAGCAAGGTCTAACTCCCTGAACACAAAATGAAGACACTGGAAATAGTGTCTTAGCTCAGGAGAGTTTTCAAGCATAAGCTTCAAGAAAGAGACTGGAGAAGAAGCAGAAAGCTGAGAAACAATTTTCACAGCCTGTATCTCTGATAAAGGCCCCATTTCTAAAATATGTAGAAAACTGACTCAAAATTATAAGAATACAAGTCATTCCCCAATTGATAAATGGTCAAAGAACATGAACAGGCAGTTTTCAGAGAAAGAAATTAAAGCTATCTATACTTATATGAAAAAAATGCTCTAAATCACTATTGATTAGAGAAATGCAAATCAAAACAACTCTAAGGTACAACATCACACCTATCAGATTGGCTAATATGACAAAATGGGAAAATGATAAATGTTGGAGAAGATGTGGGAAAATTGGCATTGTTGGCGAAGTTGTGAACTGATCCAACCTTTCTGAAGAGCAATTTGGAACTATGCCCAAAGGGCTATAAAATTGTGCATACCCTTTGACCTAACAATACCACTTGTAGGTCTGTATTCCAAAGACATCATAAAAATAGGAAAAGGACCCACATATACAAAAATATTTATAGCAGCTCTTTTTGTGGTGGCAAAGAATTTGAAATTGAGGGGATGCTCATCAATTAGAGAATGGTTGAACAAGTTGTTGTTGATGAATATCCTGGAATACTATTATGCTATAAGAAATGATGAGCAGACAAACTTCAGAAAAACCTCTAAAGACTTATCTGAACAGATGCTGAATGAAATGAGCAGAACCAAGAGAACATTGTACATAGTAACAGCCACATTGTTCTGTAACTGACTTTGATAGACTCAACTCTTCTCAGCTATGCAAGGATCTAAGAGAACTCCAAAAGATTCAATAATGGAAAATGCTATCCACATCCAGAAAAGAACTTTGGAGTCCAAATGCAGATGGAAGCGTGCTATTTGCTCTCCTTTTCTTTTGTTGTTTTGTTTCTTCTTTCCTGTGGTTCTTCCCATTAGTTCCAATTATTCTTCACATCATGACTAATATGAAAATCTATTTAATATGAATGTATTAGTCTTTATCAGATTGTACTCTGTCTTGGGAAGTGGGGAAGAAAGGGAGGGGGAGAAAACTTAAAACTCAAAATCTTATGGAAGTGAATGTTGAAAACTAAAAATAATAAGCTGATTTTAAAAAAGAAGAAAGAAAGAGACTGGAGATACTTGAGCAAAGGCTGGATGACCACTTGCAGAGGACATCTTAAAGGGCATTTCTGTTCAAGTGGGACTGGAGACAAATAACCACCAGTCCCTACTATGGATCTGCAGTGTGCAGAGTACTGTTTCTCCAGCTAGGGAAAGTATAAAATTTAAATCAGACTTGATCCTCCTCTCATTATAAAATGCATAATAAGACTTGAAAAGCTTTGTGTGTTACTGACCAGGGGCACCTGAGAAGGCTTCCTGGAGATGATGTCAGAGTCCTTTTGGAGTTTGGAAACCTGCTCCAGTTCTAAGATTTTATTGTTCTATGCCAGGGATTTAAGGCAGACAATAGGATGCTATAGGGGAAGCAGGCTAACCATCTGACCACAGTGTTTAGATGACTATCTCCTTCATTATAGATGACCGAGGACTCAGTGTTTCCAAAGGGCTGGCTTAGTAGAGTGAGTGAGGGGCAGGCAGAGTAAGAGGCCTCTGCAAAGGAGAAATACAGACTGGGGAAGTCAGTGAAATTATCTCATTGCACTTTTCCATTATAAATGTCTATGGAACCTGCCTTGAGTGATGCCTTGCTATGGGGAAACCAACTGTATAATTTTCTTTAAACATCGTTCTGGCTTTTCTAATTTTGTTTCAAAATGTTCCGAGGAGAAAAAGAGCTTGGCACCTTTAATACATCTCTGGCATAAATCCAGTTGCAAAATCACTGATAGGAGTGGCCAGGCTAGATAATGAGTAATCCTGAATATTATACAAAATAACTTTTACATACATGTATGTAATGTAAGTTCTCATTTTTTTTCATTATGTTTTCCTGGGAGTGGGGGGGGGGGGTGGTAGAACCATTGGAATGAATGATAGATAACTAAGCAAGGTCACCAGGGAAACCAATTTTTTTTTCTTGATCAGGAAAACATTTAAGGGAGTTGCCCTAAAGTGTAGGTTTTCTTTTTTTTTTTCTTTCTGCCTTTGCCACACAGAGAAGAGCAATGGGTAAGAAAGCATCAAAAGACCTGTGTTCAAATTCTGACTCTGTTATACTACCTACCTCATATTGGGGAAGTCACTTAATCTCTCCTCATCTGTTTTTTCATTTGTAAAATGAAGAGGTTGGAGTAGATCTGGAGTTCTTAATCTTTTTTTTTTTCTTGCTTGCTTTTTCTTTTCTTTTTTTTTAATGTCATGAACCGAGTGGTATCCTGGAGCTGGCTCAAACTGACTTGTAAGAGTTGATTAAATTTTCAGTGATAGTATTTATTCCTCAGAAATAAGCAAACTTTACAAATCAGGGCTTGTTTTACTGTTTTGCTAATTGTTTAAACTTTTAAAAAAAACAATGGAGAAAATGTTAATAATGTAGATTAAACTGAAAAGTGTGTCATGGGTATGTGTTTTTGCTTTCCAAAAAGCCTATTGTTAAGTATTGGCCAACACACCCCTTTAGGGACCCTTTTGGCAGTCTGGATGGCTTATCAGAAATTTCCTTAAATAAAAATATTTAAGGAAATGCTAAATTTCAACTAGAGATTAGTCAAAATAAAGATGCAATTTTTTCCCCCTCTAAGTTCATGGATTCCTTGAAATCTATCCAGGGAGTCAATGTTAGGGACCCCAGACTAGATGATCTCTATACCTTTTAACTCTAAATGTCATGCTCCTTTGAGCCAGGCACTGAAAAACCCTGAGGCTTTAAGGCAATTCCAGATCTTGAAGGCAAGAACATTTTTAACTCCAGCAAAAGGTTGGGTGGAAGTGAAAGATGTTTTTCTTACTCAAACTGATGAAGAAAATCAAAGTTGCTCTGTGTTATATGTTGACTTAAATTCATTATGCAATTTTAGTAATTTGTGATTAGTTGACATTTGTACTGTTATTTCAGTGTAGAAAAAAAAATTAATTGCAAGATTGCGTGCCATTTGTTTTTCGCACAATGGAGAAAGCCTACCCAGTTTGGTTTACCCAGTTATACTCCAAGACATTACTGTTGACCTAGGGGTAGATTATACATATTTCTGTTAATCACAGAATGACAGAGATAAAAGGGAACTAAGAAAAATTATCCAGTCCAACCCACTTGTTTTATAATAACAAAACCAAGGCCCAGAGAGAAGTGATTTGCTAAGTCACACAAAGTTAGGACCAGCACTTGAGCCTTTTGATTTCTAATGTAGCCTCCATTTCTCCTACATCCTGACTGCTTCCTCCCCCAAAAAGAAAGCACTGATTTATTCATCCATCTGGTGAGGAAGAAGGTTTTTACCTAAGAAGACTAGAAAGTAGGGGCCTGAAAGAGTTAACACACATCCCTGAAGTGCCTCTCCCTGGCTTCCACCCTCAGGGAAAGGTTTCTTACTCATTTGAAGGATCTGGCCCAACATGTTGTAAGAGTATGAACTTGAGACTGAAATAGGAACTGGGAATTCCCTTATTCCTTCTGAAGGAGAAAAAAACAAACCACACGGTTCAGATGAGTTCTTCAGAAATGCCTAAATCAAATTTGTTTGGTGATAAAGGGATTAAAGGATAGGAAGAAAAAAAGCAAAAGAAGGAATAAAAACAAAATGGGGGGGGGAGGTTCTCTGGGTTCTCTATTATGCATATTTTTCATCCCACTTTCTAGAAGAAGTAGGGAGACTCAAAGTGGACCTGAGGCAGACTAGCCACATGCTATGAACAAGATGGTGCCTTTTAACCATCACATTTTGAGATGTTCTGCTTAGCAGAGGAAAGAAATCTGCATTTGAACTTTAAGAAAACAAAGATTGAATCTTGCTTCAACTCCTATTTCTCTCCTGAGATCCAATATCACATTACCAATTAATTGCCTCTTGAACAATTTGAACTATATGTCTCTTAAGCATATCAAACTCAACATGTCTAAAGTCAAATTTATTATCTTTTTTTCTAAAACTCTCCTTTCTTTTGAATTTCTCTATTTCTGTCAAAGGCACTAAAAGGATGCTAGCTAGCACAGTGGATAGAGCAATGGACCTGGTGTCTCAAGGACCTGAGTTCAAATTCAGCTTCTGACACTTACTAGCCATGTGACCCTGGGCAAGTATAATGGTAATGGGAATTTGAAGATCTTCCCTGCCCCTTAATAAGCCTAAGGGAATTTGAAGATGTCCCCTGCTTTGAAAATAAACTCTGTACCCTAATAGGCTGAATGTAATCACATGGAACTTGTGGTGGGAGGAGTGTGCTGAAGGGTGGAGTGGAGCCCACAGGAAGCTGGGAGTCAGAGCTATAATAGATGGTTGGGAGGAGAGCATACATCCCAGGGAGCCATTCTGGCTTGTGAGTAAATATTGGTCTTGTGTTGGTTTATGAGAAGGCTAAAGGATATTGTGGTTCTCTGTGCTATTGTGGTTTATTAACTTCTTTGCCACCATGATGGAATAGGCTTACTGGTTTTAGGATTTTGTTTTCTGGTGTCTGAATAAATGTTTCACTTCTGTCTTCCATATCGAGAGTCTGTTATATTTTGCAATTGAGTACCAGGCGGCTATATTTATAGTGATCATCAGCACTGTGAATATCGCATTGGTACCACAGCAAGTCAATTAATCTCTGTATGCTTCAGTTTCCTTTTCTGTAAAATGGATATAATAATAGCATCCACCTCATAGAGCTGTTGTGGGGATAAAATGAAAGGATATTTGTAAAGTACTTTGAAAACTTTGAAGCACTCTGTAAAGGCTGACTATCATTACTATCATCAACATCATTACCATCTTCCCAGTTATACAGGTTTTCTAACTTGGAGTGCCTCTAAAATCATCCCTCACACCCCTATAATCAATTGGTTTCAAAGCCTTGTCAATTCTATCTATGCATTTCTCAAATAGGTCCCTTTTTCTCTATTTGCATCAACCTTTCTAGTTGAGGCCCTGATCCCGTCTCACCTAGACTATTTCATTAGCTTCCAAACTGGTCTTTCTAGCCCCTGTCTCTATCTTCTGTAATTTATCTCAACTCAGCTACTAAAGTGACATTCCAAAAGCATGGGTCTGACCAAGTTCCTCTACTCAATAAAACCAGGTGAAAAGAAGGAAGATGGGAAGGAGGGAAATAAGCATTTATTAAATGCCTATTATATGGCAGACACTGTACTAAGTGCTTTATAAATACCTTCTCATTTGATCCTCAAAACAACTCTAGGAAATAGGCACTATTATTATCTTCATTTTAAAATTGAGTAAACTGAGGCAAATAAAGTGACTTGTCTAGGCTAACACAGCTCATAAGCCTGAGGTTGAATTTGAACTTGGTTCTTCCTGACTCTAGGCTCAGCAATCTATTCATTGTGCTACTCTCTAGAATGAAATAAAAATTCCTTTGAATAGCCTTTGAAATCCTTAGGAACTCGACTTCAACCCATCTTTTCAGCTCCCCTTCATGTACTCACTGGTTTGGTTCACCCCACTTTTTTGTTCTTCCTCCTCCCTCTACTTTTATACAGGCTTTCCCCAATGTCCAAAATGCCCTCTCTTTCCTCACTTCCACATCATAGAATCTCCAGTTTTCTTTAAAGCTTATTTCACATGACACTTCCTACATATGGTCTTTCCTGAGTCCTACAGGCATTAATGCCTCCTCCCCCCCCCAAAATAAATGACCTCTGATTTTTTGTAAATTTTGTATATCTTTATTTTTATAGACTTAAATCTACAAGTCATCTCCCCTACTATAATGTAAGTGCTTTGAAGTTAGAGATTTTTTCACTGATTTCTTTCTATCCCTAATGCCTAGTTTATCACTTACATAGGCATTTAATGCAGACTTATTGATGATTGCTTAAATGAGTGAAAAAATATCAATAAAAATGTCACTCCCACCCATACCTACAAATATCACTTGACCACCTGTTCCTAGCACTACTCCTTGTCATCACTAGGCTAGGGGACCAAAGCAGATACATATCTATTAACATTAAAAATCTCCACAAGCCAGACATATAAAGAAGAGGCAAAGCATCTCACTTTTTTCCTTGGCCTGATTTTTCTAGGTGTTAATAGCAACTTGCTTATCCAAGTTATAAATAACAATATCCTCTTATGTGACATAACATGAATAAAAGCTATTTGAATTGTATGAAGTATTTGTGCCTATAGTTGATTTTTAATATTGAGGAAAGTGGATCCCTACTAAGTAATTCAAGTCATAGAATCTTAATAATTTTTAATTAATGCAAATCATACAATTTAAGAATCCAATAATCTCAGAGTTGGAAAAGATTTCAAATGTTCTCTACCCAAAGCAGAAATTCCCTTAACAGGAAGTCAGGGTTTCCCTGAGGGTCTTTCCTTCCTAGATTGCTTTTTTTTGACTAGGTAAAAGAAGCTATGCTTTCCCTCGCTCCTTACCTACCCTTAATCACTGAATGGGCATTGTCTTAGACAAACTGAGACCTAGGAAAGACCTTAACTTATAAAGGCCAAGGTCTCCCACAATGCAGATGGGGCCATTTCCAGTGATTCTGATCTATATTTTGCCACTGGATCCAGATGGCTCCAGGGGAGAAAGTGATGCTGGTGACTTTGTACATCCCTGCCTCTCTTAAATCCAAATTGCTTGGAAGTCATGGTATCACCTTCCCAATGTCATGGTCCTCCTCAAGAACAAAGAACAAAAAACAACAGGAAGTCACTCTGCCTCTGTGTGAAGACAAGATCTCTCATTAGCCTATTCTATTTTTGGACAGATGTAATTAGTTCGGAAGTTTTTCTTTTTCTTTTCTTTCTTTTCTTGAATTCTTCCTCCTAAATGACACCCTTTATAGTAAGCTCTTTCTGACCTTTCCAATGGCCAGTGCCCTTCTCCCCTCATCCCCTCACCAATCTATCTTGTTTATTCTCATTGATGAGCAGTTTGGTGATATCATAGATAGACTGCTGACATTAGAGTCAGGATGACCTGAGTTCCAATCCTGCCTCAGACACTTACTACTCTGATTCAATCCTTTATCTCTCTCCATCTCCATTACTTTTTCTTTAAAAGCAGGTTAATAACAGTACTTTCTCCCCTGTTGTTGTGTTGTGAAGATCAAATGAGTTAAGTCAACATGCAATTTATTAAGGGCATGCAATGTAACTATAGTAATATCATTAATAATTCAATAAGCATTCAGTAAGTGCCTAGTATATCCCAGACACTGTGCAAAACAAACAAACAAACAAACAAAAAGTGCCTGCACTCAGGGAGCTCACATTTTGATGAGGGAGAAAACATCCAAGCAACAACGTACAGACTAGATGTATACAGGGTGAAACAGAGATAATCTCAGAGGGAAGGCATTATGATTATGGAGGATGGAGAAAGACTTCTTGAAGAAAGTGGGACTGTAGGTGAGACCTGAAGGAAGCCAGAGGAACCATGAATCAAAGATGAGGAAGGAGAGAATTCTCAGCATTGGGGAACAGCAAGTTCTTGTCAGTGTGAGCAAAAGCCAGGAGGCCAGTCAGAGGATTGCAGAGCACATAGAGAGGATTTAAGACTGAAGATGGCTGGAAATGTAGCAAGGGGACAGATTATGAAAGGTTTTGAAAGCAATACAGAGAATTTTATATTTGATACTGGAGACAAGAGGGAGTCCCTAGAGTTTATTCAATGGGGGAAAGAAAACTTAGATGTTACATGTAAAGCTCTGTAAACCTTAAAGCTCTATATAAAGGTTAGCTTTTTAATTATTTACATGTACTTTCTCCACATCAATGTAAGCTCCTTGAGGGTAGAGATTGTTTCGCTCTTTTTTTTTAGGTACCCCTTACCTACCACAGTGTCTGGCACATAGATATTTAATAAATGCTTGTTGATTGGTTGATTGATTGGTTCCTAGTTCTGCCCCCTGGGACCAAGCAGAACAAGTCTAAACCATTAAAATGCTTAAAGACAGCGATCATGCTTCCTCTAAACGATCTCTTCTGTAGATTAAACATGCCCAGACCCTTAAAATGAACCTTAAATTACATCGTTGCCAGTCTTCCAACCATCTTTATTACTCTTTTGAGTCACATCCCAACTTGTAAATATTATTCCAAAAATGGATACCCAGAGTGAGGATTTCATGGTACAGTGGAAAGAATGATATAAACTTGACTCACAGCACCTCAGTCTGGTCTCTGCTTCTGTCACTTGCTACTTACATGACTTTGGGCAAGTTACTTAACATTTTGGGGCCTCAGTTTCTAGAGTTGGAGGTGGACTAGCTGGCTTTTAGCAGCTCATTAAGCTTTAGATCTTTGATTTTTTTGTATTGCCTTATTGGTAAGTATGTTGATAGGAAGTATGCTTTTTTCCCTCATTACAAGGTGGGACTAAAAGATCATGAGAGTGGTTTCTCATATTCATTGTAATTCTTCTATACAACATGACTAATGTGAAAATATTTTTAATACGAATGTATATGTAGAGCCTATATCAGATTGCAGGCCGCCTTGGGGAGAGAGGGGGAAATTTTTAAAACTTACAGAAGTGAATGTTGAAAACTAAAAATAAATAACTTTAAATAAAAAAAATAAAAGATCATGAGAAGCATAAGTTTTAAGAAGAGAGGGACTCACAGACTTCTGCCTTCCATGAATTTTCCAACTGGGAAAAAAAAAACCTATTTTCCCATCAAACCCCTTGCTGACAAAGAGCTATACTCTGAATGCAGTATGGAAAATGTGTTCTGATCAGGAGGAGAATAATGACACCATCACCTCCCAAAGACTACAGACCCTGCCTTGTTTTAGGGCTCAGCATATACTCCATTACTATTCCCAGATCCTTATTTGCTTCTTCTCCTTTAAGAATCTATTAATTCATTTACATTATTTGGTCCAGATTCTTTTTGTTGTAATCTATATGACTCAAGATCAGTCTCCTTCCTCTCTCAGAGAGTTTCATAATTGGTTGATAGATTTCCTCTCTATCCCAAATCTTACCTTCATACTTGGAGGGTTTTAATATCATATTGATATGACTTCAAATACCGTAACTTATTACTTCATCAGACCCCTGAACTCTAATGACTTCCATCTCTACTCAGGCTGATTATAAACATATTCATGGTCTATGATTTCTCTTAATACTCTAGGAGTCACTAAAGGGGTATTCTGGTCAAGAAAGGTGCTGTCTCTGGGTTTAGTCCACTACTCCTTTCTGAATTGGAACTCTCCTCAGTTTGAGGCAAGGTTGTTGGGTAGCAATGTATAGTGCCTTCTTTATTGAGAAAAGCTTTCTGAATCAATGGTTGGTCTGAACAAATTGTTTAACTGATGAGCAGTCTCATTCAGAATCCACTGAGGTAAGCTTACATCACTCTGGTTCTCTTGCTCATTAGAGAATTCAGCTTTATACAGAAACTAGGTAATTGCAGGAAATTGTGCCCTTCTATTCTCCTGTGCTTACTGCATATCTTTTTAAAATATTTATTTGTTTGTTTACTTAACACTTTTTTTAAAAAGAAATTATGAGTTCCAAACTCACTGTCCCTCCAGCCCCTCCCCCACTTACTGAGAAGGCAATCAATATATAAATTATATGTGGGAAATCATGCAAAACATATTTCCATATTAGTGGTGTTGCAGAAAAAAGCAAGATAAATAAAATGAGAATATTATACTTCAATTTGCACTCAGAGTTCATCAGTTCTCTCTCTCTAGAAGTTGATAGCATCATGGGTTCAAAATTGTCTTGAATCATTCTATTGATCAGAGTAGGTACTCAATCATAATTACACTATTGCTTTTATTGTGTATAATGATCTGGTTCTGCTTACTTCAGTCTGTATCAATTCATATAGGTCTTCCCAGATTTTTCTGAAATCACACACCTCATTACTTCTCAAAGAAGAAGAGAATTCCATCACAAACATATAACACAGCTTGTTCAGTCATTCTGCAATTAATGAATATCCCCTTAATTTCCAATTCTTTGTCATCACAAAAAGAGCTGCTATAAATATCTTTGTACATATTTGTTCCTTCTCCTTTTTCTTTGATCTCTTTGGGATACAGCCCTAGTAGTGGTATTACACCGTTTTATAACCTTTTGGGCATAGTTTCAAAATTTTCTACAGAATGGTTGGACCAGTCCACAATTACACCAACAGTGTATATGTCCATATTTTTCCAAATCCCATCCATAATTTCATCCTTTTTTCTCATGTTAGTCAATCTGATAGGTGAGGTTCCTCAGAGTTGTTTGAATTTGCATTTCTCTTGGTTTTAGATCTGTACTATTTGCCATATTGTGTAACTGTCCCGTTGTTCATATTTTTAATTATTTTGTAGAAATTTACATTGTATTTTGTCACCAAATTTTTCTGCATCTAATGATATAATCATGTGATTTTGATTTCTTTCATTAATGTCCCAGTATAAATTACTGGTATAAATTATATGTGGAAATACTATACAATCTTCTGTATTATTTTCCCATAGGCTTTTTGCTAATAATTTATTTTAAATGTTTGTATTAATGCTCATTACAGATATTGGTCAATGGTTTTCTTGCTCTACTTCGTCTCTCCCTCATTTAGGTATCAAAGTCATATGCACAGCAGAGAAGGAATTCAATTAGTTGCCTTCTTTTCCAAATGTGAATATTTTATGTAATAGTATAATTTTTTGACTATTTGATAGAATTAACTCTTAAATCCAACTGATACTGTTCCACCTACCCCACCATACCCTGAGAGTTTGTTTATGGCTTCTTCATTTTTTTCCAACATTGCATTATTTATCTTGCCAAATTTTTCTTCTCTTAATCTATATATTTTATATTTTGGTAGATATCTTCATCTCTATTCCTATTCAGTAATCTCTAGAGATATATCTATTGGGGCAACTAGGTGGCACAGTGAATAGAGAACCGGCCCTGGAGTCAGGAGAACCTGAGTTCAAATGCAGCTCAGACACTTAACACAAAAACTAGTTGTGTGACCTTGGGCAAGTCTTAACCCAAATGTCCTCCAAAAAAAAAAAAAAAGAAAAGAAAAGCAATCAAATAAATAAATGGAAGAGAGATAGCTATCTAACTTTTCCTAAATTCAGATCCTTGTCTTCTTTCTTGTTTACATTTTGATTAGAATTCTCTAGGTCTTATCATAGCACATCGAAATTCCCAGCTGTTATAGTTTCTTTATTTATTTCTTCATGTAAATCAATTAATTTTTCATTTAAGTATTTAGGTGCTATACTATTCAATAGACATATATTAAGTATTAATATTAACTGATTTTAAGCATAATTTAGTTTCCTTTTTTATCTCTTTTAAGCAAGTTTATTTTTATTGTTGCCTTCTCCTAAATTATGATTAGTACCCATGGTGTTTTTGTTTTTGTTTCTTTAGCTTGGCTAAAGCATTATAGATTTTTCTCCAGTCCCTAATTTTTAATTCAGTTTAAAAACCATCCCTTGTCACAAGTAATGCCATCATCTTCTTCTTTTTCTTCATTTGTTTGTTCCTTCCTTTCTCTCCCCCTTTCCTTCATTACTTTTACTTACACTGTTTTTATTCTAATCTATTCCCATAGGCTTTCCCCCCTGTTTCTTTTATCTGCTCAATACAAATTTCCTTAAATTGACTTAAATCATTTTATTTTTTATCTATCACCAACATTCTACCTCCTTTTGATCTTTCTTTTTCCCACCCAGGAAAGTTCAAACTCTTCTTTCTCTATCTACAACTTCTTTACTTATAAAAACTTATTTTGTGACACTCTTTTAAAGAAATTTTCATTTAGTTTATCTTTTTCCTTATTTTTCTTCCTTTTTCATCTATTTTGAACTCTATTCTCTCATTCATGGACTATAACTCTTACTCATTTTAATATTTAGGTTATACACTAGGAAATTTGAGCTTCCTATATTATACCATTTCCATGTTATTACATTTGTAGAATTCACTTCATTCACACACACACACACACACACACACACACGTAGCTTAGTATTAGCTTTGTTTTTAGTGGAGCTTTTTTCTTCTGTGCCTTAGCCTTAGAAATACTGATTTGTGAAGGAAACAGTGTACAGTGGTTGGATTTATTCCATATCACAAGGCCCATTCCTACCCTCAGCTATTATGTAATCACTCACTGGTCTTCAGATTAGATTATCCTGTCTTTGGTCCTTTGCCACCTTTATCTACCTTGGGTATTGGCTACTACATGAAAATGAAATATATCCACTTTCCTTAGTTGGGATGCAGCCCTGAGAGATAGAAGACCTTAGACTTGTATTATGTCCATTTTCCCCGGATAAAACTAATTATAAATTTCCTATCTTTTACCAAAGACTTACTCCATTCCCAAGGAAACATTCTTTAATTGTGTCTTGTTTATTCTCATCTAGAGTATCAATACAATTTTAATTCCCTGTCCCATCACAGTTTTTGCCTTCAATTACTTTTATCCTAGTTTTCTACAACTCCCTTTTTGTTGACAGATTAAAAGTTTTTTTCAATTGTTGCTAATCTGAATTAGCATCTAGATGGTGCAATAGATAGAGTGCCAGACCTGGAGAAGGAGGAACTGAATTCAAATTTGCCCTCAGACACTTACTAGCTGTGTGACTGCAAGTCACTTAACTCTGATTGCCTCAGTTTTCTTATCTCTAAAATGAGCTGGAGAAAGAAATGGCAAATCACTCCACTATTTGTGCCAAGAAAAGCCCAAATGGGATCACAAAGAGTCAAACATAACTGAAAACAACAAGAAGTCTGGCTAGGCACATATTTCTTGCTCTGTCTTTTACTTTTTCCCCATTCCTGCTTGAGAGACTTCCCTCTTTTAATCTAATTCATTATTAGAGATAAATGAGATTTGGTTCACACAATATTAATCCAGCTTTTCTTCCTTCCATCCTCCCAATTCTTTAAAATTACCTTAAATCTTTAGCCTCTTAGAGCTCTTTTGCCCCTTGATAGCTTTCTTTGTTCTTTTACCCTTCAGTCCAGTTTTTCTTTTTTTCATTTTTATATGTTTTAAATTTTTATTTTAATTTATGGAATAAAACAAGTATTTGCACCACATAGAAACTGCAACTCTACCATGTAAAACTTGCTATTCCTTTCAAACATACCAGAAAATTATCATGTAGATTTTCCCTCTCCCCTTTCCCCAGAGATGGCTACCATTAGACACAAATAGGCGTGTGTGTGTGTGCTTGTGTGCAATTATTCTATACATACTTCTATTCATCGGTTCTTTCTCTGGATGCAGATAGCATCTTTCTTCATATGTTTTTATAGTTAATTTGGGTATTTATAATAGTCAAAATAACTTATTCACTCAAAGTCATTCTTAAATCAATATTGCTGTTACTGTATATAAGGTTCTGCTCATTTCACTCTTCATTATTTCATGCAGATCTTTCCAGTTTTCTTCTTTAAAATAACAGCATATAAACATGAAATAAATTATTCCATTGTTTAGTCTATTCCTGCTAATTGTACTTATTTAATTTTCTTGTGTTTCTCATGTTTGAGGTATTTGCAAATCAAAATGTTCTGTTCATCTCTATTTTTTCAATAATGCTTCAAATTCCACTCTGTAAATGGTGCATCCTTTTTTCATTTATTATTAGATTCAGCTTTGCAAAAAAAGCTATTGGGGTTTACAACTCAAGCTATTTTGTTTTTTAGATGATTATTCCATTCTTTTCTTTCATTTCTCATGGATACACAATAATACTAAGTTATATTTACTTTAAATCTGAAATCCTTTCTCTTCATTGTTTGCAAAATGTCTAATTTAATATTGAAATTGTTAAAGGTTACATATCTTGTAGTTTCAAGCATAGAGTATTTTCTCTATCTTGATCTATTGATGTAATAAACCAATACTTTGTTGACTATCTTCAAAAGTCCTTGGAAGTTTTCTTTTATTATATTCCATAGTATAGAATCTAGGTTTTTATTATTATTAATGTTCTTATGAGAGATTTACAATCCTTAAAATATATTTGTTCATCCTATAGTCAAAGTTGATTACTTTGACTTCTGTAGAATTCATATGTTCTTCCTAAATTGTTACCTTTCACTTTTCTACTGTCAAAACTTTTGTTTTTATAGTTTTGAATTCAAAAGCAATCATTTCACTATTCAGAGTCATTTCTGTGTAAAGAGTTTTCACCACTCATAATATGAGTGCATTATGATAATCTATTATAATAGATGTTTAACTGATATTACTGTGTTCTCTCTCTTCCCTCTCATCAATCCATTATTCATGCTACTTCAGGAATAATCTACCTAAGAAAAAGATCTGACTATATCACTGCTCTGCTTAAAAACATTCAGTGGCTCCTTATTGCCTCTGGCATAAAATTTGAACCCCTCAGCCTGACATTTAAATCCCTATGTAATCCTTTTCCTACCTACCTTTCCTGCTTTATTTCACATTACTTCCCTTAATAAACTTTCAACAAAGAAACTTTGCCTTCAGCCAAACTAGACAACTATTTATAAGTGTAATATTCTATCTTCTATCTCCATGCATTTGCACAAGCCTTTCTCTGTGCCTGCATTCCACTGTCTCCTCTTCCCCTCAGAATACTTAACTTCCTTCTTTTGTGAATCATTTTTTGATTGCCACCCCCTCCCATTATTAATGCTCCTTCTCTCCTTATTCCCTCCTTTCCTTCTTAATCTGCACTCATTTACTTATTTACCTCACACACACAAATATAGAGGCAGTATATTGCGTAATAGAAAGAACCCTGGGCTTGGAATCTGAATCACTTGGGATCAAGTGATCTGTGTGATCTTGTGCAAATTATTTAATATCTATGTTTCTAAAACAATAGTCCAGGAATATCCTCAAATCATAGATGAGTTATGGTATGTATCATTGGGAGGAGGTCTCCTATGTTGCCATCATTATAAATCCCCCATATACTCCCATTCACATATATTGTATCCCTCCAATAGAATGTAAGCTCTTGAAGGAAGGCACTGTTTAATTTTGTCACTTTTATCCATATTGCCTCATACAATATTACAATGCAATAGAGAAAGCTCTTAAGAAATGGCTGTCAAATTGAATGGAATTTAATTAACTCCCAGGTTGCACTACTTACTCATATTGAGCTTGAAGTACATGAAACTCTCAAGCCTATGCAAATTACAAGCCCTGTACTTGAAAACAAGGCAATTTTTCTCTTATTGACAGACTGTAGGGACTGCAATATACTAAGGAGATCTTGGTTGAAAGAAATTATTAGCATTGATAACAGATATGTAAACAAAACCCTGACAAATGAACTTGTAATAGCTTCTCCCTAATTCTGGATATTGGCCATGCTTTCAACTAAGTGGAGTGCAATTAGGGAAGTATCCTATCAGCTGAGAAACCATAATTCTAGATGTAGCTATTTAGCCTCCAAATACAGAGGGATGACATGAAGTTTTGCTTCTCTGCAAAGCCCCTTGTCAACAATGTCTCTGGTCTCCATGTATAATTCTTTATTCTGGGTGATCACAGGAAAGCAAGGATCAGAAGCCACAATCTAGTCCTCCTGACTGATATGAAAAGAAGAAGCTGATCACCAAAATCCAATGGAGTACTGGAAAGAACCCTGGCCTTAGCATTAGAAGACTTGGGTTAGACATACGATTCAAATACTTACCAGTTGGGGATCTTTAGTGAGGCTCTAAGAATTTATATGCCTTTGTTTCTTCATCTTCATGAACTTATCACAAATAAATCTAGTAATTTAGTGGTTAAAATGTTAATATATACCAACATAATTATATGGTAGCCAAAAAAAAAAAAAGCTAAAGCAATGTAAGGGACCATAGAGAAATATATACTCACATCATGGGAGGTAATATTTGTTAATCAGACCATATCTGGGATATTATGTCAAGCTCTGCTAGTCACATTTTATGAAAACCATCAATGAACAAGAAGGAAGGTAGTGAAGGGTCTTAAGACAATGTCAGATGAAGAAATTTGGAATGTTTAGCCTGATGAAGAGTAGATTCTATGGAAACATTATAGCCATCTTAAAAAATTAAACTGCTGTCATGTGGAAGAGAGATTAGATGAACCCAAAGGTGGTGCAGTGAATTTTACTTTCTACTAGTACCTTTGAAGCAATGAGTGGAAATTTCAAAAAGAAAGATTTAGACTTGATGTAAGGACAAACTTCTTAAAAATAGAGGTGTCCAAGTATAGAAGGGGGTAAGATTAATCAGGGATACCTGATCAATTAAGTCTCTCAGCTTGATGAGAATACAGAATATGAGACAGTAATAGTAACAGAAAACTGAGATATTACAGTTTTCTTTCTTTCAGACACAGAGTAGTTGAATTTAAACCTTGTAAAACTCTTGGATTTTCATTACTATATCATTTTGTACCTCGTAAAAGGTGTGAAACTTAGAGTAACTGAAAGCCCTATTGGAAAATTGTAAAGGGTGTACAAGTGGGAGTGGCAGTCTACAACTTGTAAAGCAAATGTTACAAGTGCAAAGAAGTGTTAAGGAGTGTAAAGAAGGAGGTGAGTTTTTAGGAGGTATGAATATATTTTTCAATTTGGTGGAATTTAGTGGATGGCTAGCCATTGACTGGCTGAAGAAATGACACCCTGGTGGCCTTTAAAAAAAAAAAAAGCAAAACAACATAACCAGTTTTGCAGATACACTTTAAGGGATTCATTTCTGAAGTCAACTGAGGGAGTCATCTGGCTTTTGAGGAGAGTCAATAAGCTTAAAAGGAAGAATCTAGCTCATGAAACAGACTCACTCTTTGCCTTTTCTCACATGCCTCATTGAGAAATTATGGAGGAGGTGAGAAATTCTCTCTCTTTTCCCATCCCTCCTAAGCAATGACATTTTGCAATGAAGCAACGGGGCACAAAAGGAGATGATATGCTCAGCAGAGAGCTCAGTGATAGAAGTGAATTGAGCTCCAGAGAGGAGCAGACCCATGCAGTCTAGCAGAACAATATATACATGAAAGATGCTATATTCAGGGGAAGCAATGGGAGAACACCATGAGAAGGGAAAGGGCATCAAAACATGGGGCAGCTAGGAGACACTGCAGGGGATAGAACACCAAGCCTGGAGTCAGGAAAATGTGTCTTCCTAAATTCAAATCTGGCCTCAGATACTTACTAGCTATATGGCCCTGGGCAAGTCACTTAACCCTGTTACCCTGTTCACTTCAGTTTCCTCATCTGTAAAATGAGCTAGAGCAGGAAATGGTAAATGTCTCCAATATCTTTGCAAAGAAAACCTCAAATTGAATTTCAATGAGTCAGACACGACTAAACAACACTAAAATATCAGACCTAAAGTACTAAAGGTATAAGTTGCCTGGCTCATATGTGTTCATTAGGTATTTGCCTTTCTACTAATATATTTTATATACATAGCAACTTTCTACTAATGCTGTATGTGTTGGAAGGGATAATGTTTCCTATGTTTATTGGAGGAATGTTTTGTAGCTACTTTACTTTTATTAAATACTTTTGTTTGAGTGCACTTGTAGGGGCTTGTGATCCTGTAGTTTCATCCACAAAATCCCTTGAGCCAGGGATTGTCATCACCTGGGCTTCCCAACCTGATCCCACTATCTGAAGTTAGTCCTAAAGCAGGGATGTTACAAAAGAATGGAATGAGAGGCTTTAAGAGGAAATAGTTTCCAGGGGCGGCCAGGTGGCTCAGCGAGTAAGAGCACCCGCTCCTGTGCTGGGATGACCTGGGGATCGAATCCGGGCTCAGACACTTAGCACCCACCCAGAAACACCTGGCCATGTAACCTTGAGCAAGTTACTTAACCCCGATTCCTTAAAAAAAAGTGATGGGGGAATGCCAATAACACATTAAACTTAGGGGTGTCTTGTGCATATGTTTTAGGTTTGTTTGTTCCTTGCAGAGAGCTAGTTGTTAAATATTTACCAGTACATCACTGCCACTGGGGCATGCTACGTATATTTTCCAAGCTGCCTCTCAATCACAATTGTAAGAAGAGTTGGTTATAATTCCTCTACTGGCTCAATACCCCTCATTAGAATATGTTGGGTTCTTACATCATATCTAAGAGTGTGCAGATGTATCCATCAATTGAATTTCTCGGCCCAGTCTCCACTTCCTAACCACCTCTTTTCTTCCCTTCACAACTGCCAATCAAATGTCCCTACCAGTGTTGTTTTCTTAGTGTTAAGTTTAATTGGATTAGATTAAAATGATAATGAAATGGAAAATCATTGCTTGCATGTAACATGAACTGTACATTCCATTTGATTCCAATTTAGGAACAACGCTGAAAGCCAGGGGGTGAAAAGCAACCAAATTTGTTCAGATTGGCATCCAGTTCTGCTCTTAGACATGCCCTCCCTGTACATGGTCTGCATCACAGAACTACAGATATCAGTATCAGTCCATAAATACCCTTACACTAAGTTGCAGCCTGAAGCATAAGGAGACACAGTCTAAATTCACAGATTCATGATAGGTGTGGTGATTGGCTTCTTGCCTCTGAGATACTTGCTCATGTAAAGAACATGCTATTGGAAACTGCTCCCTGACTTCAGGGAAAGGCCCATCATGATGACCTTTCCCCTGCTCTGCCTCTCTCAATCTTTATCTCACTATTATCTGGAGAAGGGTCAATGGCACCTAGACCACGATTATGTCCTGCAGTTGGAGGCAGCATGACTCTCACCATTTCTCCCCTTTCTACTTTCAAAAATCTGCCTCTCTGTTTCATGACACCTATTTGGGTATACACCAACCCTGGATGTGCTTCTTCCTAGGCTGGTGGGAGACGTCCACACTACACAAATGTTATCTCATTAGATTATCACCAGCCTGTGAAGCAGATAGTCTAGCGTTCTTATTCTCACTTCGCAGGTGAGTATACTGGTCCAGAGAAGTTACATTAATTGTCCAAAGTCACCCAGTTAAGTACATTTGGACAAGACTGTACATCTTCCAACACCAAGCCTAGTGCTTTTCCGACTCCATCACACTGGTTCCTTGTGAAGAGAAGCAAGAGTTAACTTATTACATCAATTAAGAAGAATTAGTTCTTCTCCAAGTGTCCCACAGGCCCTTGAAAATTATTGCCATATTTTTAAAAGGGAATATAATATTGGAGAGCTACAATTTAAATGTTAGAGTGACATTGTCTTTCTGGATGGATGCAAACTGTCATGGCTGGACATTCTCCTTGAGATTAGGGTTGTCTGTATTTTTTTTTTGTATCCCTAACACTAAGCACTGTATCTGACACATAGTAGGAACTTATTAAATGTTCATTGATTGACTGACTGAAGGAGATAAAGGACTATGAGCACTTTCCTGAAAGACCTTTTACCTTCGATCTTGAAAAGAAGCATTATGAAAAGAATTCTTGAAAAGAGACCTTAACTGTCATTCTGAGAGAGCTGAATTATTGTACTATGGTCATTGATACGTCTCACTGTCAAACATTGTTGAAATATTTAAATATATCTTTTTGCATTATTTCTTACCATATAAAAATTTTATAGTCAGTAACATTGATATTTATTAATCCTAAGAGACTAGAGAGTTTGATGAATAGATGCTTATGGGAAAAGAGGTTTGCCTGCATTAATAATAAACTGAAGTGGGAGTTGAAACCAGACTGATTCGTTAATGAGAGATTATAAATTTATATTAATTTATGAAGAAATACGCCTTGATTGCCTTTGAACCCTGGGTGAGAATTAGTAAGGAAAATGAGTTAATATTTAGTAACCACCCTACTGAAGCTACATACATGTGGGTGTCATTTCCTAATACCTCCAAATACATGTGGGATTTTATCTTGAGATGCTTGACTTTTTTTCCTTTCTCATGTATAGTGTCTCATTTTTTCCTTAAATTTATTTATTTTATTTTTTAACCTTCACTTCCACAAGATTTTGACTTTTAAATTCATCTATTTATTTTTAGTTTTTAACATTCACTTACACAAGATTTTGAGTTTCAAATTTTCTCCCCATCTCTCCCTCACTCACAAGATGGCATGTGATTCCATATAGGCTCTACACATACATTAAACCTATTTTCACATTAGTCATGTTGTAAAGAAGAAGTAGAACCAATGGCAGAAACCACAAGAAAGAAGAAACTTAAAAAAAGAAAGAGAGAGCAAATAATATGCTTCAATCTGCATTCTGACTCCATATTCTTTTTTTGGATGGTTACAGCATTTCCCATCATGATTCTTTTGGAGTTGTCTTAGATCCTTGCAATGCTAAGAAGACTTAAGTCTATTAAAGTTAGTCATCCCACATTATGGCTATTACTGTATAAAGTGTTCTCCTGGTTCTGCTCACTTCACTCAGTGTCAGTTCATGCAAGTCTTTCCAGGTTTTTCTGAAGTCTGCCTGCTTGTCATTTCTTTTGTTAAAAATTTTTATTTATTTATTTTTAGTTTTTGACATTCACTTCTGTGAGCTCTTGAGTTTTACATTTTCTCTGCCTTCCTCCCCCTCCCCAAGATGGCATGGAATCTGATATAGGCTCTACATATACATTCTTATTAAGCATATTTCACATTAGTCATGTTGTAAAGAGGAAGTAGAATGATTGGGAGGAACCATGAGAAAGAGAGAGAGAGAGACAGTCAGAGACAGAGACAGAAAGAGAGAAAGAGAGCAAATGGTATGCTTTCATCTGAATTCAGACTTCATAGTTCTTTCTCTGAATGTGGACAGCATTTTCCATCATGAGTCTTTTGGAATTGTCTTAGATGCCTGCATTACTGAGAAGAGCTCATTTTATCAGAGTTCATCATCACACAATATGGCTGTTACTGAGTACAATGTTCTGTTGGTTCTGCTCTTTCCTTCAGCATCAGTTCATTCAAGTCTTTCCAGGTTTTTCTGAAGTCCACCTGCTCATCATTTCTTATAGCACAATAGTATGCCATTACATTCATATATACCACAACTTGTTCAGCCATTCCCCAATTGATGGGTATCCCCTCAACTTCCAATTCTTGGCCCACAAAAAGAGCTGCTATAAATATTTTTTTGTACGTGTGGGTCCTTTTCCCATTCATATGATCTTTTTGGGATACAGACCTAGAAGTGGTATTGCCAGGTCAAAGGGTATGCACAGTTTTATAGCCCTTTGGGAATAGTTCCAAATTACCCTCCAGAATGGTTGGATTAGTTCACAATTCCACCAACAATGCTTTAGTGTTCCAATTTTCCCACATCTCCAGCATTTATCATTTTCCTGTTTTGTCATATTAGCCAATCTGATATGTGTGAGGTGGTACCTGAGAGTTGTTTTGATTTGCATTTATCCAATCAATAGTTATTTAGAGCATTTTTATATGACTGTAGATAGCTTTAATTTCTTCATCTGAAAACTGCCTGTTCATAACCTTTGACCATTTATCAATTAGGGAATGACTTATGTTCTTATAAATTTGATTCAATTCTCAAGCCTTTATCAGAGACACTGGTTGTAAAAATTTGTTCCCAGGTTTCTGTTTTCCTCCTAATCTTGGTTGCATTGGCTTTGTTTATGCAAAAACCTTTCAATTTAATGTAATCAAAATGATCAATTTTGCATTTCATAAGGTTCTCTATCTTGTTTGGTCACAAATTCTTCCATTATTCATAAATCTGAGTGTCTCTTTCATTTTAAACCCACTGTAATTCATATAACTATAAATGCAAAGCTCTTGAAAATGCAACTGATAATTATGACCTGTTTTACCATTTTATTTTATACATATCAATTACATATAGATTTACATTGTATATTATTATATATGCTGTATATGTAATGCTCAGCTTAACATTATTAGTTTGTTAAATAGCTTTTTTATGCTACAACTACTTGAAAAAATGAAACCTGGCATGTTCAATCAGTATGGATATAATGAATGTTAAAACATACAGAGATTATTTTATCTTAGGGGTGAGTCCTCTGTATAAGAATAAGGATATTATAAGAAAGAACTGGAAAAGACTTGGAGAATTGTAAAGTGATAATTAACAAGACAAAACCAGAAGAATAAAGGTAAAATCTTGAGCTAGAAGGGATATTAAAGGTCATATATTCCAATGCCCCTATTTTACAGCTTAGAAATTAAGGCACAGAAAAGTTACCCTCCCAACTCCAAATCCAGCACTCTGATAACTGTGCCAAGAAATTATTCAATTAGCATTTCATGTATAATCCAGTCTAGCTGATAACTCAAAAATTCCTGACAAATCGACAGTAAAAGACATTAGATGGAAACTAATCTCTAGACACAGTTCTGAAGAGAATGAGTTAATTTTTAAAAATTGGAAACTTCATCCCTAGAAATTTGTCCATAAACTTAGGGATGTGCTTGAATCCCAGAAAGATGTGTCACATGTAGGCAGTGCCAACTGTAGACTAACCACAACACAAAAAATATGCTAAGTCTGCATTTTGACTCATTTTATGAAATGATCCTTGTCAATGAAGGTTTGCAGTGGATTTGCTACAAAATTACTAAAAGGCTGGCAGAGCATTGAAACTACACAAAAATTGTTATTTACTGTAAAGAATCAGAGCACCCATTTTTTAATTGATGAGATTTCTGATGGAAGAAAGCCTGAATCATACATTAAAAATGGAAATGTTAGAATGGGACTATGAGCCTAACCTGTGTGGTAAGAAAATATTTATTAAACTCAGCAAAATCATGCAATATAAAAAGGAATCCTAAATTTGTGATGTAAATGGATGATGTGCTTTTCAGTTTGGTAAGAAAAGAGAAAAACAGGGGCGGCCAGGTGGCTCAGCGAGTAAGAGCACCGGCTCCAGTGTTGGGACGACCTGGATCAAATCCGGGCTCAGATACTCAGCACCACACCCAGAAATAACTGGCCATGTAACCTTGAGCAAGTTACTTAACCCCGATTGCTTTAAAAAAAAAAAAGAAGAAAAGAGAAAAACAGTTAAAATGGTCCATGTAGATAGAAAACTATAAGGAAAATCTGGCCACATATAACAAACACCATATGAATAGACATAAGATCTTTGTGCAGGTGCTAGAAAAAGTAAAAATATTTGATTAATGAATTTAGAATACACTGAGTAGCTCAATTCAGAAAAAACTCAATTTTGAGTGACATTTTTTTTTCACATTTGAGTTAAAGGACCATAGCAAATGAAACATACTGATGATAGAGATTCAAAGACAAACTTTTAAAGAGAATCCATCAAAAGATAGTACTCAGGTCAAAATTCACTTCTTTGTGAAATTGAATAACCAAGAAAATGGAAGTCATCACAGTCTGAAGCAAAATCATCACCAGCATAGTAAAAGTGAAGTAGAATTATCTTGTAACAGTTATGGCCTGGATGTATACAAGCATAATGAATTAATCTGAAAGAGGAATGTAGAATAGGTATAAGAGGCAGATTTCCAAGCAATTAATACAGGAAACAAAGAGCCAGGGATGGAGTTTGTCCTGTTTCACACACACACACACACACACAGAGTAAGCATGATCTCACTATAAGTCAAATCACAACAACCTGATGCAAGAATACTGCCATCAAGATACAGAGAAGCAGGACTATTTTGTGTTACAAATATGCGCTAGATGGACATAACTATTTGAAGTGAACTTGAAAGAAGAATTATTATTTGATTTGGAGGGAGTTAATGACAAATGAACCATTATCAAAAAAACAAACAGAAACATCTAGGTGGTGTGGTGGATAGAGCACCCACCAGTCCTAAAGTCAGGAGGACCCAAGTTCAAATCTAGTCTTAGACATTTACTAACTGTGTGACCCTGGGGGGAGGAGGAAGGAGGAAGGACAAAGGAGAAGGAGAAGAAGACTGTGAAGAGTTTGGACATGAGGTATCTCAGCTGGAGAAGAAATTGAAAAGTGAGGTAGAACCAAAGTACAAGTTCTCAAGAAATCAAGATTGTCATATCATAGATATAAAAATACAGCTAAAGAAGGAAACCACTTGTCACCTTGATACAAAAAAAGGGAGAAAGTATCTATAACTATAGCTATAGATGAATATATAGTATTTGAGGTCAGAAGAAGTTATCTTTGTTTAAATCCATACCAAAAGATATTACTCAATGGATAAATTGTCAAAGGATATTAACAAATAGCTCTCAAAATAATCACAAACTATTAACAGATAGATGAAAGAATATTCAAATCACTAATAAGAGGAATATAAATCAAAACAACCCTGATATTTCACATTATATCCTAAGAATTGGTATCCTGTTCATCATTTCTTATAGCACAATAGTATTTCATTACAATCATATACAACTTATTCAGTCATTCTCCAACTGCTGGACATCTCCTCAAGGGCTGCTATAAATATTTTGTACATATATATCCTCCATACTTTGAAAAATCTCCACTAAGTTTTTTAGTCCTCAATCCATTGACAGACTTCAAAATCCACTCGAATTATTTTTTGCCTTGCTTGATAACCTGGATCTATTTAAAGCTTATTCATTCACAGACACAGACACAGAAAAACCTGGAAAGACTTACATAAACTGATGCAAAGTGAAATGAATAGAACCAGAAGAACATTGTACACAGTAATAGCAATATTGTACATCATCAACTGTTAGATTTAACTATTCTCAGCAAAACAATGATCCAAGACAATCCCAAAGGATTCATGATGGAAAATGCTATCCATCTTTAGAGAAAGAACTAATATACTGAGAATGCAGATTGAAGCATACTTTTTCTTTGTTTTCTTTGTCTTTCTTGTAATGTTTTTTTTAATCTGTGTTTCCTTTCACAACATGACTGATATGGAAATATGTTTTGCATGGTTGCACATATATAACCCATATCAAATTGCTTACTTTCTCAATTGGGAGGGAGAAAGAATTTGAACTATTTTTTTAAATGAATGTTGGAATTGTGCATGTAATAGGGGGGAATATAAAATATTGAATCATTTTTTAAGAGTATGAATGATATATTCTGATAAATCTTTACTAATCTCCCTCTGGGAAGCTGGGTGGCACAATGCATGGAGTGCTGGACCTGGAGTCAGAATGACTCTAGTTCATTCAAATCTGATCTGACATTTATTTAATATGTGGCTCCAGGTAAATCCCTTAACCTCTTTCTGCCTTAGTTTCCTTATCTTTAAAATAAGTATGACAATAGCACCTACCTCCCAGGGTTGTTGTGAAGATATAACAAGAAAATATTTGTAAAGTGCTTTGCAATCTGTAAAATGTCATATAAATGTTAACTATTATTATTCTTTGAGAAAGGAAGAAACATCAGGAAATAATATGAATTATGTGTAACCTGCCTCAAGAGACATTTAAAGTTAGCTATAGACAAGAACTTCCTGATAATAACAGAAATGAGTCATTGGGAACTGGGGGCTTAGAGAGAAGATAGTATCTTATTCTATGTGTTGAATTATTTTAAGTGCACTTCCTCCCTTTAGGGGGAAAATATGGACAAAAAGATGCTCTGTGGAGTGCTAAGTTAAAGACACCGGTCAATTTAGTTAAAACATAGAATGCATGAAGAGAGAGTAATATAAATTAATCCTGGGATGATAGGCTAGGCCAGATCATGGAGATCATAGGATGAAAGTCAAGGGATGTCAGTGACAGATATTCTTATTCTTTACAGATGAGAAAACTAAGTCCTAGGGAGGGTAAGTGATGTACTCAAGGACACACAGCTAGTAAGCATTCTAGCTTGAATTTGAACCTAATACTTGAAGTTGTGAAAGGTTTTAAATGCCAAGCTGAGGGACTTGTCTGTTTTATCCCAGAGTGAATAGGGAGCCAGTGGAAAAGGAAATGGCCAGCCTTGTGCTTCAGGAAAATTATTTAGGCAGTTTTGAGGAGAATGGATTGAAGAGGAGAAAAACTGGAAGTTAAGAGTCCAATTAGGAAAATTTTGCAAAAATCAGGGTAGGAGGAAATATGGACCTAGAGTAGACTGATAGTCCTTTGAGTAGATAGAAGGGAATTGATGTTTCAGATTTCAATGTTTAGGTAGAGTAGACAAAATGTGGAAACTGATGGCCGTTTCTCTCTTTCTTTGACTGTTGAATTCCTAACCTTTCAAAAGTCATGTCCTGTGTGATGCAAGCTCTGATCCACCAGAAATGACACTTAGTCTGGCCTTCTTGCCAAAGTGACAGACTTTCTCCCTTTGAACTCTGGGTTTCACAACTCTCTGGTACATTTATTATGATTCATTTAGTATTATAGTTTTATGTGTTTATGTTTTATTGAGGGTAAAATCAAAATAAAAGCAAACAAAACCAGACATAATAGGATATAAAAAATTCAATTAAATTCAACAAACATTTATTGAATCCCTACAACATCCCAGGTACTATGCTAGGTACTGATTATACAATGCCAATTGACTTCAAGTACTATTGAAATCCTTGGACAACATGTACACAAATAAACATAAAAAATACTAAAAGTAAGTTAAAAGTAATTTAGACAATTTAATTAATTTCCATTTAGGAAATGGAAAGACCTGATGAAAGAGGTGGCATTTGGGGTGATCCTTGGATGGGGGGAGCTAGGAGTCCCAGAGGCGGAGGTGAGGAAGGAGAATATTCTAGGCATGGGGGATAGTCTAGGCAAAGTCACCGAGGGAGAAGATGAAATGTCATTTCAGGAAACACCATGTAAGCCAGTTGGTTGAAACATAAATTGTGTGGAGTACAGATAAGGGATAGTGTTAAAAAAAAAAAGTCTAGAAAGACAGATTAGAACCAGATTATAGGGGACTTTAAGAGTCAGACAAAGATATTTGGGTTTTATCCTAAAGTCAACTGAAACTTCCTAAGCAGGAGAATGACATGGGCAAATTTCTTCTTTGGGAATATTGATTGGGCAGCTGTATGGAGGTTAATTAGATATGAGAGAAACTATAGGCAGAGAAACCAATTGGCAGTATTACAATAGTCCATGTGTGAGTTAATGAGGGCTTGAACTATGTTGTATGCATTGAAAGAAGTGGAGAAATGCAATCAGTATTATGGAGTAGACTCAACAAAAATATGTTTTAAAAAATGATCTACAGGTTAAGGGAGTGTGAAGAATTAAAAATGATTCCACAGTTGAAAACTTGGGTGACCAAAAGAACAATGGTACTCTTTATGTAAATAGGGATGTTAAGGAAGAGTGATAAATTTAGGTGGAACAAGTTCTGTTTTGGCCATTTTGGGTTTGAGATGACTATGGGACATCCAGAGATCTAGGAAGTATTTCATGATGTGGATCAGAGCTCAGGAGAGATATGAGGGATGGATTTATAGTTTGGAGAGTCATCTGCATAAAGATGATAATTGATTACAAAGAGAAGAAGAAAAAATCTAGAACAAAACCCTAAGATCATGGATTGGGACCTGAAAAGGAACTCAGAGGTCATCTTTCCCAACACTTTCATTTTACATTCAAGTAACCTGAGGTCTGGGGAAATTAAGTGAACTGTTAAAGGTTGCACAGGTAGAAAATATCAAAGGTATAACTGGAACCCAGGTTATTTGACTCCAGAGTCAAGGCTCTTTCCACTCTACCATTCTGCCTCCACTCATGCAGGAAGATGAGACATAGATAATGATTCAGGAAGTCAGAGTGGAAGGAACAGTTATAGAAGTAGAAGTAGGAGAATGAAGCAAAGCTGTGGCAACCCAGAGAGTATCCAAGAAGATAAGGTGGTCAACAGGTGGTCAAGGTATAGTGTCAAGTGTTATAAGCAAGGCACAAAAAATGAGGGTTAAGAAAAGATATAATAACTAAGAGAACACTGATAACATTAAAGAGAGAAGTTTCAATTCAGTGGTGGGGCTGAAATTCCCACCACAATTGGTTAAGAAATTAGTAAAATGTGATAAAGTCGAGGGCATGAATGTAAACAGTTTTTAGCAGTTTGACTATGAAAGGGAGAAGAAATATTAGGGAATAGTTTGAGAAAGTTCTAGGGACAAATGAAAGGTTGGTTGTTTTGTTTTTCATTCGGATTGAGGAGATTTGGGTAACCTAATCTTTGGGTAACCTAACCTGCCTTCTAGGCAGCAGAAGACAGTCAATAAAGATAGAATGAAAATTAAAAGAGAAAGGGAAATATAAAATTAACAAGTTCCTGAAAGAAATAGAAGAACAAGAACATTAAGAATACTAGTAGGGTTTAGCTTTGGCAAGAAGAATGATGAGTTCTTTAAAACTGGAGCAAAAGAAGAACAGAGAATGACATTAAGGGAATTTATTATAAAATTAAGGAGAAGAAGAAGCTCCTAGTAGGTGACCTCAATTTTCTTGGTAAGACATGAGGCAAAGTCTTCTGCTGAGAAGGCTCAGAGAGTGGGTGGTGTAGCAAAAAACAAACAGCTTCTGTAATAAAAATTAAAAATATAAATACAATTTTTTTTATTTAAAAACACATATTAGATGGCACTCTTGGTCCTTTTCTCTATTCAGCAATAAGTTCCATAAAGACAGGATTAATGTTCAAACTAAACCTTGTCATCTACCCCATCATCTAACACAATATGCTCCACAAAAATAGATTCTTGATAAAGGTTTAATGAATTGGATTATTGAAAGAGTTCATGGCTGGGAATAAGAAAATACTTATACTAATCCTAATTCTGCCACTAATTACTTTCATAAGCTTGGGTAAGGCACTTCACTTGCCTAGGTCTCAGTTTCCTCATGTGTAAAATGAAGGAATTGGACTGAATGGTCTCTTGGGTCCCTTCCCACTTTAAAATTCTAGAATTCCATGATTTTAAGGTGATTCCAATCTTGCAGGCAAGTTATATGACATTGAATAAATGTGATTCAGTATATGACTCAGTTTCCTCACCATAAATTAAAGCTATTCATATCTGACCTGGCTTATTTCCCAGGATTTTGGTGAAATTCAAGTGAACCAATGGACAAGAAAATGTCTTCAAAAACAAAAAGAGCTATGCAGATGAGAGACAGCTTTATATGTGATGATCCATGAAAAAGATGTTTCCAGAAGAATGAATGTGTTTCCCCAGTATGATTCTATCCTCTTCCCTAGCTTTCTATGGGAAAGCTGTGTTGGGGAAATGCAAACCTTGGTCTAAGTAGAACTTAATTAGGAAGCTTCTATTTTAAAAATAAATCATAGAATGTATCCCAAGGCTAAATATATGGCTTGTTTTATCTGGACTGTAACAGGTGAAATGTAAAATAGCCCATCATTTTAATCAAGGGTTCAATAGGCACATGAGCTTAGCTAGAAGAGGGAAAAAAATCCTCCAGGGTGATGCCTTTGGGAGAAAGACCTCTCTGATAGATTACCCTCCATTTGCTGTATATCGCCAACTTCTAGAACGATCGATTCTGGAAAGCTGTGATCAGGCAATTAAATGGGATGTTTCCCATGCAGGCATACAGAAGTGGTTCCGTCAGCACCCATCTCTTAACTCTGAATTAACTTTGCATTTTCCTAGACAACCCTCAAGACCCCATCACAGAGCCACTTTTCAAAAATATATGTCAAGCCAAGTGGGTGAAATTAATTTAATATGCTTTATAGGCATTGGGAAATATCCAGAAGACTAAAACTGGCTGGGCAGAATTATAAAAGAAGGGGGACAGATGTATGCTTTATAGGTCCTGGCTAATTGCCAAGGGTACTACAGTAAGTGGAAGAAGGAAGCAGTGGTAATTGAGGTCTGCAGGCAGCTTTTGTTTCAACCTCAATGGTTCGTTAGGCCTAACTAACCTTTCCTGCAAAAAAAAAAAGGTGGGGGGAGGGAAGAGAATCACATGAGTAGAATATCTCATGGCCACAACAGAAAAGATCAAAAATAATACATTTGCTGAAATAAGTGAAATGAAATTGAACTGAATAGTTCAACTAACTTCAGTTCAGAATTATAAGTCAACATTACAACAGTTCAAGTCCTCAAGGAATTTATAGTCTATCTACATAAGAGAAAAGACATGTAAGAAGAAAAGCAATAAATTTTGTGTTGAATAAGTGGTACAAACAGTTAGTACAGTAGGGGGGCTGAGAAGAAAGAGGGGATCAGCGTTGGTTTGAAAGCATGGTGAGATTAAAACCATTGTGGAGACTGTGTTGGACAGTTCAGGCATGTGGAGGGAAAACAATGTGAGAAGAATGTTACTATCCAGGTGCTTTGTTAATGAGACTTCTATACTTTCATGATTCACTGTCTGCATTCTAGGAACTTAGATACTTCAGCATGACACACCCAATAGCAAGAATTTCTGAGAGTTATATGCACTTACTAGGTGGTTTGGTATGAGTCACTTCCCCCATTTTGGCCCCAGTTTGCTATTGATAACAGCAACAATAGCTAGCATTTTGTATTAGCAAGCACCCTAGCACACCCAGGATGGCACAGGTTCTTTTAATCTGCTTTATAAAGGAAAGACAGCTTTAAAGAGGTTTAATTACAAAGAAAGAAGTGAGTAAACAAAATACAAGCAGAGAAATTAGCACAAAGATCAACAGATAGGACTCCAGCTGTCTGAACATGGCAATATTGCTATACACTTTACATATATCACTAGATAGAGGGAGTACAGACATCTGAGCAGTTAGGGGGCTCTAAACATATGGCTACTCAGAGACTCAACCAGAAAATCAAAAGATCCTTCTCATGAGTGAACCCCCAAAGCAAAATGCCAGCCTCCCAGAATATATAACAAAGAATCAGGCTCTGATTGGCTCAGAGTCAGAAGGTACTGAACCTACATGACTCATCACAGCTGTGAATTATCAGGGTTCAAAGGAGATTAATCTTTCAGATGTTTGCAATTTAGCCTGAGCCTGGGAAACTGAACTTCAAAAAGAAAACAACAAAAATCCTACTTTGCTTGCTTACATATTTATATAGTACTTTAAGGTTGCAAAGAACTTTATGAATATTCTATTCTGTCCTGTCCTCCCAACAATCCTGGGAAATAGATTCTGTTATTATCCCCTTTTTAAAGACTAGGAAGCTCTACCAGACATAGGTTAAGTGACTTCCCCAAGGTCATACAGCTAGTAAATGTGTGAGGCAGGATTTGAACTAAGATCTTCCTGACTCCAAGTACAGAAATTTATCCACTGTATCATCTAGTTTGCTCAAGTGTAAAATAAGGGGGTTAGACTAGATCATCTCTGAAGGTCTTTCTATCTCTCACATTCAGAAACCAAGTCTATGAACTCAGAAACTCCCTGCTACCCCAAACAGAGGCCATCAGATTTTTTTTCATTTCCAGGAAGGAGACAAGAAAGGATTTAAAAAAAAAATTTGTACAATATTTGCCCATTTTTTGCTTAATATCTTATATTTATATAGCACTTACAGAGAGCTATCTTTACAACAACCTTTTGAGGTAAATGGTACTCATTTATTACCATCCCATCTTACAGCTGAGAAAACTGAGACTTAGGTAAATTACTCACATAGGGTCACCAAATTAATAAGCATTAGAGCAGAGACATGAAATCAGGTTCTCCTGTCACCAAGTAGTCTTCTTTGTACCTACTCCTAGTATTCTGTAAAGTTACTCTTAGTTACCCAGAAATCTATAGGTATGAGACATGGCAGCCCTCAACAAAATTGTGAAGGAAGAAAAATGTGCTTCTAGGATCAACAATCTTTCTTCTCAGTGCTTTTTTTTTACATTTAGGAGTTCTTTTACTTCTCTGCTTCTGGTCTCAGACACTAACTGTGTGACCCTGGGCAAGTCACTTAACTCTGTTTGCCTCAGTTTCCTCATATATAAAATGACTAGAGAAGGAAATGGCAAACCATTCTGGTATCTTTGTCAAGAAAACCTCAAATAGGGTCATAAAGAGTTGGATGTAACTGAAATAACAAAACAGCTCCCTACCATCAAAACTTGGTCGCAGGAAATCATTTTTTTTTATGTAAAGCTAACTAGCAAAGGAGTAAAATGTAGCTTTCATTGTAACTTGTAATTCTTTGCATTAAATCGCTTTAGTCATGGATGAGAAAAGATACCTGCAAGAGGTGAGAGAAAGGAATAGATCTAATTTAATTCAATAAACATTTATTTAGAACCCAGTACAAAATATGGTTCTAGGCACTGGAGATACAAAGACTGGAATGTCCAATTCTTGCCCTGAGGGAGATTACATTCTAATGCAGCCGGTGTGGCACTTAACAGTTGTCCTTCAACATTTGTGGGGTTAGGTGAGGAGAACCTGGTGAAAGTGAAAAACCGTGGACATAACAAAGCTTTATTTTTAATAAATCTGATCATATTTACTTAAGACAAAACAAATAAACAAGTAAAACAACACATTGCACCCATAAAAAAGCTGCAATTCCTGTGTGAGAGAAATTACTATCTCACACACTCAGTAGAGTCTATGCAGCCACTCCCTGAGCTGCAGCAATTGCTTCATGGATGATAAGAGTCTGGATGGTGGAGAGACAAAGAAAAGGCATTCCCAAAGAGAGTGAGGAGCCATGATTCTGTAGCACTCTGAATCTTTTAACAAAATTTAACTACTTATATAATAAATTTATGTATGTATACTTAAGGTAGTAAATGATCAAATAGATTAATAATATACAGTATTTATAAATTTATGACATTAATTTTTTTTTTACAAACACATTGTGATTTTCACAGTATGCCACAAATCTCCAAAAATTCACATTTAATTACTAATGGTCAACCCAAGAATAACCAAAGCCATGAATGTGAAACCCTCAAATGTCAAGGGATGATTGTACATGGAGCACTAGAACTGCTTAAAAGTATCCTCCCAGGGGCGGCCAGGTGGCTCAGCTAGTTAAGAGCACCGGTTCCAGTGTTGGGATGACCTGGATCAAATCCCGGGCTCAGACACTCAGCACCACACCCAGAAACAACTGGCCGTGTAACCTTGAGCAAGTTACTTAACCCCGATTGCTTAAAAAAAAAAAAATTGGGGCGGCCAGGTAGCACAGCAAGTAAGAGCACCGGCTCCAGTGTTGAGAAGACCTGGAGATCGAATCCCGGGCTCAGACACTTAGCACCCACCCAGAAACACCTGGCCGTGTAACCTTGAGCAAGTTACTTAACCCTGATTGCTTAAAAAAAAAAAAAAGTATCCTCCCACCACCAATCCCTTAGGGCATTACAGTCATGTGCATGGATCTTCCCCATTCTCCTTCAAACTATGTGTAATTATTCTTTGCCAGCCCAATACTTAGCATTGATTAAGTTTGGATTCTGGGTTAAGCTTCCTCCCCATCCTCCGCATTGATTGCTGAACTAGAAAAGCTGAGGTTGTACCATGGGTAATATGGCATGGTCATTATGATAGTATTAATGGCCAGCCTCCGGTGGGTAGATCTCTTAGAAGCAGTAATCTAGAATATGAGATATAATTACATATAGGGGTGGAGGACAGAAGAGACAGTTTTTACCTTGCATATTGGCAGAATGAAAGACCGACTCCTCTCATGTGGATCTTGGACTCTACTATCTGGACTTGCATCCAAGACCCCTGGTAGTCCTTGATTCTCTATTTGGGTTTCTTTTCCCTTAGAAGAAAGGTGTCAAACTCCTGGCCAGCAAAACTTCCAGTTATAATGGGGACCAAATTAAAATGTAATTGGAAAAATGTTTAACAAAATAAATAAACATGTAAAACAATATAGAAAATGTTCATTTGTGGTTTCCTAAGTCAATGTGCTCAAAAGAGTCAGGACCCTACTATTTGGGTTTGACACTGCTGCTCTAGCATCAACCTCCTGAATACTGAAAAGTCCTATAAGGGTGATAAGTCCCTCTCCATGGGCCCATTCCAGGTTGTATGTTAAATGACAAACTTTCACTTTTCCTCTTTAAGCCTTCTTCATTGCTCATTTTAACCCATTTCAACAAAAATGTTGGGCATAGGAAGACAGTGAGCACACAGTGTCATTGGTTTCAGGAGTTCTACTACCCCCAGGGGAGGTCCTACAGCTACACCCCTTCTCCACCTTCTCCCAAATAATCCTGCTGAGCCCCTACATGAACTTGTCATGGGCTTCCAGAATGGTTTATCTATCCTCCACTCTTACCCGATCTTTGTTTTAATGATTAGAGCTAAATGGTTCCTGCCTTCAGTCCTTGGCATCCTAGGATCTTTCAATCTCATATGTGGAGTGAGTGTTATGGTTTTTTTCCAGCTTCTCCATCCACCCAAAGTGTGATTAGAGAGATTCATCTTTCTCTAGTCGTTGTGGTCTGTTCCAGAGCCAATAATGACACAGGCTGTTAACTAAGGAGCTGCCCAGGGTCTCCAGTTCCCTCTGTGGGTCTTTGCTGGAAGGTTTTGGTCTTCTGACCATTCCTCTATGGACAATTTCCTTTTTGGAATATTGTAGATAGGACTTCAGTACCAAATGAGAGGTTGAATTTGCCAAATGCTAAGACATTCCTCCCATTAAAAGAATGGAGAAATAAGACCTGAAGACAGTGAATACATTTTCTAAGGTGACACACAGTTAGTGGGGGAGTTAGCAATGAAACTCAGTCCTTTTGACTTTTCCTCTGAGATGGCCCATCAGACTAAACCGCTGTTATATCAAAGACCTCTTCGTAGAAGTCGGCAATGCAAAGTTTCAGACATTCGCTTGCATGTGAAGCCCACACAATCCATTTTCTCCAGTATTCTGCCAGTTTAGTCCAGCATATGGGTCTGTGAAGTCCCATTTCTTATACAGTATACCTCTAATATACATCAGTAACTTTTATGGGTATGTGATTGACCTTTCCTTAGAATTACCACAGTCAGAATCAGAGAAGCCTTCAGTTGCCCAGTTAGCTATTACAAAGTACCAGGGGGCAAGAGAAAGTGATACACAGAATTCTAGATGACAATGAGGTGTTTGTCTACATCTGGGCAGAGTAGGAAAGGAAGATTACACATGTTGCCTTTTTGAGAGTTACTTAAGACCTTTACAAGATAAAAGTATCTCCTTACACAGGACTGCCAAGATGCTGGATTTACTATTAGTTTTATAACCAGGGCAGATCACAGAGGCAGCGGTATTGTCTTTCATCATCTGACTTAATACAAAGGTAGTACTCCATCTACTCTAATATGTGGGCCTCTAGATAGCTACCTCAGATTTGAGATACCTTATGTAGATTAACTCTCACTTAAAAATCATAGCTCATAAACACACACACACACAATTGTATTTATTTTCACCAGCCAAACAAAGGATATGTTAGTTTGAAATAAAAGACATTTAATCAAAAGGCATAGTCACTCTCCTCACCTCACTGCCCATGTCATAGGAAACTGGATCTAAATAGTCCATCTAATTGGGAACCTCATATCCCTCTCTCAAGAAGATCCTTACAAAAACACCATAAGGTGGGTAGTACAGTGATTAAAAGATGAGTTAACTAAGGCTCAGAGAGGGGAAGTCACTTGCTCACACGTTGTATAGCTAATAAGTGGTAGAACTAAGGTTGGATGACAAGCCTCCTGACTTCACAGTCTAGGGCTCATTATCTCAAGTTCTTGTTTTTTTCTTCAAATCTGCCCTTACTAGATTTTTATTGTCACTCTAGCATTAGCAGTGTAAAAATCTAGCTATGATAGATTTGGAGAAAAAAGACCTCCTTGCTTATCTCCATTTTACTTTGAGTGATGAGTCATTTTTTCTGCCCTTAGAAGACAATATTGTTCTATAGATAAAATTATATAGCCAATTAAGTAATAAAAACAAAATCTATATATAATATATAGGGCATGGTGTCCTACCACAAATGGGAGAGGGCACACAGAGAGAGAATACATTTGACCAGGAAATAGAAGGCACACATGTAGAAAGCATATAGCCAAGGAATAGGTATGGGAGTATCCATGAACATCGCATGTAATCAGCAAGTTCTTATGGAGAGGACACAGGTATGGACTTGAAGAATTAAGGAACCACCACATTTGGACTCTAACTTCACAGTTTCAGATGTGCTTATATAGGAGGCAGGAATCAGAGAAAAATGGAAAGCACCCAGACTAGATCAAATATATACAGAGGAGATTCCTATAAGAGGCAACAGAATGGTGAATGCATTGAAGGATCAATTCTAAAGGTATTTGAAGGAAGGAAAAATCCCAGAGGGGTTGGGATGGGGCAAAGCTCTATTATAACCAAAAAAAAGGGGCAAAACAAAGGAATAGCAACAATTACCACCTATTTGCCTACTTTTCCTATAAATATAACATTTTCATGTGAATAAATACATAAAGGCTCATTTGAGTCTTAGAATAATCTCTACACACATTGAAAGCATCCTTGATGAGATTATAGGAAAGGAACAGGCAGCCTTTTGCAAGCAACATTGTTCAGTAGACCCCTTCTTCACAACCATAATTAAACGAAAGACACAGAATAAAGATACTGTATTTATTTCTTGCTCTTTATTTTCTGTAATCATTTGATTTGGTAAAGCAAAATGTTACTTTAAAGACTTCAATAAGGTTTCTTATATTCATATGCCAAAATTATGCAAGATTCCTCAAAGTATTAAAAAAGATGACCCTGTACAATTTATGATCATTTAAGGCACAAAACAATGTAAGAGGAGTTGTCACACATCCTAATCCCAATTAATAAAACTAAAAATATTTTCTAAATCATGATACCTTTATCAGGTGAGGATGCTGCCTTGATTGAAGTATGTAATCAATCAAAGGTGTGAAATAGGTATCAAAAATTCTCAAACACCTTTTTTGAATCAGTCAAGGGAATAAACTAGATGAGAACAAGTTAATCAGTTTGGAATTAAGCACTGGATGAAATCAGGTGAGTACATGTATTTGAATTGAGAGGAGATTCAAGCAGGAGCAGTCCAGTAATTGCTTTGGGAGTCAAGCTTGGGCAGTGTTTTGAGAAAATGAATGTCATGTGCCTGAGGTTAAGGTGGTGGAATGGGGAAGAGGAAAAAACCCAGCAGAAGTCACACTCCTCATACTACTGACTATGTCCTTGGAGACTGGACCATTAACAAATAATGCATCCAACTGAGAACCTCAAATTCCTCTCTTAAGAGGATCCGTACAAAAATTCCATAAATTATGATTAGTCTGATTTGAAAGATGAGTTAACCAAAGCTCAGAAAAGTAAAGTCAATGGGGTTATGGGACCTGGGCCCCTAAAAGGAAAAGACCACATCTTGAAAGCTACCTAGCCCCTGAACTTTTCCCCCACTGGCATTTCATCTGAGGCATCCGGTCCATCCCAGTCTACCTAGATACTCAATAATCCTTTTAACTGACCTTTCACCCTGGCTGTCAGACCACTTAACTCCTTTCACTGTCTGTACCTAGCCCACCCTAGGCTACTTGCCACTCCTTAATCCCATCTAAACCCTTTCTCTGTTGCCCCACCACTACCCCAGGCTATTTATTATTCCTTAATCCCGTTGAGATCTTCTGTTCATCTTTTTTATATAAAAGTATCAGTTTCATCCTCATAGAATTCACAGACTCATTAGCACGTCGGCCCACTCCTATTCATGATACAATAGCAAACTCACTAGGAACTCTTCCTGCTCCCACTGGAAATACAATAGCAGATTTGCTGGGAATCTGCCCACCATACAGTTGAATGAAATAAGACTTGGATGACTGAATTCTTTTGAGGCAGACTTACCCTGTACCCTTACATTTCGGGCTTCCCAGCACCCTAAACAGCAACAAAGTCACTTGCCCATACATTACACAGATAAGTGGCAGAACCAGAGTTTGAGGACAAGCCTCTTGACTTCCAAGTCAAGGTCTCCTTATTTTGATCTTTTTTTTCCCCCAAATCTTCTCTTTCTATGTTTTTACATTCATTCTGGAAAATAGAGTATAAAAAGGGCATATTTGGAAGGAAAAAAAGGCCACCAAGCATATCTTCATTACCCTTTGAGTGATGTCATGTCCTGTTCTTAGAAGATGATATTGTTCCAAGATTTGCAGTCATAAAATATTGACCTTCAAAATATGGACCTTTGTTTTAAGGGAGAAAAGTTAAATTAAAATAACTGTTATTTTACTATTTTATTTTCTAATGGCAATAAAATTCTTTCTCTTCATCCCATTAATTTTGGGTATAACTCAATGTCTACTTGCAGTGTCCATGTAAATGTTCATTAGCCTATGTATGTATGTGTGTATACATATAAGGATGCATACCTATATACGTACAGGTACACAGCCACATCTGTAAGGTGTGTGTGTTGCCCATGTAGGTTATGTGTATGAGTTTATATAAATGTGTCTCTGAAGAGGTTACCCACTAAGAGGGTTAGGGTTGCTCTGGAGACTCCAAAATAACAACACTCTGGGTCCTGCTGAATGAATTCAACTCAAGTCTTCTCAGCTAAAGAGTAAAATTTATTAAAAGTTTGTTTGCATTAGACACAGAGTAAGTCTGTGGTAGGTCATTCTATGGTGATATATGGCACTCTCATTATTCTATGGCATTCTATGGCACTCTAACAACACCTGGTGTGAGATGGGGTCTCATATACAGAAGGTTGTGGGTGGAATCTAGGGGTGGTCCAGAGGATGAGGGTCTTCAGGAGGAGTTAATGAAGTCAATTAAGGTGGAAAGTAGCTGGAGGCTACAGACAATGGTGGGCTAGGCCAGTTCAAGGGTGTATTGATATTTTGACAGGCTCCTGGGTGGGAAGTAGACCAACAATGGAGGGCTAGGCTAGTAACTAGGCTAGTAGTTAGCAGTTAGTAGGTCTGGGCCCAACAGCAATGTAAGGCTTATTGCCTCATGCAAATGTCTCATCAAATGGGATGATTTAATCAGAGTCCAAGGGAGGTTCCCAGAGCCTGTACCTCAAGGACTCGTGGAGAGCTCGAGGGGGCTCTTGGAGCCCATACCTCATCAGTTAGTTCCTGGGGTAACTTTGATAGGTATTGTATGTATTTGTCCAACTCTTCTCCAAGGGACAGTTTGTGATAATAGAGTTAATGAGTTCTCCCACTGAATTAAGAGGCCCGAATATTACCCAAGGGGAAATTTCCTGAAGTCTAAGAGGGGACAGCTTCTCTACTTTCCTAAAATTCTCTCCCTCTCCTTCTCTCCTGTATGAGCTCACTTATAAAACTATGTTCTTGTTATTATTGTGGTAAATATCATAGGTTACAGAAAGGTCTAACAATGAACTTCTTCCTAAAAGTAACAACAGTTCATATTGAAATGGAGCTTTATGGTTAACAAAGTACACTTCTCACAATAATCCTATGAGGTATATAATGCAATTGGTATTTCTCTTTTTATACATCAAGAAACTGAAGTTTAGAGAGATTCATTGACTTGTCCATGTGATGGGGTTTAGGCTCTGGGAACCTCCTTGAATCTTCCCACTTGAAGAGGCATTTGCCTGAGGCCATAAGACTTTCATTATTGCTAGGCCCAAATCTCTAGCCCTCCATTGTCTGTCATTTCCAAGTAGACTCCAGCTACTTCCCACCCTTAATCCCATTCCTGGAGTCTGACCTCACTTCCTCAAGATCCTTCTTAGACTCCTCCCTAAGATTCTCCCCAAACCTCTCCTCTAGACCACCCCTAGATCCCGCCCACTGTCTTTCTGTATATAAGATCCGTCTGGCCTCCATGAAGGGCTGAGATTCAATCTAGTGCAGACTCAGTCTGTGTTATTGTTCTGACAGTCTTGTCCAATACAAGCACCACAAAAACTTAGGCTTCGTAAGAGTCTACCCATTATGGCAAATCTTTAATAAACTTTGTTTTATTTTGGCTGAGAGAAGGCTTGAGTTGAATTCATTTGGCAGGACCTAGTAAGTCAGTATTTTGGGGTCTCAAGCACCCCTAAATCCTAAACCTCAACACACAGCCCCAAAGGCAGTTATGTGTTAGGCCAAAGGTTTGTACCTGACTTCTGACTCTAGATCCAGCATACCAACTATTTCACTGTGGAAAAGTCACTCAAATTCTTGGAGTTTTACAAACCTTTTCTAGATTTTTAAAAATGAAAGCTATTGCCCTAGGACAAGCATAAATAAAGTCCTGGCTACTGAGACTTCACCTCTCCAAAGTAAGATTCTTAAACCCAACTGCCCAGCTCTTTGAAACAAATATCAAAGTGATCCTGGTTAATAACAATGGTCCTGGGTCTTAGTTTTTTCATTGAAAACCATTTCCTACCCTAAGGGATTAAGATTCATTGTCAGAGATCACAGCCTCCTTTATTGTGAACACTCCATAACACCTTTCAATTTTCAATCTCTGAAGGTTAAACTATAAACCAGGTAATGGTTTGCTTTCCCAGTAACACCAAACAGTTCCTAGGGAAATTGGGGTTCCACAGTTTTCAAGTCCTAAATTTCTTCTATTTTCCTATATAGATGAATAAGTAGAGAAAGGCAGAGAGATAAGCTTAGCTTGGGGGGTAAGGTCATTGTCTCTATTACCTGCCCCTGCCCAACTGCATTCCTGGCCTTTCATGATGTAGGTGTGGCCCCTCAAAGTCTGAAAGGGGTATGCCCCACCCACCTTTAAGATGATAAATTTAGAGGCAGAAGGGACCTCAAAACTCATAGGATAATAAGCCTAAAGCTGGAAGTTATCTCACAGTCCATTTAATACATCTCATTCATTTAATAGATGAGAAAGCTTAAAACCACAAAGACTGAGGCTTGCCCAAGGCCATGGAGATAGTAAGTAACATACCTAGGATTTGAACTTCAGTCCTCTTACTCAGATTTAGTGTCCATCTCACTGCCTTTTTTACATTCTTCCAGAGGAATGGCTACTTTAGATCTCTGCCTATATCTTGGCATAAACCTGCTCATTCATGAATGAATGAAATGGGTGGGGGAAAAACAACCAGGTGTAAATACTTACAAAAGTATCAGGAACTGGAGATAAAATTGCAAAAGTAAAATATTTCCTGCTACTGAGGAGCTTATATTCTAATATGTAAAGACAATATATAGGGACATAGTGGCCAAACAAGGGTGTCAAGGAAGTCACCAGGAGGGTGAGTAGTGCCCAAGTATAAGAAGCGAAAAACCAGAGTGGGGTAGATGGCTAGACAGCTAGGAAACATGTTTTGTCAGGGCAGGGACAGCTAGATATAGTGGACTAGGTATGTTTACAACCACTGACCACTCAGTCACAGATCAAAATGTTCAGCCTTGGGGTGGGAAGATTAATCTCCTCTGTGTGTGCACCCCAAAAACTGTGTGCAACAGAAATCCTTACCCAAATAATACTTAGAGGTTTCTCAAGGTAGGAAGCAGAAAAGAATGGTTTATTTATGATCTCGAGAAAGGGCCATCCTCCTGACAAATGGTCAGGGAGGATAAGCAATTTACAAAAGGAAATGGTGAAGTTATAAAGCCCGAATGCAGAATTCTCCCCCACCCCCCTCTGATGGGGTACCTGGGGTCTAGGTCAAACCAACTTGTAAAACCAGTCCATGAAGTTGTAACTGTAACTTGTCCTTTCCCACCCTTAATCTCTGCCCCTTCTCCCTATCCCACACTCCACCTAGGCAACACCCTGTGACCCCTTGGTTCTTACTTAATCTCTTCATTTCTTCTGAGCCTGGCCCACATCCTCCCTTGTCCTTGCCTTTTGTCTCCTTCAACCTGGCCCAAATCTTATGTAAACTATCTATTCACATGCTCCTCTTGGTCAGCTCTGACCTTTGTCCATGCACTGAGGCCCCTTCCATCTGGTCAGCCCTGACAATGGCAGCCCTACCCTTTAAAGGTAAAAGCATGTACCCCTCTCACTTGCAGGTCCCCTAAAGGACTCTTGCCCGCTTCTCATGGAAGCGTAACAATAAACTTCTACAACTCTCACTCCAATTAAGCCTGAGACCTTGAATTCTTTCCAGACTATATCGCAAGTTTTCTGGTCTTAGATAAGATCATAATTCCTGCTGAACCTATTGGGATCCTGTCCCCCATCATTTTGTGGAGCCAGGTAGGAGTGTGGGATAGGGAGAAGGGGCAGAGCTCAATGATGGGAAAGGACAAATTACAGTTACAACTGAACAGACTGGTTTCACAAGTTGGTTTCACAAATTGATCTAGACCCCAGGTACCCCATCACCTCCTGACCCTTTCTTCCATTGGCTGGAAGTTAGGTGTACAATCTAAACCCAGCAATCTACCTCAAGCACCAGAATAAGGAAACAGTAGATCACCTGTGTACATTTAAGAAAGCACATCTGTCCTTATTTGGCATATCTTGTGCTGAGGTGGCACTGGGGAGGGTCTCCATTGCTCTAAGTCCCAGATTCCTGCAAGGTCAGGTGACTTCTAAACTTAGGCCTAGTGGAGGCTGAAGCCACTCTAGATTTGATTTTTCAGAATGGGGAAACTTCACTGCAAATTATCCCTCACATCTGTGTCTTGGGGGATGGATTCTGGAGATCCAATTAGGGTGCTGGAAAAAAGTGAGAAAAGGCAGGAAAGATGGCAAAATGGCTGGGGAGACTGTATGCAAGTGAAGGATCTTCAGATCTTGTGAAAAGATCTTCAGATCTTGTGAAAAAATGACTTACTAACCACCTTGATTGGCTTGAATTTCCTTACCATAGAGGAGGTCAGACTGATCTGGGAATCAGAATCAACCCATCAGGAGGCATCCTGAGTGTCCCTTAAGTTTGGCATACCAGAGATCCTTTGCAGGGTTTACTTCGTTGTGCCAATGACCACAGAACTGATTTACATAGGTTCATACCAGCCCTAACACACAGCACTAACAAATATCCTAATTACGGAATCTTGGGGACTTTTCAGCCTGACACTCTTCCTTGTTCCCTATAGGTGTTTCATGATCTCTGGGAAATGGAAGCTAAACCCAAGGGACTGTGGCAGTACCTGATTGAGCCATGACACTGTGGGGAAATGTAAACCCCATTGGGCCACTACATGGTCATTCCTACCCACTGTCTCTTTGTCTTTATGATCTGTGTAGCCTCCCACCAAAGCAAGCTCAATTACAGTTGCAGCTCCACATGCATGTCCACATACATGCCTGCCACCACTTTGACAGAAAATAAACACACATACATTTTTTTGTCATTCTTAGACCTACCTTGGAAGGTTGACAATCTGATATAAGAATTTAGGTCCTCTGCCAAACCATTTTGTTCCAATAAATGTTTAGGTGACCACATATAGGAAGCATTCTAACAAGTGAAAAAGCAGGTGGGAGAGAGAGAGAGAGACAGAGAGAGAGAGAGAGA
>NW_027186502.1:1909590-1932669 GCF_028583685.1 Petaurus breviceps papuanus
AGAGAGAGAGAGAGTGTGTGTGTGTGTGTGTGTGTGTGTGTGTGTGTGTATGTGTAAGGAATCAAACGAGTCAAGTATACCCAAACTCCACTGACTTTCCACAGAATGCCTGCCACTAATTCCTAGATGTCAGTCCTTAAGAGTTAGTGTCTACGTGAGACATCTCTCTGTGTTGGTTGTCTCTAATTGGGGCTGTAGTCTTTCAGAGGGTTTGCCATTATGGTAAATAGACAGATAAAGTATTTATTAAGGCCTTTCTGTGCTCCAAGCACTGTAATAGATGCTGAGGATAAGTATAGAAAAAAAGCAAACAAGGCAGCCTTTGCCTCAAGGTTGTGGTCCTTGTTGTTTTTGTTGTTTATCCTTCATTCTCAGAGGACCAATGACATCATGAGGGTGATGTCTTGACTCGTTCATGAATTGAATTAAAGTGAAGGAGAGATGCACAAAGTCATCAGTCTAGTGACAAAAGTCAAGACAAATGGCAATGGCCCAGAATGCAGTGGATGACCTTGGGCTTTCCAACTTAAGGTTTTTTCCACGCCTCAGTTAATTTTAGCAAAGAATTTAAATCAATTCTTATAGATAGAGTGATTAAATGCCCTCAAAGAGTTTATATTCTAATGGGTAAAGACAACAAATAAAGGGATGCTGAAAAGCTGGGCAAAGATAGCCAGTTGGGGTCATGATAGAGAGATTATATGAAGCAGTGTAGTGACCTGGTTCCCAGAGAGATAAATAAAAAGGGTCACCTATCAAAGTTGGGAGTCTGGTTCTAATTTCCTGTGGAGTTTAGATGGTGAAAATTGAGGTTATAAGAAGGAAATGCAGTGACCTCCCTTTTTTCCACCTATTATTGTCCATCCATGATCATCAAAATAGTTGAGAGAAAGAATGGTTAACAATGAGAGGAACTGAATTTTTTAAAAATTTATTTAATATTTTTCCCCAGTTACATGTAAAAACAATTTTAACATTCTTTTTATTTTCAAATTTTGAGTTCCAAACTCTTTCCCTCCTTCATTTTAGCTCTCACTGAGAAGGCAAGCAACTTGATGTAAGTTGATGTATAGTCATGCAAAACACATTTCATTGTGAGTCATTCTATGAAAGAAAACACAGATAAAAAACAAACAAGAAGAAAAATGAAGTAAAGAGTATCTTTGATCTGCATTCAGGCTTTACCAGTTCTTTCTCTGGAGATGGACACAACACCTTTCTTCATAAGTCCTACAGAGTTGTCTTGGATCATTGTATTGCTGAGAATAGCTAAATTATTCATGGTAGATCATCATACAACATTGTTGTTACTGTGTACAATGTTCTCCTGGTTCTGCTCATTTTCCTTTGCATCAGTTCATGTAAGTCTTTCCATGTTTATCATTTCTTAAAGCACAATAGTATTCTATCACAATTATATATAAGTTGTTCAGCCATTCCCCAATTGATGGACATCCCCTCAATTTCCAATTCTTTGCCACCACTAAAAGAGCTCCTATAAATATCTTTGTACACATGTCCTTTTCTTTTTTTTAATCTCTTTGGGATAAAGACCTAGTAGTGATATTGCTTGGTGAAAGTGCATGAATGGTTTTGAATGCAAATGGTTTTATATGACCTTTGGGCATAGAGGAATTCTATTTTAATTTCACCTCTGCCACTAATTCCCTGTGTGACCTTGGACAAAACTCCCAGAGACTCAGTCTACTCATCAATAAAGGTAGTGTTCAGGAAGGATGACCTCCAGAATCCCTTCTAGCCCTAGATCTTAAGATCCTCTGTGATCCTATAGGAACCTACAGGTTTTATTTCCTAGAATAAGCTCCTGGAAGACCAGGAAAGCAAGTGGTTGAAACCCTACTTGGTCTCTCTAGTGGAAGAGCTATGAAATTAACCAAGGTCCTCTGGTCCAGGATCTTGTGTTTCATTCAGAGGCAGCAGCTGAAACTTCCTACACCTTCTGCCCTCTCCCAGTCCCCCTCCCATAAGAAAAACAAACAAACAAACAAACATGTTTATACAGATTTATAATAGCACTGATGACAATGCCAAAAAGAAAGAATTTACAAAGAGCAGCATGAAGCTAGAGCCAGATCAACAAAAGAATGAGGAAGGGCAGTTCCACTTCTTTGTGAAGTTGGGGTGCTGGAGACCCAATTGCATTTATATAAATTTCACCTCTTTTCTTAAAAAGCAGGACTGGCAGTCCCCAGTTACTGTTGGATCACCAGCTATAGGGAAGTTCCTAAACAGGGTGAAGACAGAGTACAGCAATCTCCCTGGTTCATTACGGCTTAGGGCTGTCTGGCACAGATCTCTCTCAAAGGGCTGTTCTTGGCTCCCTTTACATCTTAGCTAAAGACCCATCGTCTATGCAAGAAGCCTTTCCCAGTCATCAATACTTTTAGTGACTTCCCCCTTCAACAATCTTCAATTTACCCTCTGTTTATCCTGGATATACATAGCTATTTGTATGTTGTGTTCTCATTAAGCCAGGAACTCCTCAAGAGCAGGGACTGTAATTTGCCTTTCTTATTTCTCCAGGGCTTCGCACAATGCCTGGCACATAGTAGATTTTAGTTAATGCTTGTTAGTTGACTGACTTTCATGAGGTTTCACTAACAAACACCACCAAGTAGGAATAGCTGTCATTACTCCTCCTGGGTCTATTAAATGATTAAGTTGGAAGAGGTCCTAAAAATCATAAATTCCAGTCCTCTAATTTTCTGGATGGCAAAAAACTAAGGCCTCAAATGGGAGTGTCTTGTCCAAGATCACGCATTGGCCATACATCTTTTGTCTCTGGATTCTAGTGTAGAGATAACATTTAATCTTAAGGGAAATCCATTCATTCAAAACATCAACAGGGGTGGGGAACCTGAGGCTTTAGGTTATGATGTGTTCTTCTAGGTACTTGGGTACCTGTCTTTTGACTGAGACTAAGGTTTTGGGATTTTCTGGAGGGGAGAAAGCAAGGCAATTGGGGTTGAGTGACTTGCCCAAGGTCACACAGCTAGTAAGTGTGTCAAGTGTCTGAGGCCGGATTTGAGCTCAGTTCCTCCTGATTCTATTCACTGCACCACTTAGCTGCCCCTGAGACTAAGTTTTACAGAACAAATCCTTTTATTAAAGGTATTTTATGAAAGGGATTTGTTCTGTGAAGTTTGGATTCAGTCAAAAGGCAGCACTTGAGGACCTAGATGGCCAGCTGTGGCCTCAAGGTCACAGGTTCCACAACTCTGGTCTAAAATGTACAAGGCAAATGCTACCTCCTCCCTTCAGTATTCAATGGTTCTTCCTCACAAAAATCATGATCTTAAATAAACACATTATTTGTACTTCTCCAATACACTTCCTTTAATAGATATGCGGTCTCATCCATGTGGGGGCTCCCATCCTCTTTTATGATTCTGCTCAAAGTGCTGAAAATCTTCTTTCAGGACCTTTAAATATGGGGCTACCAGTGCAGTACTCTGCCTGTCCCTCTGCTAGCCTTGGCTCTGACTCCATGACTGATCCACCTCATACAAGAATATATTTTGCAATTTTTTTGTATTTACATATTATACTTCTCTGGAACTTGAGCACCATCTTGTCCAAACTTTGTGTCTTTCCCAGAACGATTCTTTTCTTATGGTAGGTGCTTAATAAATGTTCATTTAATTGAGTTCAAGAATACTTTCTACCAGGAATTTAAATCCTGGCTTGGCCACTTAATATTATCACTGCCATTCACTGGACCTCAGTTTTCCCTTGACAATGGCATGTTTAGGGGTGGCTAGGTGGCACAGTGAATAAAGCACCGGCTCTGAAGTCAGGAGGAATGCAATTCAAATTGGGCCTCAGACACTTAAAACTAGCCATGTGACCTTGGGCAAGTCACGTAAGCCCAAATGCCCTGCCCTCCAAAAAGCAAAAAAAAAAAAAAAATTAGGATGTTGGAACTAGATAATCTCTAAATCTTATTATTTTTAGAGCCAAAAGAAGGTTTACAAAGTATGAGAGGTTGCTATAGTTTAAGGCCAACTATTCTTCTTAGCTGCCCAAAGAGCTGAGTTCTATACCTCTCTCCACTTCCTGATAGCTAGCTGTGTCTCCTGGGCCAAGGTGTTCTACCTTCCTGAACCCCAAATTTTAGTAAGAATCAAATGTGATAATATATTTATAATATTTTTTTCATATCTAGTCCAACCCTTCCATTTTACATATAAGGAAATTGAGATGATGAATCATTTATCCAAGGTCATACAGCAAGTCAGTGGCAAAACAGAGAAGAGAACCCCTATCTACCAGTGTCTAATCCATTCTGCAGCAGAGAACATAATGAATTTGAAAACGAACAAGTGCCAAAGAATTTCTAAACAATTTTTATAAAACATAAAACATGCCCTTCTCCACAGAGCTGAAAAGTAGAAGGACCTCTCTCCCAGTTTTCTACCCAAGTGATAGGACAGCAATGCTTTCAAAATACACAGCCATATCCCTGGGGCAAGAGATGTTTTTGATATAAGTTGCGATGACAGCAGCTCGTCAGAGACCCAGATTGGGGGAACTGTTCCAGCATGCCAGAGGTTTGGAAGCTTTTAACTCTAATAATTCATCCACACACGCCAACTAAGCTAGAGTAATGTTAAGGAGCTGACAAACCACAAAGGCCAGGAAATACACAGTGAATGCTGATCGGAAGAGCGGTAGGGAGGTAAGTGTATATTCCAACTCAGTCTGGGGATGAGGGCCCAATGCAGGATTGAACAAAATACTGGCTTTCCAGTGCGCAAGCCCCTGTGACCGGAAGAGACTTGGAGAGAAGAATGAATGAATGGATGAATGAATGAATGAATGAATGAATGAATGAAAGAATGAATGAATGAATTCAGCGTCTTTGCCAGCTTACCTGGAAATATTAGAAATACTTCCCCTTTCCAGGCCTCAGAGTCTTGACCTGTAAAAGGAAGGGGTTAGAAGTGGTGATTCCTAAGGCTCCTTCAGCACTAACAATTTATGACTCTTTGATTCTAAATTCACTCATTATGTGTGAGGAGGCCAGGCTTCTGCTAAAATGAGGCCAGGTTTTAAATTAGCTAGGGTTTTGTATGCATCACCTATTTTAGTGAAGTTTCAAAGATTATTCCTTTTTATTGAATGGAGGGAAGAAAAGAACAGGTTTTATAAAAGCAGAGTCAGCTTTGCGGAGGACAGGGAGCAGATTGTTCAACCACCTGCTGTTACTAAACTCCTTACCCTCACAGCGTCTCTCCTAGATAGCTTTCCCCTTCTTTGCGTCCTAAAGATGAAAGATATATTATCCCCTCCTCCCCCAGCCCTGCCCCCAATCTAGTCCTAAATGGGAAAGTGCCCTCTCCTAAAGATATTTAACATATTGTCCCTCCCAAAAGAACGGGGTAATTCACCAAGTAAAGAATTCAATCCCTGTTTTTCTATCTGATCCTATTCCTGGGCCCCTGTAGGCTACTGAATGCTCTGCAAGGGCCTATAGAAACCAGACACAACAAAGAGGACTGGGGGGTGAGAGGTGGGGAGGGAATGTCGAATAATTGTTGGCATTTTTTTTGGTATCTACATATTCAGAGGGAGATGCCCAACCCTCTCAGCCACCTGGGCTAAATAACTTTAAAGGCTTAACCACTAGCAGTCCACACAAGAATTCCACAAGGGCTCTGGCATATGGGGAGTTGGAGTAGAGAGGTCTGAAGGGTGATAGAGGATTGGAAGGGAAGAAAAATTTCTTGACGTTGGCAGTTCAGTGTGGACACAACTTAACTTTCCTAGATATTCATCTCCTAATAATAATCGTGGTGGTGGTTGTTGTCTAGTCATTTCAATTCTGTCTAACTCTGTCACCCCGTTTGGAGCTTTCTTGGCAGAGATACTGGAGTGGTTTGCCATTTCCTTCTAAAGCTCATTTTACAGATGAGGAAGCTGAGGCAAACAGGGATAAAGTGACTTGTCCAAGGTCATACAGCTAGTATGTGTTTGAGGTCAGATTTTCACTCATGAAGATGTCTCATTCCAGATCCAGCACTCTACTCACTGCCCCACCTACCTTCCCCCTCAGAGCTAACATTTATATAGTGCTTACTATGTGCCAGGCACTTTACAATTATTATTTCATTTGATTCTCACATCAATCCTGAGAGATAGATACTGTTATTATCCTCATTTTACAGATGAGGAAGCTGAGGGAAACAGGTTGTGTGACTTGCTCCAGCTCACACAGCTATTATTGTATTACTACAGGCATTGTTAGTCCATTGTACAGATGAGGAAACTGGGGCTCAGAGAAATTTTCTCATAGTCTATTATGAGTAAGAGGCAGGTTTCCACCTCTCCAGGCAGGTGGTCTCTAATGTCCCTGGTCACTTCGACACGCCACACACATATACACATATACCCTCTCAGATCTTGGACCTGTCATTTGCAAATACTGCCAAGCACCCCACCTCAGCTGCTCTTGGCCCCAGTAACCCAGTCCCTGGAGCTGTCCCCTCCCCATCCCCCACCCCAAGAAAGGATTCTGGAGCCAGGATCCCAGCAGGTCTCCAGGCAAACAAAAGTCTGAAAAACTTGTTCTTTAGCAAAAAAGATTGACTTGTTCCACAGCCTCCAGGCACGTAGGCACAAATTCCTAAAGAAACTAAAAAGGATGTATTAAAAAAAAAAAACTTTCAGATCCCAATGTTCTGCTCCTTTTGTTAAACATTCTGGGCAATGGCAAGACTGTCTTAATAAAAAAAAAAAGGGGGGGGGAAATTGGAGAAATGCTGCCCTCTACTGGGATCAACTGATATGAAGACCAGTGAGTAGAAATTCACTGACACATATCTTAATCATACTATCAAAAAATTTAGAGCAGGAGGAAACCTTAGAGATAATCCAGTTTTTGTCATTTTACAGATGTAGAAATTGAAACCCAGAGATGAGAAACAATGTGCCTGACCTTTTGCGGGTGATAACTTAGATCCCCTAACTCCAAATTCAGGTATTCCTGTAATGCTAGAGAAGATCTAGGCAAGTTCTTTTCAGGTTTTCCTGCAACTCTTTAGATCTCTCTTTTCCCCTTATTAAACTCCATCTCAAATTATCTTTATTTATGTACATGGCATATTCTCGTATTAGATTATAGGTCCTTTAGGGCAGGAACTCTGTCTCTTTTCATTGTATCCCCATCACCTAAAACAATACCTTGTTTATTATACTGTATACTGTAACAAGTAACTTCTTGAACATCAGTTGATTAAATTCTTAGGTACAGAATTGTCAGCAGAATAGAACTCAACCAGCATTTCTGTACAACCTGCTTTGTACGATGACCTAGGACCAGTAGGGATGAAAGGACTTCAAACACGTAGCTGTTGGCCCTATTCTTAAAATGGTCACATTTATGCCAAATATCCCAATTATGCTGCATTTACATTGGAACACTTTTAAATGGCTTCTAGGTTAAGCCTTTCCACTCTGCTGCAATTTTAAACCATTTCTCCTTGTTCTGTCATTCCTGGAAACATCAAGAAAAATGTATCATTGGAGTCAGTATGGGTACCCCTGTACCAACACAGTTACTGGGAGAAAAGGGAAGAGAAGAAACACTTCAATGACTTTTTTCTTTCATTTTCTGACTAGCTTTGAGGGGGAGAGAAAGCAATTAGAGGGTCCAGCTCTGGCCCTAGGAAGAAAAGAGAAGAGAAGGGGTGGGTAGGTGATGCAATGAATAGAGCACCAGTCCTGAAGTCAGAAGGACCTGAGTTCAAATGTGACCTCAGATACTTAACACATTTACTAGTTGTGTGACCTTGGGCAAGTCACTTCACCCCAATTATCCTGCCTTCCCCCCTCCAAAAAGCAAAAGAAAAAAGGGGAGAGAGGAGAAATACTTTTATGACTTAAAAAAAGATTTTCTGACTAGCTTTGAGAGGGCAAAAAAGCAATTGGAGGGTTCAGCTCTGGCCCCACCACAAACCATGTACATCATGTCGGAGTTTACATTCAACCATCTATCTATAAATAATGCTGTGTGTGAACTTTCTTCACGCCCCCTCTGAAAATAGCGTTAGATGTTCTCACAATGACTTTGAACTGGTAGTTTATATTTAGCTTACTCTCTGCCATCTATTTTTACTCCTTTTGTTTACATAAATATTCTTCACTATCTATAACTGTCGTGTCTGGGTACCTGATGTCATACATAGCAACCCCATTCTATTGTTGCTTTGAGGCTAAGTCCCCTTTCCCCCTTGTCCCCGATGTGGTTTTGCATGCATAAAATTCCAGAATTGCAGGGGACTGGAGAAATCATGTACTCCATCCCCCTGACTCTGATCTGCACTTTTCCAAAATTATTCCATATATATGGACCTTATTGTAAAAGCCTTTCAGGGAAGGAGATTAATCACATAAGTCTTTCAGTATCTTGAGTGAGTGGCAGCCTTACATAGAGGATAAAAAAATTGCACACAGAGTCGGGAAGACCAAGGTCACATCCCAAAGACTCCTGACACATTCTGAATGTGTGACTCTGGCCAAGTCACTTAGCCTTTCAATGAGGCAGGCAATACCTTAAAACCATAAGCTACAGAGAAGATTGGTAGATGGAGTTTCCCCAACCAGAAATGTCTACACTCATGAATTCACAGGTCTCTTTTAAAAAATAAACAAGCAACCCCCTGACACCCCCCCCCCCACACACACACACCCAGTACTGTAGTAGCAACTCTTAGCTTCTGGTGTTGCCATCTAATAAAACTATTTTCACCACAAACTCCCCTTTTAAGGATCATGCCTCAGCCTTCTCTTCTCCCAAATAAACGATCCTAGCTTCTTACCCCTTGCACAAAAGGGTCCTGTTTTTTTTTAACCTTCATTAGTTTTATGAGTCTTCTGAAACCCTGATTTTCATATATTCATTTAACAAAAATGTATTAAGTATCCACTACGTACAAAGTCGTTATTCTGTGGGTAGATGTAGAAGATGACATTTGCCTTGCTCTCAAGGGGCTTACACTCCAGTAGGGGATATAGGACCTATGCACAAATGACCAAAATACAAGGCAACAATGTTTTCCAAATGTTATATAGCAACTCACTTTACCCTTCTCTCTCACACACACAAAATCTAGCTTTCTCTCATACTTTTCTAAGCAAATAATTTTAGCTCATTTTATTCAAATAAAATTAAGAGTTTATGGCAATTCTTATTGAATCTTAGACATAAAAATATAGAAATCAATGTTACTCTGAATTCATTGTCATAAGAGAGGACACCTTAGAGTTCATCTAGGTCAGCTTTTTTTCTCTTACAGCGGAGGAAACTGAGGCTCAAAGAGATTAAGTAATTTAGCCACAGTCCCATAGGTAGTGTGATAAGACCTGACCCCAGGAATTCTGACTTTGAACCAGCATTCTTTCCATTAATGGGAAACAAAGGAATGCTCCCACTCATCCCCAATTTCCACGCTAGGACATGCTAGGTGCCAGAGATCAGAGGTGGAGAAAGGAATGAGTCTGTGCATATAGACTTAGGCTGGCCTCAGCTCTTCAGTAGCCATGCCTGGGCTGTCCGGGCCCCAGGAGTCGCTTCGTCGACCAAAGAGAACATAGGAGTTTGAGTACTCAGTGATGCCAAGGAAGTTCAGCAGAGCAATAGCCCCCTAAGACTTCACCACTGGGGAGTCTGCCTAGTACAGCATAGCTACATGAGTACCCAGCCTAGCTTCCCTAGCCCCGAGCCCCTGAGGCAGGTGAAGGTATAGATCAGTACCAATAGGCACTTCTGCCATAATTGTACACACTCTCCCTACAGAGAGAGGCCTGGTTCTTTTTGTTTTTCCCCTCGATTTTTTGGAGAGAGGAAGGCAGGGCAATTGGGGTTAAGTGACTTGCCCAAGGTCACACAGCTAGTAAGTGTTGAGTGTCTGAGGCTGGATTCGAATTCAGGTCCTCCTGACTCCTCGGCCAGTACTCTATTCACTGTGCCACATAGCCGCCCCAGAGGTCTGGTTCTTACCAAGTATATATAGGGTTTCCAACAAGAGAAGGCAGAGACAGGTGCCTGGGGCCACCTCACACCCTTTTAACACTCCCTACTTAAAGGAGTGGATTTACTCTGTTGCTCTCACTTTTATTTACTTTGATTTGAACTTCATTTTCATTGAAAAAAGTAAATATATTTATGTAAGAGTTGTATTTGAAAATATCCAATAATTTTGGCCATTTCTCTGCCTACAGAGGGCCCTTGCCGCCTCCCTCCCGATATGTACCCTACCTGAAAACAGGTAAAATATGAAAGTAAAATAAAAGATATAAAAACAAAGTCATTAAAGTTCAGAGGAGAAAAAAGGGAGTGAGGCAGTGGGGGTGGGGGAAGGACAGGGGAGGCTTAGCATTTGATCTATGTCTTAAAGGATGAGGAGGATGCCAATAGGAAGAAATGGGGATGGAGTGTCCCTTAACTAAAGAGAAATGAAAGCCTTCTTTAAGTTCTTTACCTTTCTCTCAAACTGAAGGGTCAGGGCCAGACTCAGGACTCTTTTAAGGGTCTGACATAGACTAAATATAATGGAAGGATACCTTCAGACTTCAACTTTTATAATCTAGGATCATGATTCCTTGTGGTTCACAGTTAGTGCAGAGATCTGCTCTGAGCCTTAAGTCCTTTTCTGGACATAGTCACCTACCACCTTCCCTAGAAGCAGATTTCAGGTCCCTCTTTTCACCTTTTTTTAGACTTTGTTCCTTTTCAAATCACATACCTAATTTTTACAAGTCCTGAACAATTATGAATCTGTCCTCCGAAGCTCCAACCACACTTCTGTTCTACAATTACCAACTGGGGCCAGCCTGAACCCAACCAAGCACAAACCCTGGGGTATCCATTACTTATCTAGTAAAAAGCAAAATAAGAATAAAATCCTGAAATTTAAAAATGGAAATAAGCTTTAAAAAAAATTAGTCCAAAGCACTCATTTTACAGATAAGGAAATAAAACTCCTTAATTTTACAAATAAGGAAACAGAGGCTCAGGAGATTACTTTCTTGAGTTTATAAAGCCAGTAAACGACAAAGCCAAGTCCCCTGTTTTTCAGTTCATTAATATATATCTGTCTGTAATAAATTAAAATGTTGAGCTTTTATTTTAAAGGATATTTTCAATCAATAAACGTTTGTTAAGACATGTCAATCACTTTGTTAAGCACTGGGGATACAAAAAGAGTCAAAAGACAGTCTTGCCCCCAAGGAACTTACCAAACATCCCTCTAGCAGAGATGAGAAAGGTATGGACCTATGGTCAACATGGCAGCTTCCTATGGAAGTTATCTTCATCCCATCTTCCTTCCTCTAATAAACATCAGGTTAAAAAAAAAGCCCACCCCTGTCAAATGAGTACTCTACGTTTTCTCCAATAAAATAGCTTTTTGTTTTAGATCAAGGTGATTTTATTCTGGCAAATATGGGAGCTAGAAAGCCATATAATATCATGGATTAAGATTAGATGAATAGTCAGAAAACCCATATTTGATTTTCTGCTTCCTTACTTAGCTGTGACATGACCTCCTTGAGACTCAGTTTCCTAAACTATAAGATGGGGCTAAATATACTTGTACAACCTACCTCACAAGTTTATTGTAAGGAAAAAGCATCATAAACAGTAAAGGGCTATAAAATTATGAGCTATATATGGGAATGGGCCTTTGCTTGAGAGTGATCAAGGCATTTGCCCCATAGTATAATAAAATGATTATAACTTTCATGCTGGTGTGTGGAAATGAATGAACCAGAATTTTCTCAAGATCTTGGGAACCATGTATAACTTCATCTGGGAAATTTGCATACTCTTGCAAAGGTTATGACTCATCCATAGGGGAAGGAAGAAAAAGGTCCCTTTGCTTTTATAGAAGGTGCTATGGTCATGCCGTCATTTTTGGAAGGTTTTGTTGTTTCATTTTGTTTTGTTCCTGGAATCCAAAAGACAGACCCTGATGCATAGTAAGATTGATAAATTTGAAGTCAAGAGGGACTTGGGTTTAAATTCCAGTTCTGATATTTACTAGCTGTGTGACTAAGGATATTACTTCATCTCTGAAACTCACTTTCATTATCTGCAAAATGAGGATGATACTTGGAAATATCTCCTAACAGGATTGTTGTCAGAGTAGCATGAGATAATGTTTATAAAGTGCTTTGTAAATCATAAAACACATAAATACAATACATCTACATTGCACGAAAACTAAATTGGATAAGAGCTAACATATATGCCAACTATTATTATTAACTCTAACAATTGGTAAGCATTACAGGAACATTAAGTTTCAGTCCAAAATGTAAAGAAGAACTTCCTAGCAATTTGGTTTGTCCAAAAACGGATATAGGCTTTTTCCTGGGGTAGTTAGTTCCCCCTTTTTGGAGATACTCAGACAGTCTAAATGATCACTTGTTTGGAATATTATATGGGAGTCATACTTGACATGGAATTTGGTTTACGTGACATTTAAAGTCCCTTCCAGGTCTGAGGTTATATGTCTCCCCTTAGCTGACCAAATGGCTTCCAAAGTGCAAATTGCAAATTTCAGTATCCTCTATGAAGTTTCCTCCAAGCACTCCAGCCCTCAGTGATCTCCCTTTCCTTTGAATTTATCAAGAATTTATAGCATGGCATTTAATCATACACTATCTTGGTTTGTCCTCTCATTCTTTTCTCATGTCTTTTCTCCTCAACTAGACTGTATGTGCCTTCAGGACATATATTGAGGATTTAGGGTTGAAAGGACTTCAAGGGTCTTCTAATCTAGAACCATTCTGCAGATAAAACCAGGGGAGATGAGATGATCTGACCACCCTTTCAGAGGGAATGAATAATGCCACCTAATTTTTCTGTATCTGCCATGTTACTTGTTCCAGTGTTGATCATTTGGTCAGTCTGGCCAATAATGAATTACTGATTGATGAGTGAGTGAAAGAAGTCATATGTCAAATGGTTGGCATATCCTTTTCAGCAATGGTAGGTTTAGTTAGATTACTATTCCAAGAGTTTGATGTGATGGGGCATAGGAAGGAAGGCTATACTACCAGTGAATAGCATAAAGATGACCCCTGTAAAGTAACAAGGTGGTGGGTTTATGTTGGGCTAGTTATAGAGGATTTTCACCAATCAAGAGTGCAGGACTTCAGATCAGGAGCTAAAGAACCCAAATAATTTACCCAAGGGGCAGCTAGGTAGTGCAGTGAATAGAACACTGGCCCTAGAGTCAGGAGGACCTGAGTTCAAATCTGGCCTCAGACACTTAACACTAGCTGTGTAACCTTGGGTAAATCACTTAACTCCAATTGCCCTGCCTTCCCCCCTCCAAAAAGACAAAAAAAAATTATAATTTGTGCAAGATAACACAAAAAAGTAAGTTACAGAGCCTGAATTTGATCCTAAGTAAATTAGATTGTGAACCCCTTTAGGTTAAGAACTGTTGTTCATCATTCTTTGTATCCCCAGCACTTAGTACAATTCCTGGCACATAGTAGATTATTAATATATTTATTATATTAAGATATTAATAAATATTTATTGACTATCTGATCCTGATTCAAAACCCAATATTATTTCCACACTACCATGTTGCCAAAAAGGCAGAATGCTCCCCACCAAAAAAATATCCTGAGCCCCCAGATACCAGGGAGTGAGAAGCTAGCCAGCTGCCATACAATTGTGGTTTACCTTTAAGACTCATCTACCTACTTTCACAGAGGGATTTGCATAAGCCATCTAGGTAATGAATCCCTTCTTCAAAGACCTCCATAGAAGTAGTCTCTCCACAATCCTTCTTAGTCCTACTTTTCTGTCTTATATCTACCTGGCATCACTGTTACTGCAATACGATCCCATGTCCTTTTCTTTGTCTCCAGGAAAGATGGAGAACAGCTGGTCCTCACCCCCCACATACACACAGCCACACACAAAATCACCCTTCCGTTAATGGATATTACTGAAAAGACTCGGTGCTTAGAAACATTGAGCGTTTGGACCTTTCATCCTGTCGTAAAACTCGATCCCCTCCAGTTAGGGGCTCTGCAGCTCGGATGCCAGATGAATCAGCCCCAACGGGCACCCGGAAGTCTGTAGGCAGCAAAAGATATTGCCTAAAATGCGGGGGTGGGTCTTGTTGCCTGTCTGTGTTGGTCACTGTGGCCGTAGTTAGAGGCTCACCCAAATGTCCTTCCATGAGCCTGCCACAGAAGGCGGAGTGATGAATGATAAGGGAGTGGGCAGCTTTCCTCTAAGTGTGTATGTAGCGGTATGGGAAGGTAGAAAGTGAAATTGGAGCCAGGAGCCTGGGTTCAAATCCCAGATCCAACAGTTACTACTGGCGTGACAGCATTTTGTAAACCTCAAAACATGATTTAAAAGGAAGTTCTTATGTGTGGAGTCATCCCTAGGGGGATGTGGGCCTGTAACAAATCACATCGTACACCCTTCGGCTTCCCACTTTCAGCTTGTTTATACATGGCCAACTCGTATCAAATGAATTTCATGTTCAGCCTTGAATGGGAAAACGCAGTCACAAAAGGGCAAGCTACAGCTTGAGGAGGTCATCAAATAAGGAGAGGAAAAGGGTGGTTCATAAGCGGGCTGTATAAAGGTGAATCATAGGTCTTTTGTAGTATCATCTGGCTTTGCTCCTAAAGTGCCCCATGCCTGGAATGCCTTCTCCACCTTACAGCCTCCTCCGACCTACATCCCTTTCTTTATTTTGCCCTTTGAAATTCTACCCACTCTTGAAAATCTATTTCAAATCATCCTCTTCCGCAAATTCTTCCATGATCTCTGGCCTCACATAGCACTTGTTCTCACTTCTTTTATTACCTTATTAGCATGTAATACATTATTATGTATTATAGTTATTAATTAATGTGTGTTTAGTATCCTCTACTAGAGTGTAAGCTTCATGAAGGCCAGAACTGTGTCTTATTTAGACTTCATATTTCTTCCAATTCCTATTATGATGCTCCAGATGTTGTGTTGTTGTTGAGTTATTTCAGTCCTTTTCTATTGGCAAAGATACTAGAGTGGTTTGGCATTTTCTTCTCAAGCTTGTTTACAGATGAAGAAACTGAGGTAAATAGGCTTAAGTGACTTGCCCAGAGTCATGCAGTTAGTAGGTGTCTGAAGCTGAATTTGAACCCAAGTTCTCCTGATTCCAGGCTGGAGCTCTATACATTGTGCCATCTAGCTGCCTGGCCCTCAATAAATATTTTTTGAGGTGTGCAAGTGAATTGAATGACCCTAATCTGGAATGATCTTTCCTGCCTCTGACAATTCATGATGTTTTATACTCTTATTATGTTCTATTATATATATATATATATATAATATGAGCAAATACAATTTTCTTTAATCTTATTTCATTGAGGAAACTCCCTTTCCAATGCAAATTGACCCCTATTCTGAAACCTGTATCTTTATCTCTGTAACACCTTCCAAAGTGCTTTGTAAATAGTAGGTGTTTGGGATCTTTGGATCACACAATTAGAACTGAAGGGGACTTTTACTTAGGTGGCATGGTGCAACATCTTGATTTCACAGAGGAGGGAACTGGTCCTCACAAAGCTGAAGCAACCTGCCAAGGTAACAAGTGATGGAGGTGGGATTTGAATCTAGGTTCTCCAGTTCCACAAGCTGTCCTCTTCCCACTGTCATATCCTGTTCATTAATTACTACATTAATGTGTGACCTCGAGGAGTCATGTATGACTCCTTGAGTCACTACCCAGAAAGAGGGAACCAGAGGGATCCTTATACCTGAGCATAGCTTGACCATGGATTCTGTTTAAGAGAGAAAAGGGACAGGGAAGGAATATAAGATACTAAGAGAAACAAAAAAAAGCAACATATATGCCCTGCACCCCAGAACCCCCACCTAGATCTGATCCCTGAAGAGTAAGAAGCATCTTCAGCTGGGAAAGGAAGAGAGGAAGGCAGATTAGTGCCAAAGAGGACCAATTGATCTTTATCTTCCTAGCTCTACGAAACATAGGAAGGTCCATCTTTAGCATTTGTAAGAGCAAAGTACTAGGAAGTAGCAATTTCTGAGGTATAGTTCTCAAGAGCCTGCCCAGCAGTTGTTTGTGAAAGAGGTTCAGGCATGTGGGCAGAGAGTTTCCAAGTATTCAAAACATCTGATCTATTGACTTCAGGTCATGAGCAACCCCTACCCCCGATTTGGTCATTGGGTTTGAGGGCTCTTGGTGCTTGGGTAGGGGCTATGGACAGGGAAGAAAGCATCTTTGAACAGGAAAAGGGTGGGGAGATTAGAGAATGGGGTGGGGGAAATGAATACCAATCTCAACAAACATCTAAATCTGGGTTTCAAGCTCTGGTTCTACAAAATTCAATAATGTACATACAACCACAGAACCTCTGAGTGGGAAGGAACTTTAAACGCAATTTAATTTAATCCATACCTTAATAAAGATCCTTTCCAAAGTGTTTCCCCCCACACACACGTTCATTCCACTTTCATTTGAAAATTTATAGTGAGTCTGAAATACACTTCTCTGTGACTTCTAGTCATTGCTGCTGGTCCTTCCTTCCCCTAGTCAAGAAAAGCAAGATAAATCTCTCTTTTACTTGACATCCCATCACATAATTGAAGATGACTATCAAATCTACAATTTAGTATTATTTTCCTCCAAACTAAACATCCCCAGTTTCTTCAACAATTTCTCATATGGTCTTAAGACTCATCACCATACTAGATATATGTCTTAGACCTCATTAAAACTTAGCAATGTCCTTCCTAAAATGTAGAGGCCATAACTGAATGCAATGATGCTGCAGACATGGTCTGATGAGCATTAACTAAAACATGAAGCCTACCTCTCTTCCTTTGGATGTTATGCCTAGCTGTTTGTCTGCCATATTGTATTATAAGGCCACACTAAGCTTACAGTCCACTAAAACCCCTAGATCTTTTTAAAACAGTTTTCTAACCATGTTTCCTCCATGTTGCACTTGTTAAATTGACTTTCTGAAATTTGGGATTCAATTCAATTTTCTAAGTAGTTCAATCCTGACTATTATTCATGTAGGTATCTCTCCTATCTCTGTTCCTCTTCCAATTTAATATGTATGCTATCCCTGCCATCTTCCAAGTCATTGAAATCCTTGGACTGTTTGGGAAATTAGGAAATTTCTAATTTCCATTAGAAATCTGCCTCCAAGTAGACATTAGCACTTCTTTTTGCATAGTGGAAAAAATGTTGGATTTGAAGTCAAAATACCTTGAGTCAAAACAAGACTCTGTTACTTACAAGTGCAATCTTGAGCAGGTCTGGCTTCTGTGTACCTGAATTTGCTCAGGCAGGTAGGTGGCATAGTATAAGATACTAAGAGATAGTCAAGTAAAACAAATAGAGTCTGGAGTCTGGATGACCAGAGTTCAAATCTAGTTCCAGACACCAGCTATGTGAACCTGAGCAGGTCACTTAACCCTGTTTGTCTCAGTCTCCTCATCTGTCAAAAGGAGCTGGAGAAAGAAATAGAAAACCACTTCAGTGTCTTTGCTAAGAAAATCCCAACTGAAATTGCGATGGGTTGGACACGACTGAAAAACAACTGAAAAATTTTGTTATCTATAAAACTAAAGGAACAGACTAGATAATCTCTAAATCCATGATTCTGTGCCTACTTTTTAGGTCTAGTAATTTAGGCTTTTCCAGAATCTATTTATACTAACCCACATCTTTCCTTCTCATCCGGAGAGGTAACATGAGACTCTTGTTAAATGCTCTTCTGAAATCTAAGTAAATGATAACTGTAACATTTCCTTTGAAAAAAGGAAATAATGTTGGACCAACAAGAGCTTCTCTAGGTTAATACATGCTGACTGTGTGATCTCTGCTTCTTTTTCTAAATAGTCACTAACATCCCTTTAATAATGTATTCTGGGATTTTTCCAGGAAATTTAATTAAGCTCACTGGACTATGTTTTGCAGACTCTACTCTCCTTTCATTTAAAAAAAAATGGAGACAACATTCACCCTTCTCCTGTCCTATCCCTCTAATTTTTTTTCAATTTTTCAAAGCTCAGTGACAGTGGCTAGAGTTATATTTAAGGTAGGGCCACCAGGGCTTTGTCCAATAGTAGAACATTGCCTCAGGTGTGGAAATTTGACTCAACTTGAAAAATTTAGAGGACTGATGGGAAGGAATTCTATTCCCTCGAGGAAGATGGCAGGCAGGTGGGAGTCTGGTAGTGTGTGCCCAACAGAGTTGGAATTAGAATCTAAGGCAGAGACAAGCTGGTGAGAATAGAAGCAAGATCAGATTCTTGCTGTGAAAATAACTTTATTGTTCTATAGGCGTCTTGGGCAAAGGCAGAGGCCAGTGGACTTGAGTCCAACAAACTAGTTCCCATTGAGATGGCCCAAGGGTTGACTGTAAGCCCAGCCCAGAAACCAGAGGCAGACCAGACAGGGTCCCTTCCTGCTCTTCTCTCATAAAAGGACTAAGGAGAGCAGGAGCCCTTCAGGTAGGGGGCAGGAAAGAAAGCATCTCCTCTGCTGCTGGAAGGCTATTCTTTTCTGGGAATAAATCTGCCCCAATATTCCTAAGGAATGTTTTTTTGTAACCTGAAAATTTGCTTTCTCTTACTTCTTAAACTTTCCTAAGCCCTGCTGGTGGGGGAAAAGTGTGAGAAAGGGGTCCAAGTTGAAAGCGTTGTGGGCAAAAACAGGAGACGGGAGACATTTTAGAAATAATGGGTCCCTACAAGGGCCCTAATGTGGCAAGGAGGAGGGGATGTTTCCCAAAAGTTAGCTCTCTTCCCTGTTATCATAGCCTGACCTGGGAGATGGTAAGGGAGGAGAGGAGGTGGAAGAGGTCTGAAGGAGTATGAAACACTTCAGTCAAGGCAAAAGAGAGGAGGCATACAGCCCCTAAGCCCCTGCTCAAGGATTCCAGTTTCACAGGAATCCTGGGCAAATCATCTTTCTCTAGGACCTCAGTTTCCTCCTCTATTAAATCAAGAATTTTTCCTGAATGATACTTAGGGTCTCTCCCAGACATAAAATGATATTTTGAGGGTTAGGGGGAAGGGGATAGGGATTTGAGTCCCCTTCCAACCTTCTCTCAAAAACCATCTATTTATTTATTTTAAAGATTAGCTTTCTATCCCCAGTAAATTGGGCCTCATTTCTTGGAACCCAAATATGTAGAAACAATTGACCTTAAGACATAGTTATTGAGAATAAATAATTTTGAAAGATGAAGTTACCAAACGATTTGATTACTTGATTCCTCTGGGGTGGGAGGGTAGACAGTTTCATTCATTGCCTTGTGGTATCCTGTGGTGTGTGTCTTTGTGTGTGTGTGTGTGTGTGTGTGTCTTTGTGTGTGTCTGTGTCTATGTGTCTGTGTGTCTATGTGTGTGCATTCTCCAAGGGATGGTGTCTACTTCTCACCCCAAATGATAATGCTTGCCCTGGGGGTATATGGCAAAGCTTTCCCTAGATGCAAAAATTCCCATTTAGGCTCAATGATCAGATGTCTCATTTCTCTCAGCACCTTGGGATGGTAACCTCTTGACTAGAACTAATGAAAGACACCTAAGTGCCCTCTTACTTTCTCCTTACTTATCTTGAGTTTCAACTCTGTTTTAACAATTTGTACTCTGTCATTTCTAGGAGGAAAAAATATTTTAAAAAGAATTGAGCAGCTTTGCCTTCTCAGGCAACCCATTTAATGCATTGTTCTGGTCTGATTCCTTCTTTGATCTTCTTTGTACTGTCACTATACACACACACACACACACACACACACACACACTCTTTCTCTTGTTGTTGACATTATTCTCCAACCTCAACTAATTCTGTGCTTTAGTGATCCTTATATTATCTTTTCAGGACTATGCCGTCTGTATTTTACTATTCATCTTGTATTGGCTCTCTGTCTTCATATAATTTGAGTGAGATTCAGAATTCCAGGGTATAACAGCTGGAGAGGTACTCATTGATAGGGGGAGATCCAATGTGGGTTCAGAGCATGTGGTTCAGGGCTGGCCCCTAATCACAGCTATGGTGGTGGTAGAACAATGGAAGACCCTACCATTAAAGTATGGGGATTGGGTCCAGCCTTTGCATTCTATGTTCCATAAGCCATGGCCTGGGAAGTAGACTATTAGTGCCAGTATTTATCAATAGCTGATACTTTTAACAGAGAAACCTGCAATGGCTGGGAGACAGAGCAACAAAAGACAGAAGATAGCCTAAGACAGGAATTAGCAGTGAGAAAGTCAAGTTTTATGAAGCAGAAATACAATACCAAATACAATACCAGGAAGTAATCAGGGAGGATGGAAACAAGGCAGGTCTCCAATAAGGTACCCAAACTGGTTAAACCCAGTGAGTCTTTATAGGATTCTTATCTGGGTCAAGTAAGACCAGACATTAGGAGGAGGGATTGGGAAACCTAGAGCTGGTGTGCAGGTTAAGGTTTGGTACAGGTGCTAAATAATGGGGGGGGGAGGTGGATGCCTGAAGAATCAGCACAAGCTCATACTGAGACTCCTCTTCCACGTGAAAAGGGTGACTCAGGGGATTCAAACTTTCCCAACTTTCTTCCAACTAATTGTCCTACGAGTTAACCATGTATCACATTGGTTTATTTATGCATTGTTCCTTTCTCTCCTTATCAATATATGTGTATGTGTGTATAAATATATATATACACATACATACACACACATATATAACACATATATGTGTGTATATTGTATGTATGTATGTATGCATGTATTTAGAGATATGCCAACTGAAGCCCAGAAAAGTTAAATGACTTGTCAAATATCACACAGATAAGTCATACACAAAGCTGGGGTTTGAACTGAGGGCTAAATTCAGCATTCCTTTCACTGAACTGCACTGACAAATTTCTCATCAGAATTGTTTCTATTTATTTCTTCAGAAATTTATCCTTGACAGCTTCTAATCTTCTTGAACTGACTTTTCCTTTAGGAATTTAGGCCATGGAATGCTTTGGATCCTAATTGAATAATTTACATTGATAGCACATGTCACTTTCCACTTTTTTTTTTTAGTTTACCAATTAGCAGTGATTACTTATGCTTTAATTTTTCTAACATGATAACCAATGTTGTTCATTATATTTGAATTGAATTTTATTGTCCTTTAATGCTGGCTTTTTATATTGTTGTGATTACTGAAAATATCATTATTTGATTCTACTTTTTTTACTCTATCATATCATATGGCTTTTCATATTTCTCTTAATTCTTCATGTTCATTATTCCTTACAGCACATTAATATTTAATTATATTCACATGAAAAGCACACCATAATTTATTCAGCCATGCTGCAGTCATTGGGCACATATTTTGTTTCTAACTTTTTGATTGTTCAGATAATATTTGAACACATTCAAATAGTAACATTTTTGTACGCATGGTCTTTTCTGGTTGTCATTAATATATTCAGGATATAGGCCCATTAGTGGAATCTCTAGATCCAATGGCATGAATGATTTAATATATTTTCTTGTTTCATTCCAAAATTTTTTTTCCCAAACCGGTTGTATACATTATAAACGTCAGTTTGCAGCTCTACAATCAGTGAATTAAACTATCTGCCCATAGAACAGGTAGGTGTTATAGTGCATAGAGCACCAGCTCTGGAATCAAGAGGACCTGAGTTCAAATCAGGCTGCAGACATTTGCCAGCTGTGTAACCCTGGCCAAGTCACTTAACCCTATTTGTTTTTGCTTAGTACAGAGATAATGCCTAATCATGGTTTAATGGGTGACTGACCAATAAACCTGTCCTTATGATCCTCCAAAGAGTACATCAGCATGTTTGGCTGATGTGATGCTCCCACATGAAAGATATGCTAGAGATCCTGCTTCCAGTAAAGTTGTAAGGATGTGTAATGAAAGTTTGGGGAGATTGGAGCATGCATAGATATTTTTGTACCTGGTTCTTGTCTATTAACCACTAACTGGCAGCTTTCAATTGAATTGCATAGTCAAAATTGGAGGTGTCTTCCAAGAGTCTCAGCTGGCCTTACTTTCTCTGCTCTTAGTTGGACCTCTCTAAATTTAACTGTTCACTGATAACATCTGGTAAGAGAGACGATGCTGCATGGGAGAGGTCCTGAGCCATCTCCCTTCAAAGTCAATATGTGGTTTCTGAATGGAGGTCTCAGTTCTCTTCCTGTCTTAGCATTTGTTCTTTCATTTTAGGTGAAGGAATTAGAAGCTAAGGCCTTATGAATTTCAAAAAATCAACCGCCTCATAACTGATATGAGGATTCATTCAGTAGTCCGCAACAATACCATATGTGAACTTGATGGAACCAAATCTATGTAGAAGTCATGCTAAGTATGAGCCCATCGTCTCTGAGTCCAGCAGTGTATAGGGGAAGGTGTGCCCCTGACGCATTAGGGAGAAATGTTTATATTTTTGTTCTTTCCATACCTTTGAATTAAAAGTTAATTAATGTTAATTGGTTAGATGAAAATGACATTCCAGGAAGGGGAATATATCCAAAATTGGGACTCAAGTCAGAAGCATTCAAGAATAGGAACCTCAACCCTTTAGGGGTAACTCTAGAACCATGAGAGGGAAATGTAGCTGCCTGTCTATGGGCTAGTGAGCCCACAGCTTTTTCTCTACAATAAGATCACAGCTAGACTCTGAGCTGTCAGAGAAAGCATTCTAATGCCAGCACTCTCATGGTTTAGGTTCAATGTTGGGGGGAATTAAGGCACTCAGAAGTCAATGAAATTTTAACTCAGGATTTGCTTTGCCCTAACACAGCAAAAATATGCAACGAAGATAAGGCACTTAGCTTTTCTAGACTCTGTTCCCCTATATGGAAATGCATCTAGTCAGTAGGATTAGTGTGAGGTGAATCTCATGGATTTCAGAAATCCACCCAGTTGGAGGGGCCTAGATTTCATATGACTGGGATATAATGTATACCTATCTACCTATCTATCTATCTATCTATCTATCTATCTATCTATCTATCTATCTATCTATCTATCTATCTATCTATCT
>NW_027186502.1:1932679-2045282 GCF_028583685.1 Petaurus breviceps papuanus
TCTATCTATCTATCTATCTATCTATCTATCTATCTATCTATCTATCTTTCATCTATCTATAGTGTATAGCTAGTAGAAATGATTCAACAAGGGTCCAGTGATGTTTGTTGGAGTTTCTTAAACATGATACCTGGTAGGGTGGAAGACTGGTAATCATATAGTCCCACGCCCCCATTTATACATAAGAAAATTGCATCTAGGGAGGTGAAATAACTTGCTCATAGTCACACAAGTAGAAAGTGGTTAAACCCAAGTCACCAGGATTCAGATCCATTGTTCTTTCTGTCCCTTCATTCTATGTTCTCTTTATTTTCCTTTCTTTGGAAATGTATGGATATGAACGAGTATGCTGGTAGATGTTTAACAGTCAGTTCTCTGGGAAAATGTATAGCTTACATACTTTTAAATTTAATCTGCATTATCTACATTTTCTCCATAACATTCTTTGGCCTAGGCAATCAACAAAACAATAAAACAAACCCTAATTTGTAGCATTTGCAGGTGCAAAAGCTCACACTGAAAAATTAACAACGGGGGTACTAGGTGGGGCAGTGAATAGAGCATGGACCCTGGAGTCAGGAGGACCTGAGTTCAAAGCCAGCCTCAGACACTTAACACTTTGTAGCTGTGTGACCTTGGGCAAATCACTTAACCTCAATTGCCTTGCCTTCTCCCCTCCAGAAAGAAAAAAAAGAAAAATTAGCTATCAATTTTCATGAGTTGGTAAGAGCTGGTTCCAGGATACCCCTGAAAGAGTCTCATGGTCTCTGACAAAAACATGCTTGAAAGGGCAGAGGAACACGAAAGCAAAAAAGGAAGATCCCATAAGTTACTTTTAAGAATATAGAGATAGTTGAACTTATAAAAGATTCATTGCCCCAATGTGCCTCCTGTGCTCTTAGTGACCAAGCTCCTGGGGACCTCCCCAAAGACACACAAGACAAAAAATACAAACACCAGCACCCTGGGAGAGTCGGCCAGGAATACAATATCCCTACAGGCAAATTATTTCTCTTTGAGGAATAAATTATTTGCTCTCTCCTTCAAAGACATCCAGCTTTCCAATAGCAATAAAACTGGCACAATGATTCAGTTGAGAAGCCCTGTTTCTCCTGGCTTTTATATTCTGATCATAGGCAGTCCTTCCATGGGATACTTTTCTCAAGACTAATAACAGAACATTTCCATCATCCCACCCTTATGCTAGAATGGCCTGCCTTCTCTGTGGTGAGACACACACATGGTTTCTCTCTTTGGTTTACATCTTCTTTCCTTCCTAAGGGCAGACTGAGCAGAAGTCATGTCTACTTTTATTGCTTATTTAGGCATGATTAATGAAGAAGAAAGCATTAGAGGCCTAGGCTACAAGTAGCCTCTCAGTTAGCTTTTCTACTGTTCCCATGACTCAGAACTGGCCTTGGTTTCTGGGTTGGAATTATGGGAAAATGCAATCCAAGGTTATCTTTCATTGTATGTGGTTGTCTGCATTTTCATGCCTAATGGTCAAGAGTAGATTTTCCATTTGCAAATACTATTTTAGATAAGATTTATATGTCTGAATTGAGCTAAACATTTTTTTTTCTCAAAATAGTCCATGTGCATTCTAATTTGGTGGACTTTATAAATAGCCTTTGTATTTTAAGATTTGTGCATTTGTGCAGATTATTTATATTCAGTGTTTATGGACAGCATCTTAATGTTACTTGTAGAAAGTCCTGATGGTTTTCAGGGGATTGACTTGAAAGAACTTCCCCAGTACCTCCAGTTTGGTCTCCCAAACAGAATTAATGGTGGCACCTTTAACACTGATCAGGCAAGTGGAATGGGAATCCTTTTTAGCTGTGGTCTTTTGAATTCCTCTTTGTTCCCCATTAACATCCCCACTAGACTGGTTGTTTGGGTCAAAAGAAAGACAACAAGAAAAGAGAGTTCCATGTTCCATGGACATTGTTCATAAGAACGGAAAAATAAAGACGAGTCAGGGGTGGGGAGAAGGTTTGGAAAGAGAACTTAGGTAAAGGTTATCTGTTTTGTATTTAGGCAAAGATTCAAATATTTTGGCATTTTATTAGTCCACTGAAGCTGTCACTTCAAATAATCCTTTTCCTAATTCTTTGGAGAGCATTAACCTGTATGGTAGAGTCCAAAGCTGCAATCTACTTTACAGTGATGTTGGTATCGCAGCATGGCAGAGAGGCAAGAGCATTGGTTTTATAGTCAGAAGACCTGGCTGAGTTTATATGCCAACTCTGCAATTTACTGCCCATGTTACCCTGGACAAATCGTTTTAACCTCTCTAGGCCACAGCATCCTTGTCTGTGAAGTGAGGGAGTTGAGCTAGATAATATCAAAGGTTCCTTCCATCTCTATGAGTCATAGAATTCCACATGAAGGGCAGTTGAATACTCCTTGTTCTTCATTGTCACTTCCTAATTCACCCTCTACTACCATCATTCAACAACCTCTCCTACTTTGAACTTCACTAGATCCAAATTTATCATCCAATTGGCCAGTATCTACCAGCCCTGAGCACATTCTTCTTCATTTCTCAGGGAGTTTAGTGTCTAACTCACAGTGTCTCTCTCATCCCAATTTCTGCTTTCAAATGAAGGGACTTCAATTTACATGCTGAAATTTTCTCAAGTGCCCTAAACTCCCAGTTCCTTAATTTACTAAACTCCTTAGCTGTGCTCCTACTCACCATCTCAGCTACTCACAGTTGGCCATGCCTTTGATATTGCCATTACCCACAAGCATTCTATTTCCATGATCTAGAACTATTTAAATCCTTTATCTGATCATAATATCCTATGGTTCAATATCTCCCTATACCTTACTGCTCCTAAAGCCCTTTTCCGTCCTCCCTCATAAATCTCCTTACCTGTTAGGACTTTCTCAAGACATCACTTCTGTTCTGACTTCATTTAGTCCTCTTCCCAATCACCACTTCTTAGTGAACTAGTTGAACTAGACATTATCATCTACTCTCCCTTGTTCTCTTGTCCTATCATTATTCACACTTAGTTAAATCTCAAACCACACTCCTACCCCCACTTTTTCTCATAGCACTACTGAATGGAGCTGGGCCAGAATCAAGCAACAAAATCAATTGAGTCCACTATGAATGTACGTTACCTAGTCCCAATTGTGCCCTCACTACATCAATGGAAAATCTTTTACTCCCCCTTAATTAAAGCTCTATCCCACTCACTACAGTGACTGTTCCAAACCTTCTCTTTTCTCTGTAGGTCTCCCACAGCATCATCTCCTACCTACTCATTCATCTAAGGATATCATCCCATATTTATCTGAGAAAATTGAGGCCATAAGACTGAGTTCCTACTTTGCCCCTCATCTCCATCTCACACCCCCTTGACATCATCCTCATTCCTCCTTCACTCCTCACTGATGAAGAAATAAGCTTTCTCTTTACTAAGGTCAACCCCTCTACATGTACCCCCTATTCTTTCTTCTGTCTTCTCTAATTGTCCCCACTATCACCTCCCCTTCTCTACAATCTTCAGTCCTTCACTTTCTCTGAGACCTCTGCTGCCTACAGAAATGCCTCCCGAATCCTTAAAAACCCCTCACTGGATCCTACCATACCCAACAACTGTCATCCTATATCTCTCCTTCTCTTCTTGGTCATACTCTCTGAAAACATGATATGTCCTCATTTCCTCCACTTTCCTTATTTTCACTCTTCTCTTAACTTTCGGCAGTCTAGTTTTTGACCTCCTCCCTCAACTGGCACAACTCTCACCAAGTTACCAATGATCTCATATGTATCTTTTCTCAGTCTTCATCCTTTTTGAACACTGATGTATTCAGCATCGTTGACCACTGGCCAAGAAGCCCATGCCCAAGCCATGGAGGAACTGTAGCAGCAGGAAAGGCCAGAGCAGTATGTGGGGAGCAAAGTACCTTAGATCTTGAAGGAGGCTCACTGCCAACAAAATCTATTTTACTGAGTCCTAATAGGGTCAAAATAAAAGGGATAGAGCAAACTCCAGGTTCTAGTGTATGCAAAGAGGAACGAGAAAAGAAGACAATGCCAAAATTTAAGTAGACCCATAAGGAGACTGAGCTAAAGCCTGGGAATTTCTAAAATGGTGGATCTAAGTCTTGATTACTGTATCCAGGAACAAGCATAGCCAGCCTACATCATTCAAGAACTCAGAAGGAAGAAGAATCTGTTCCAAACACAAGGCTTAATCCGAAGTCTAAGGGTGGAGACGTGAGTAGTTGGAAGAAAATGTCAAACACAACAAAGAAATACCTCGAACTGAGAGAAATCTAAAAGATAAATCCATAAGAAAAGAGCTAACTCCATGACAAATACAAATAGAATAGAGGGTTCTTAACATTTTTAATCATGGATCCCCTTTGGCAACATAGTGAAGCCTATGGACCCCTTCTCATAATGATGCTTTTAAATGCACCAAATTTTGTGCATAAAAAGTCCAAGAAAACTAATTGTAGGAAAATATGGTTATAAAAATATTTTTTGAAGTTACAGACTCAGGAATCGCTGAAAGTAGAATCTCAAACAAAATTATATCCTGCATTTAAGGACTACAAGAGTACCTGGGAAAAATGAAACAAGATATATAAAGTAAAATGTTAAAGGAAATAAAAGCTGTAAAGGAAAGAATGACAAAAAGAATTTGTAGCTAAAAGCAAATGGTGTTAAACCTCACTCAAGAATTGATCTTCCTGAAAATTAGAGTGGGCCAAGAGGAAAATAACTATTCTATACTGCCCCTTTTGTGTATAAACAGTTTGGTTGCTGAAAACGGCAAAAAAAAGAACATGTATATAAGGCAAATAATATCTGTATAAGGCAAAAAGAAACATGAAAACATAATCAAAAGGGGGATGGCTAGGTGGCACAGTGAGTAGAGTGCTGACCCTGGAGTCAGGAGGACCTGAGCTCAGATCTGGCCTCAGACACTTAACACACACAAACAACAACAACAAAAAAGCCTAGCCCTGTGACCTTGGGCAAGTTACTTACACCCAATTGCCCTCCAAAAAGCAAAAAACAAAAACATAATCAAACAATTGAAGAAATAGAAGAAAATGTAAGATATCTATTATCAAAAACAACCTATATAGAAAATATGTCAAGGAGAGAAAATCTAAGAATCATCAAACTATTTGAAAATTATGTGTAAAAACAAAAACCTAGATACCATATTTCAATAAAATCATAAATGAAAACTACCCCAATCTATTATTTCTTAAGTGAAGAAAGAAGTCTACAGACTGACTACCCCCTGAAACACACACACACACACACACACAAACACACACACACATACACACACACACACACACACCAGGGAACATCATAACCAAAATCCAAAGCTTCTAATTCAAAGGAAAATGCTGCTAGTAGCAAGCTTATTGAGCAAGGCAAAATATAAAATTTTCAAACAATAATAATCTATCTGACAAGACAGAACCTAATCCTATTGTTGGGGGTGGAGTGCAGAATAAACCCTTCATGAAGTAAAGGGTTTTCAAACATTTTTACTAAAAAGATAAAACTGAATAGAAACTTTGAAATGCAAAGGCAGGAGTTGAGCAACATGTGAGTTAAATGGAGTCATAGTGAGTAAGTGCTACACCGTGTCAGGAATGACCGAGTTCAAATCCTGCCTTACAAATTTACCAGTTTTGTGACCCTCCTCCCCCTGATCCCAAAGACAAATCACCTATACTCTCTCAGTCAACTTTTCCAATCTGATGTATGCGAGGTGGTACCTCAGAGTTGTTTTATTTTACAATTCCCTAATAGTGGATTAGAACATTTTTCATATGTCTATTGATAGCTTGGATTTCTTCCTCTGAAAACTGCATGTTCATTTCCTTTGGTCATTTATCGATTGGGGAATGGCTTGTAAATTTGTCCCAGTTGCCCATATATCTCAGAAATGAGATTTTTATTTTAACAAATTAGCTGTGTTTCTTCTAAAGTTGATTTGTTAATCAAATTTCCTTATACATACATTCTTTTTTTCTACCATTTTCAGCAACCAAACTGTTCACATACAAAAGGGGCAGGGGAAAGACAGAAACAAAGAGACAGAGGAGGAGGGTTGGAGAAGGACAGAGAAGGATGGAGGGAGAGAGGGGGAAGAGAAGGAGAGAGAGAGAGAGAGAGAGAGAGAGAGAGAGAGAGAGAGAGAGAGAAGTGTGTGTGTTTTTATTTTTTGGGGGGAGGAGGTTTATTCATCAATGAAAGCTGGTTCCCATTTGCTTCATAGTGTTTAGAGCAAATTTCTAGTCCCAAAACCATAATGAAATCATTGTCATTGATCCTGAAAATCATTTGTAAATCTACTCCCTTTATTGCCACTCACTGTTTCTATGACTTTGTAAACCATAATACCCTTCCCTAGCCATCATTCCCTTATATGTTTTATCTTTCCTTATTAGGATATAAATTCCTTGTAGCTAAGGATTGCCTTTGTTTTCATATTTCTCATTTTCAGTACTTAGCACAATGCTTGACACAAAGTAAATAATAAATAATTTTTCATTCATTAACTTATTAATTCCTTACAGATGTTGTGTATGCCTAAGTAATGTTGCAGGGGTTGCAACATTTTTGATTGCAGGGAGTAATATAGGGAAAACTTTCTCCTAAGAGACTTTGCCCATGGAAACTCAGATGACTGAAATGTGGCATAGAGGTAAATACACATTTCCCAGAGTTCCACATATTTTCTAGAACTCTTGACCTTAGGAGAATTTCCTTTTGTCAAAGAAGTCATGTGGAGGATGGGAAAGGGAGAAACTATGGCTCATCCAGTTCCTTACTTCACTGCTAAGCATGACAGGGAGCTTGGAGCAAGTGCATAGTATCCCTGCCACCACAGGCAGGTAAAGGTGGAGAGTCCCAGTGAGACCAGAGCAAGACACAAGACAAGACTTAAGTAAGGTAGCCAGAGGAAGAGGAGAGGAAAGAACAACAGAAGATATGTAAGAGCAGACTGAGCCAACAGGCAATGAGCAGAGCATAAGGAGTGCTGCAGTGCACCCAAGTGTACTTTTTGGGCTCTGAGACCTTTGACTTTGGCATTACCTGGTCTCCACCCACATAGAGACTCTTCCTGCTTACACAGTCACCTTGATTTGTATCAAAATAAATGCTTATATGACATGGAGAGTGTTAAACTGGGTGAGGAGAGTTCAGTTCAAATATGAACCATGACACTAATTGTGAGAGCTTAAGCTTATACCATTTTACCTTTTCAGCATTACAAACACATGCATTTATTCAATTCTATTCAATTCAATTCATTCAGCATTTATTAAGTACCTCCTATAGTTGCTAGAAACATAAAGATAAAAATGAAAACTGTCTCTGCCTTCAAAGAACTTCCGGAGTGTTAAATATCACCACTCTTTGCAACCTAGTGAATATCATACCCTGGGCAGCTACCTGCCTTACTTACACCTGGTCCACGCTCTGATCCAAGAGATATTTTTGAAGGACTCAAGAGTTTGGTTAGGGGAAGGAACACAAGGACATTGCCCAGAAATGTACTTAATTTCTCCTGGAATCCAAAATGTTAGACTGTGTGTGTGTGTGTGTGTGTGTGTGTGTGTGTGTGTGTGTGTGTCTATGTCTATGTATATTTATATGTTTGTATATGGAGAGAGAATATATATATATATATATATAGGCTACCTATAATATATATATATATACACTGTTTAATTGATTTTCATACTGATAATGGGATCTCATACTAAATATAAAGGAATAATGAAAAAACTGGTATTTACATAGTGCTTTATGATTTACAAAGTGCTTTATATTCATCTTTGTTATTCATAAAAACCCACAAGGTACCCATTTTATATTTACCTGAGACTTAAGCTATTCGATTATTTGCCCTCACATCTTGTAAGTGGAAAAATTGGGATGTGATTATGGATCTTCTGACTCTAAAACCAGAGGTTTCCTGGGCTCCAGGGAGTTGTATTAAAAGGGTGTGCCACAAGGGGTATGAATGGATGAAGATATGCAGAGACATACAAAATAATTTAGCACTTTTCTAGCCTGAGAACTTCTTCCCATTATGTATATTTACAACACTTTCACACACACTAATTCCTATAATAAGGTGATAAGTAGTAAAAGGAGAAATTCTACTAGCCCACAGATGAAGGTATAGCCACACTCCCAAATTATCGCTTAACAGGAAAAAACCGAAACCACTATATCATTAAAATATACATATACTTACATATGTATACACATATACAAACGTGTATGTGTGTGTGTACACACACACACAACATATTTGACTCCATCACAAATTTCTGAATAGTGCCCAAATGCTGGGCAGGAAATAGGACAGGGTATTCTCTTGCTTTTTGTAACCCATATGTCAAATGAGCCCAAATTCCTGATACCACAGATCTATATCTTAGGGGAGGTCTCTCAACAATTTGCTCTGGCTTATTCACTTACCCTTATTTCCCCTGGAAAATGTAAGAAAATATTTTTTTTTTCTTTCTAAAAGAACATTCAAGTCCTTTGCAAGTACTCAGGCCAATAGGACATCAAATATAAGACAGCCATTATTTAACTTTATAGAAAAGAAAACAAAACTCACTTTCTTGATAGGAAAATTCTCCTTCTGTTTTATAGGGTGTCAAGGATCCTCTCTCTTTGTAGGATCTTACCTTCCTTTGGAAATGCTCTGCATTGGGGCAGCCAGGTGGTGCAGTGAGTAAGAGCACCAGCCCCAGTGTCGGGAGACCCAGGATCAGTTCCGGCCTCAGATACTTAACACCCACACAAAACCACTGGCCATATAACCTTGAGCAAGTTACTTAACCCAAATCGCTTTAAAAAAAAAAGGAAATGCTCTGCATTATTCATAATACAGGAAAAGTGATAGATTTAGAGCAATCTTCAAAGCATTTGTTTGGAAAACTATCACTTCTGTGCCAATCCTTCTCCTTTAGGACCATACCAATGGCGTAGAACTATGGGTCTTTCTATAGCTCCAAATAAGGCTGGGTATCTCTAACTCCTGTCCCCATCATTCCATCTATTTTCAGTGAGTTCTAAAATCCTTTTCCTTTTGTTAGTGCTCTCTCTCTCTCTCTCTCTCTCTCTCTCTCTCTCTCTCTCTCTGTCTGTCTCTCTCTCTTTCTCTCTCTCTCTCTCGCAGATTCCATGTGGATAAATAAGACTTCTCCTGTGCTCTAAGTCAGAGGTGGAGAACCTGCAGCCACAAGGCCACATGTGGCCCTGTAGGGTCTCAAACATAGCTCATTGACTGTATCCAAATTTTATAGAATAAATCCCCTTAATAAACTAGAAGTCAAGCAACCTAGGTTTGAAACTTTTCTGTATTTCAATTTCTTCACTTATAAAGTGAAGGGATTAGGCTGGATGACCTTTAAAGTCCCCCACAGTTCTAACGTGCTAGGATTCTATGGATTTTTGAAAGTACCTTGGAAAATTAAAAACAGTAGTAAATCATGACTACAGTGTAAGTCACAGACTACAAACAACACAAATCTATTTGCCCTTCCGTTTAGAATCCTCCTCCATCATGCCTTCTTTGAGAAGTAGTTTCCTGGATTCCCTCATCTATTTCCCAGTGTATCAGACAGTGACTTCTTAGTCTTTAAGATTTAAAAACAAGAAGGGAATGAGAGAGAGAGAGAGAGAGAGAGAGAGAGAGAGAGAGAGAGAGAGAGAGAGAGAGAGAGAGAGAGAGAGAGAAAGGATCTGTGTTTGGGTCTGAATGCCCCATTATTATCCATTCAAGAGAAAGAGCTAATCTCTTCATCATGAAATCAGATTCTCTGGGAATGGCTCATCCATGAATAGTTGAAGCTAAGGCTAATGGTTCCAGAATTTCTTGTGGGATCAATATCAGCCCTTCTTTTGCTTTAGAAGCTAGAGGGCAGTAGTCTCTCATCCCAGGAGAGTGCACGCCAGTTCACTGGGGAGGAGGGAGGCAATGTAAACCATCCCTCCCCCGCCCCAATCACAATCAGAAAGGTTTCTTAAAAGGGGAAGTTTGATATTGACTCTCCTTGAATAGACCTAAGACAGACTCAACTGATCCCAGCCACCAGGGACCCAAGGGAGCTGAGGCAACAACATAATTGTAACATGGCTCCAGATAGATAAACATGGTCAAACCTGAAAAATGCCAAGATAAGGCATTCTTTAGAAAGCAGCAGGGTTGGAAGGGATGAGGCAGGGGGAAAGACACTAGACTGGTTATTCATCCTTTTTTTTTTGGCTGTTGACTCCATTGTGTTGACTGTCAGTTTCCAAGACACATTTCACGTGCCCATATACATGAAATCAAAACTTTCATAGTATTTTTTAGCACCCCTCTAAGATAAGAATTCTTCCCCTAGTCCTAATTGTGAAAGACCTGATCTTGTTCTCTCCATTTTTTATGATGTGACCATAAAATGAATATGAATTTATATTCAGGTTGTGTCCATTTTGACCTTATGGTGGCATGTAGCATAAGAAATCTTAATCAAATAGCTGACAAGTGGTTTCCTTTGTTTTCCTAGCAGTTCTTGTCAAAAGGGCTTCCTCCCCTCAGTAATTTATGTTCTTGGGTTAATCAATCACTGGACCTTATTTTTCAATTGTTTCTAGTCCTTATTTATTATGTACATTCCAATGATCTACTTTTCTGTTTTCTTTCCCTTAAACTGATACCAAATAATTTTGATGAATACTGAATAATATAGTTAGAAGTCTGGTGTATATGTCCTATTCATTTATACTTATAAAAATTATTATTTCCTTACCCCTCAACTGACTCAGTATTATTAGCTGTAAAGCCAATCATGAGCAGTTCTCCTGAGGACTGCTGCTTGAATAACTTTAAGAATCTAATCACATAGTATAGTGAACTCTATTCAGCAATAAACTAAAGTAAAACATTCAAGAAACTAAAGCACAACATTCACAATAATATAACATAACAACTCATTACTAAGGTGGCCACATAGTCTTAAACAAAACATACCATTCAGTAAGTCACAATCTCTATAATCAATATAGAGTGCCCAAGTAAAATCTTCTTCCATCTTGGCTAAAGAGGTTGGCTTCCAATCATCCTTAAGTCAATCATCCTTAAGGGGTAGCAGAAAGTACAAACACCATCCATCCCTAGGTCACAGTAAGTTACAATATCATCAGTCAATATTGAGTACCCAAGTAAAGTCTTCTTTTATCTTAACTCGAGGCTGACTTCCAAGCCCCACAGCTCCTTTTCCACTGACTGGCTGCTCCCAGGTCTTTCCTGGATTCACGCAATTCTTGCCTGGATTCACCATTCAGCTCTTTGCTCTAGTTCTGTATCTCAGCCTATGGGGACTATTCTATTCCAGGCCCCTCACAGTTTCTATTCCTAGGATGACAAAGTTTAACAGAGCTACAACAATATTTACACACATTAAGTTTAACAGAGCTACAATATTTGCACACATTGCCAGCACTATTTCACTTTCTATGTGACAAAGTAACACAAACCAACAGACAAAGCTTCTGTCTGAGAAATCAAACATAAATCAACAGTAAAGTCTCAGGACTTCTGTATCAATAGACTCCTTTCAATAGACAGAATGTTTCATTCTGACAAAGTAACATCAATACAGAGAGAACAGACAGACAGAGTGCCAATATGACAAACATTCTCTGTCTCAGTTCTGCTTGGTCCCAGCTCTTTCTCAAGCTTTCTCCTGTTCTACCCTTCCCGTTCTGTTCTTTCAGCAAGTTCCTCCCCCTGTATGCTTCATGTGATGACATTAGGCATATTAAGGGCAGGGAAGGTCTCCAAACTCCCTTGGCCTGCCTATTGAGGGCAACACAATGTATACCATTTCCAACAAAGACTTGATATCATCGAAGGTGAGGCTCAAGGACACTTGAATAGCTGAAACAATCAGCAAAGTACTACTCTGTTTGTCATTACACTCACCATTCACTGCTACTCATCCTTTATTCCTCTGGCCCCATCTGAAGGATGTTTCTCTAGATAGGACCTGTAGATCAACATCATCATTCATTGGAGGGTGATTCACTGTTTTCCTTCTTGTTCTTCTTTCTCTTCTAAAAATAGATCCTCATAGATATTACTTAACTCCCAATATTCAGTGGTCCTGCTTCCATTTTTTTTTAAAGCAATTGGGGTTAAGTAACTTGCTCAAGGTTACATGGCCAGTTATTTCTGGGTGTGGTGCTGAGTATCTGAGCCAGGATTAGATCCCCAGGTCATCCCAACACTGGAGCCGGTGCTCTTACTCACTGAGTCACCTGGCCGCCCTTCCTTCTTCCATTTTTTTTAAGCAATTGGGGTTAAGTAATTTGCTCAAGGTTACATGGTCAGTTATCTCTGGGTGTGGTGCTGAGTGTCTGAGCCTGGGATTCGATCTCCAGGTCGTCCTGACACTGGAGCCGTTGCTCTTACTTGCTGTGCTACCTGGCCACCCCCTACCTTCTTCCATTTTTAAAAGACTCCTTCATTCTCTCTGATAACCTGGAAAATGGAGAGATGTTCCTCTAGTACTTGAAAGTTACCTTTTAGAAGATAAACTATCATTTACTTTGTGCACAGATTTTTGGCCATACTAGAAAAAATAGATCACACACCCAATTATTACACATTTCTCTTTGCCCTCATTTCTCATTTCTCTTTATTCTATAAGTGAGATCCTGTTCTTTAATCCTCCATCCTTCCTATTGGTAGCTCTTGTGGCCAAGTTTCATAGTAAACTGTGATTAAACCGCCATCCCTGTTTGCCTGGGCAGAAGGTCTTCTTTAAAAGAATCCATGAGCTGGTCAATTCTACCAGGTACTCCCCATTTGCCCTCTTTCACTCTTTAGAATTCTCTGTTTTTTTATATTTGTTTGTTTGTTTTCCCAATATCTTTCTCTATCTCTCTCTGTCTCTTTGTCCCTCTCTCCCTCTGTCTGTGTGTGTGTCTGTCTCTTTCTCTATGTCTCTCTGTCACTCTCTCTCTGACTCTCTCTTTTGTCTCTCTGTCTCTCCCTGTCTGTCTCTTTCTCTTTCTGTGTTTCTGTCTCTGTCTCTCTTCCCCTTCCCATCTCTCTGTTTGTCTGTCTCTCTCCTCTATTCCATCAGATAAGATTCTCACTTGTAGCAGAATCTTAGGAGGGCCCAGGGGGAAGCAGGAAAACCATTCATAATCTTTTCTCATTGTGAACCTCAGGCTTAGCCTGCTGCCTATGTCTTTGTCTCTTTCTGGCTCCATGTCCTACTCAGGCTAAGGCTCAAACTTCGGATAAGTCACAGATAAGTTCTCCTTTTCCTATCCAGAGTGGATCAGTAACAGAAGGAAGAAACTACTTTTCTGTGAAATAATCATGGTGAGGGTGGACTTCACTGTCCCCAAGGTGAAAGTCATGTCTCTTCCTTAATCTGCAATCATGGTCCTAAAGCTAGCTTTAACCTCCTTACTAGGACATTTATCCTTCAGAAACTGGCAATAGCTACAGGTTGGACTTACTGTTTTATTGGTTGTCTAGATTTAAGAAAGTAATAATAATGCAGATAGAACTTTAAAGTGTATATGCATACATTTTTTTCCAATTACCAGAACACCCCTGTATTTTTCTATAAACCTTATTCAAGCTCTGTAGGAATACGATAGAAGGTTCAGGGAATGAAGTCATTAGAATGAAAAGTCATCAAAATGAAATCAGCAGAATGAAAGCCGGGTAACTGTAGGCTATTAATATAATAATCATAATAATAACCATAAGTGGCATTTCTATATTACTTTAAGGTTTGTGAAGACCTTTACAGCCATTATCTCATTTGATCCTCACAGCACCCTTGTCTGCAATTCACAAAGAATGTAACTAAATGCCCAATAGTGCTTTTGAAGCCCTTATGTAGATACTAAAATTGAACAGTCGGTCGGCAACTTGTATTAAGCCTTTACAGTGGAGATTCCCTGAACTTTATGTAAGATGCTTTGTGGAAGAAGAATACCCGAGACTCAGCCTTGGGAAACAGATAGGTCCCTGAGGAAAAAAACCTTAAGAGCACCCAAAAGCATATCAACCTCTACAGATTAATAGAACGCACACAATACAATAATACAAAAGCTCTAGGAAGATGCAAAGTGAGAAGGGAAAGCAACTCATTTCTCATGCAATGGTCAGAAAATTCCAATAGAGCCTATCCTTTTAAGGCTCAGGCCTGTGTGCCAAGCTGAAGAGCTTCTAGTAATCAAATGCCACATTTTTGTGACCTTATTTAAATTTCTTCCTCTTGAAGGGTCTCAGTCAGTTCCATACAAGGACTTGGGCAATTGCTTCCAGGGAGTTCCATAAAAAGGAGAGGGGAGTTAATGGAACAATAGGTCCTAACTGATTAGTGTCAAGGCCAAAGGGCATAGTCCATATATTGTTACTTTGGCAAAAATGGTCCCACAGTTCTATCATTAAAATATTACAGCCAATCCCTGCCTCCCCCCACAGGACAATTTCACTGTAGTGGAAGCTGATCCCAAGGAAGTGTGAACAGTGAAACATATCTCTCCAGGGATACTGTAATACTTGGGCCAGTCATAAAATGTTCACTGATCAGACCTGGGATATGCCAAAGAATCACATTTCTACGTGTGTGCAGTCCTGATCCGTGAAGCCCCCTCCAGCTGAGGCAGAAGAGTCGGCAAGCCCAGGCTCTTCTGCTAGGGGACTATGGTTAACCACTGGAGAGAAGGTTAAATTGGAACATTTCAAGTAATGTCCCCTGTTCTTCATACTTACATCCTCAGATTTTCCAGGGACACAGAATGACAAGCATAGGGGTATATTTGTGATATGAGTATATACAGCTAGGTCTTGATTAGGAAAAACAATGAATGCTCAGTATTGAAGTTATAATTATGTAAAATCTGATCGTTGGTTCCAGCCCTATGAAAATATGCAGTGAGAATTTGAATAATGAGACCTCCTTAGGGGATTTTGTTTACTCCAATTGAGATCTAGCAGTATTCCTTATTTGTAATTTTAAAAGCAAATTAAAAAAATGTTAAAAGCAATATGTATTTCCATTCTCTCTGCCAAACCCATCTAAATAATGCTGATTTCTTAATATTTTCATACTTCCTATTCCCTGGTGGGTAAATATCCTTTCTTAGAAAATAGTTCCCCACGCTTGATTTAGATAAAAGAAAGGAAGGAGAATGGTAAGATTGAAGGCAGCCTCGTGGACCTTGGGCAAGTAACTTGACCTCTCCAGACTGAGGTCTAAGAATCAGAAGCAATTTCAAAAAGCATCCCTCTCCAGAATCCCAACAGGTGATCATTCAGTCTCTTCATGAAGACTCTTAGTCAGTTTCCTTATCTGTAAAACGAGGAAACTAGAGAGGATGACTTCTACAATTCTTTCTAGTTCCAAATCCTATAAAACTCTATATACCACAGTTCTGGGGAAACAAGAAGTTTAACTTAAACTCCATTTTTTACTCAAGCCCAGTTTCAAGGCATACTGAACTAGGAAAATCCTAGGAACAAATCCTTAGGATCTTTGCAATCAGGGAAAACATTTTTATATCTTGACTCAAAGATGAAGAGACCACCTTTGCTTTATTAGTATTGGAATAGAAAACTTCCCTTAGAACCCTACAGATGGAAACTTTTGCTGAGGGTTAGTAGTTGGAATGTGGGGAGTGGGGTGAGATAAAGGGGGATTAATGATCTAGGCATATGATCTAGTCACCAAAACAAGTGGGCATATGATCTAGTTACCAAAATAAATACTATTCAAAATTCTCTACTAAAGGAGAGCAAGAAACTCAGAACCCAGACTTTCTGTAAACAAAAGAAATCTAATCCTTTCAGTTAGCTCCTAGGGAAAAATATCTTAGTTCACTACCAAAAAGCATCAAATGTTCAGTGAGGAGTCTGGGGAATACATGGTACACAAAAGGGGAAAAAAACTGCTCATTCCTAGAGGAAAAATGAGTTAAGTGGATAAGATCACACATCCTAAGATGTTCCAAGGTTCACGCTTGGCTGAAAAAGAAAAAACAAAGCTGTTTGTCCTTCTGCAAATACCACTGGGAAATCTGATCACTGATCAAAGAAATGTTTTTTAAGGGGAGAGAGGTGACAAAGGAACAATATTTATGCAACAATTTTTATTACTCTCAGGCTCTGTTCTCATTGATTCATTTGCTACTTTCCTTGGAAAATCCCTCTACTTTCATGGTGTCTACAAATCACATCAGTTTCATGTTTATAGTTAAAAACATACTTTAATTGTATTACTAAGCATGGTAAAATCAAGGAAATATATGAGCAGCAAACACTCCCAGAATCCCAACCCAAGCAAGTCGCCTTTTCTTCTCTAAACCCTGTGATGGAAGTTTGTGCTTGAGCCCAATCTCTCCCAATTCCCTGAGCCAGTTCCACACCATGGGAAAGGAATGTGAAGTAGTGGAAAGCTGGCAACCACTTCTGTCTCCTTACATAAAGGAAGAGAGAAAGAAAGCTTATGTGGTCACACTCAGCAGTTAATTCATTTGCTAGAGAAGCAGGTAATCTTTTGTTTCACAGAGGATCATCATATACTCCATCAATGCAAAAGTGAGAGAATGAATGAATGTATGAATGGGAAAAAATCATTTATTAAATGTGTTCTATGTGTCAAGCATTGTGGTAAGGGTTGGAGGCATGAATAGAAAAAGTGGGACTGCCTCTTCTGTCTGGGTGATAACACTTTAATTGGAAGAGACCACACATGAAAGAGAGTTCAGCTCCCTGGCAGATGGGGGGAATTGGAAAGTCATAAGGGTTCAACAAGGATGGATGGTGAGACCCAGAGATCTTTAGCATTTATGAGCAGTCCAGATGACAGTGCCCATTTGGCATGGAAGATATTGAGATAGGGCAGGTGACAAGGTTCAGAGGATGTTGGGATGCAGTAGAAGATAATAAATTTATTGGGCCACTCACTATCTCATCAGAAGAAGCTGAGTTGATGGTTCCCAGTTGGTCTAAGTGGGAATGAGCAGTCATGTTGTTCTTCCAACTCTGCTGACCACTGGGGTCTGGGTAGCCAAAGATCAGGAAAGGCAAGTGGGGACAAAGAAGATTACTAACTACTGAAATCAAGGAAAAAGACACATGGACATGGAAACAGTAGGTAGCATGACTCTTTCCATTGCCACGATAACACTCTATTTCTTTGTATTCCTTTTTCTTTTCAAAACCCCTTGCATCTTGTGCCACATCCAAAGACAAACCAATGCAGACAATATTGGCACCAATTACATCTGGAAAGAATCCCAGGACTGGCAATCTCTATGGAAACATAATATCCCAACAGACACATTTCTTATAAATATTTGCTTAGGCAGGTGATAGAACAAGGACAAGGGGCCCTTGATTGATCCATCTAATAACAGTAGCTTTTTCTCCCAAAACTCTGAAGGGATTAGGATAATGAGAGACCAAAGAGAAGAAAGAGCTCGCCTAGAGTGAAAAGAGTAGTTCCCAGAAGCCACCAGGAAGGGACTTTGTGTTTTAGGGAAAGAGTTCTCTAAGGGTGTTATTATTCTCTTTAAAGAAGCAAACTTTTAACTGAACTGTTGCCCTAAACTCTGGGCCATTGCTAATCTTGACTGTTAAATATTCCTTTTCAAAAATCCTATAAATTGGGCAAAACAGCTTGTGTTAAGAGTCATGTCTGAGAGCGTGAAGAGTTTGGATGTCAGTTTGGATATCTCTCCCTCAAGCAGAACAATGTTCAAATTTAGAATAATAATACATTAATAAAATTTGTTTGGGGCAGGTTGATGCCTATAATACAGAGTAAAGTATTAATTTTTTTTTATTTGGAAATATATTGGCAATACCTAACAAATGCATTCTACAGAATGAAGTAATTCATTTGTCATTGGTTGATAGATATCTACCAATCTGTTATTTTTCATGGGGTCTTCTAATACTTTGACAATATTCTAGCTTGATTTAACTTTTTTTTGTCTTTTTGGAGGGGGGAAGGTAGGGCAATTGGGGTTGTGACTTGCCCAAGGTCACACAGCTAGTTAGTGTTGAGTGTCTGAGGCTGGATTTGAATTCAGGTCCTCCTGACTCCAGGGCTGGTGCTCTATTCACTGCATCACCTAGCTGCCCCTGGTTTAACTTTTGAAAGTGGGACACAAGGTGAAGGTTATGTCAAAAAACTAAAAGAGAAAGCCCTCAAATCTTCTTCAAATTGACAGATGTTGCAAGTCTAAATCTATAGAGCATTAGCAAGACTAGGAGTTCTGGTGATTACTCTGTCTGGATGTTCTAATTCTATTCAGTTCATTTTAACAAACATTTATTAAATATCTGCTATAAGCAGTGAATTGTGCTCCTGCTGCTGGAGATAGAAATGGCATATTCTCTGGCCTAAAAGAATTTACAACATAACTGAAGAGCAACTACAAGTTAGAATGTGGAAAAGTTTGCAGTAGGGATCAGATAGAGAAGGAGCCTGTAAAAGAAACACAAAATAAATGAGTAGAGAATAATTAAGGAGTCCTCTAGGAAAACTACCTAGAGGACATCAGCAGGGTCAAGTAGATCTTGAACATTTGATTTTAGCCTCAACTGGCCAAGAAGCAATTAGACTCTGGGGTAAGAGTAGTTTTTAACCATTTTTGTGTCAGGGACCCCTTTGGCAGACCAGTGAAGCCTATGGACTCTTTCTTAGAATAATATCTTTAAATTTATAAAAGAAAATACATAAGGTTAACAAAGGAAACCACTTATATTGAAATACATTGATCAGGTTTTTTTTTTAAGTTCATAAATACCAGGTTAAGAATCCTTGGAGTAGAGTCAGAGGTGTCTATAGGGATCAGGGAAGGATTCAGGAAGGAGTCAACATCTGAGCTAGACCCTGGAGAAAGAGTTGGTTGTGCTTTTCTTAAAAGAAACCATGAGTTTGCTTTTTCCAAAAATCAAAGCCCTTTTGTAAGTTAGATCTCATTTATTCTCATAACAGCTTCCCTTTCATTTCCCCTCTGACCTACATATGCACTTGAAAAATGTGTTGGGCAGCTGTACCCACAGCCATGGAAGAATAGGAAGGGTAGGACATTGTGGGACTGACTGGCATGATGAATGTGTTTGGATACATGGGATTTACTGCAAGCCATTCATCAATTGGAGAAATGGAAAGCCAAAGCACAGAATATTATATCCTAGATAGATGTATTAAGTCATAACCCAGCTATAAAGTTAAGAGGTCACAGAGTAGAATCTACCTATTGCAAGACACTCTTAGAAGATCAGATGACTGTCATCAATTTGCTATTGAATCATGAAGTCTGAAACAGGTCAAAACTGTGAAGTTGGGGAAATTTGTCTTCAGGGCTTCTGTCTCCACCTCCACCCCTTCCCCTACCCATTTTTTTTTAACTCCTTCAGATAACTATTAAAACCTGTCCTCATAGAAGGGTCAGATATCAATCATGTACATCTTAGCTTGAATTCAAGTCAATGTGTTATCTCTCAAAGAGATATTTCAGCTTAAGTCTTACCTCCAAATGTGGGAGAAGAGGCCATGATCTGTACATACAGGTGTCTAGTCTACTGCTTTGAAAAAAGGATTCTGACCTTGAATGGTATAGACCTGTGATAGGACCATTATTTACAAGCCCCATCCCCAATCTCCTTGCAACATAATTTAGGTTAGCTTTTCCCCAATAGGAGACAAAGCTATCCTTGACACTTGATTGGTCCAAGAGACTTAGAAGGGCCAAGCTAAGTGCTGAAGAATTCTTGCTAAATGGCCTTTCTGCATTATGGCTAAGTAGACCTCCTTTTAACTGTTGAATGACCTAGGAGCGCTTCATTTCATACATCAAACCTAAACTAACAGAGTGTCAGACTGAGTCAGACTAATTAGCCAGACTAATTGGATCCTTAGAATAGGGTTCCAGTTAAGTCTTTTTTTTTTTTTTTTGCCTTTTGGAGGGCAATTGGGGTTAAGTAACTTGCCCAAGTTTACACAGCTAGGTTTTTTGTGTGAGTGTTAAGTTTCTGAGGCCGGAACCGAACTCGGGTCCTCCTGACTCCAGGTCCGGTGATTTTTACTCACTGCGCCACCTAGCCGCCCCCCAGTTAAGTCTTATACTGGTAGATTCTCACATGGATCCAACTGCTGTGTTGGATGGTTCAGCAATATTATTCTGGTTTGCTAAGCAAAGTAGCTTGTATAATATATGTGGAAGTCTTTGACATGTTCAATTAGTGTCTTATAATAATTCAAAATTGTGTCATTAGCCATTTAGAGGTCATAGAATTGAATCCTCATTAAAATTTTGTGTGAAGAAAGTCTAGTTTCCTATTGGTAGCAGTAGAATTTGTGGTCTCTGCTATGAATAAAATATGTGGCCACTTTTAAGTTTCAGCACAAATACAGTACAGTTTTTCTAGTTTTGAAAAATTTGATTTGTCATTCTGTTGCTATTATTTAATAGCTCATATAAGCTATCAAGATTTAACATTGCACTAAGATTTTTGGGAAATGTTGCATAAAAGAATACCAAATATAGAAATTAATTTTCTCAGAAGTATTTTACTACATGAGCAGAACCTGCTTTTACACAAGGATGGATTTCTGTGCCTTCTGAACGCATAAATATTATACAGTCAAAGGAACAATATTTGAAACTTAAAATGAAATCAACTCATGTGTTTATAAAAGATGCCCACAGTGGAGATGAGCTGTCTACACTCTCACAGATCTTCCCTCATTATGAATTTCTCATTAAGGTAGCACATACAGTACTGTTGGGCTAAAAGGGAAAATTTTGGAGCAAGCTCACTCTTGTGAATTACCACATGTGAAAACTTAGGCACATCCAAATTCTAGCAATGCTCAAGATACCCTTCTAATCTTCAAGGATCCCTTTCAGTTTCTGAGGGTTGATCTTGGAGGATAGCATCATATTTAGGAGTTTGCTTAGACTAGCATAGTCCTTAAGAAGGGAACTAAGCAAAGGCCAATTGTGGGCAGCAATGGATAGGGTGGCAGGCCTGCAGTTGGGAAGATTCATCTTACTGAGTTCAAATCTGACTTCAGACACTTACTAGCTTGTGTCACTCTGGTCAAGTCAATTAACCCTGTTTATCTCAGTTTCCTCACCTGTAAAATGAGCTGGATAAGAAAATGGCAAACCATTCTGGTATGTTTGCCAAGAAAACCCCAAGTGGGGTCACAGAAAGTTGGATACGACTGAAACAACATAATGACAAGCAAAGGTATATTTTACAGCATTGTTGATATGTCCATCTCTTGAAGCAAATCATGGCTATGTTTTTTAGCCACAGTCCTCCCTAGAATTTTACAAGAAAGCCATCCCACTCTTGTATCCCTATTACTGTGATGTGGGGATGCATGATAACATCAAAATTATCATATTTTATTCAATGGACAGAGGATTTTGACTTGAGAGACACTGTTGTAACATCATTAAACATGGATCAATTTTAGATCTGAAGTCACCAGCTAACTTTTTATATATGTGTAGAAAAAAAAAAACCCCAAGTGTTTGATCTTGAGTAAAAGTCAGAGATAGTTTTGGAAGAGTTGATTAATATATTATATGTTGTTGTTTAGTTATTTTCAGTTATGTTTGACTCTCCATGATCCTTTTTGGAGTTTTCTTGGCAAAGATATTTGAGTAGTTTGTCATTTTCTTCTCCAGCTCCTTTTACAGATGAGCAAACTGAGGCAAATAGGATTAAGTGATTTGCCCAGTCTCACACAGCTAGTAAACATCTGAAGCTAGATTTGAACTCAAGTCTTCCTAACTTCAAGCCTGGCATTATATCCACTATCCCATCTAACCACCCTAATACATCATAAGATGATGTTTATTCGAGGGTTATAATGGCCAGGCTTGTGGTCTGATGGACAGGAAATTTTCCATTCAAAGGGAAAAGCAAAACAATAGAGAAAATAGGTCTGGGGGAGCCTGACACTGTCTTCACCAAACTGAAATGCCCAGTGTTCTCAGAAATCTACATCCACCTGGAAATTGTTTAAATCTGGATATCTTATCTTAAGTTTCCCACTGGCAGTCATAGGCATTATCTCCATGAATGCTAGACTGCTGATTTGTCAACAAAAATACTTTATCTGGATCCAAGTGAAATTATAGGCAATACACAAGTCAGTTTTGCAGCCCAAAAATTCCACCTCAATCGCAAGTTCCAATACTTATGATTCAAATAAGGTACACTTTGTTTTGAAAGTTAACATGTCCAAACCAGAATTCATTATCTTTCTTCCATTCCCCCTGTTCAGAACTTACCTGTTTTATCAAAGCCTTCACCATCTTCCTAGTTTATCCTGTCCTCACTTTTGCAGTCAACACTTAATTAATAAATAACTAACCAACCTATGAATTAGGCATGTAACTTAAAACCACCAATAAATCAAAAGTCCTTAAGTTAATTACAAAGTGGAAATTGTAAAAATGAAAAAAGAGATTAATAAAATTGTTTCATTCCTCTCCAGTCTTTGTTCTGGATTTTCTCTAATTTGCCCTAAGAACCTTCCCATCCTGGAAGTTTACAGCCAGTCCTGGAATTAACAAATTGGGAGTACATTGTCTCTGTAGCCTCTCCTCTCTTCCAGCTCCTACAGAAACCAAAGGTTCCTGGGCCAGCCATGTCTTCATCCCTTTCCAGGTAGAACTCTAGACTTTCTCTACCATGTACCTTCATCCCTCCTCTAACCTTTTCAATTTCCTTGTATGTATTGTCTTCCCCTATTAGAATGTAAGCTCCTTGAGGGCAAGTGCTGTCTATCTTTTCTGCTTGTATTTGTTTTCTCAGAGCTTAGCAAGCTGCCTGGAGCACAGTAAAAGCTTAATAAATGTTCATTAACTAATTGGGTGACTAAAACTGAAAACAAAAAAAAAATGAACTGGTAAAATTGAGAAAAAAACAATTGAGCCTGGTTGTTTGAAGAAAAAAATGAATGAAATAAATAGTTCACTTGATTTAAAAAGGAAATCAAACGGTATATATCAAAAATGAAAAAAAGAAATCAAAGCAATTGAGGAAATAAAAGAAAGTATCAGAAACTATTTTGCCCAAATATATGCTAACAAAATCAACAACTGAGAAGAAACAAATACTTATAGTAAAAAGGTTTTTTTTATTACCATTGTTAATAAGAAACTATTCACAATTCAGAACTATGGCATGAAAAATAATTGTTCCAAGTTAATCTATTCAGTGCAATGTAAATTTGAACTTAAATTCCTCAATTCCAAGGTTGCTACACCATTCCAGTTTTATTTTTCCAAATGTACAATAGGAAAATTAAAAGCTTGAAAATCATTAGATGCCTCTGCAACTCTCTGGAGAGTAACTGTCTCTTCAGAAACAATTCTAGTCTTGTTTCCTAGGGCTTCTGTCTAAATTAGACATTTCTGTCCCTCTTTTTTTTTTTCTTACTTTGATCTCTATAGTCAATTGTCTGAATATCCAACAGCTTACAGACTAATTCTGTTGCATGTTGCTACATTTCTCTTTTTATGGCTTCATTTCACTTTCTTTTTAGCACACTATTGTCAGTATCTTAAGCTTCAACTTTTCTGCTTCCAAATCACATATATTGGATTTCAATTATATCAATTCATTTTCCCCACTTCCCCCTGTTTTTTTAATTCTCTCTCTCTCTCTCTTGCAAATTAGCATACTTTTTAGTGTTTTCAACTAAGTTGTTTTCTACTTTTCTCCCTTGTTTAAAAATACTAGTGCTTGTACAACACCAGCTTGTGTTAGATTAATGAACTTTATGTTCTCTGCAAAATTTCTCTAATCAGTTGCAGAACTTTGTTCCTGGGTTATCAGAGGTGGAAACCTCTATGTTTCCAAATACAATTTGCCTTCTTTTACCTAATTGCCTCTGGGTATTTAAGGTAATTCACAGCATATGTGGGACCTTTCTACCTCTCCTTGACTTCCATGTTTCCTCTTATTTTGGTTAAAAATATTTTATATGCAAATGCCACTTTCAGCACTCAATTAAAAAGCTTAAATTCAGAGAACAGCTAAAGAGGCGTGAGTGGAGGGGTATACCTTAGCCAGCTCTTACAAGCCTGAGAGTCAATTATTACATTTTTATGAACATTTATAACTCAAAAATTAGAAAACACTACAAATCAGTGTTTGTCTAGAACAGGGGTGGGGAACCTGTGGCCTCAAGGCCATATGTGACCCTCTAGGTCCTCAAGTGCTGCCCTTTGACTTTGAATCCATTTACATCAAGGGGTCACACTTAAGGACCTAGAAGTCCACAGGTTCCCCATTACTGTTCTGGAATTAAGCAAATGATAGAGAAAATATTAATAAATAATAATATTAATAATACAGACTAAATTTATAAATATGTCATGCATGCATTTTTTTTCCTGAAGTGCTGATTATTTAACATTTGCCAACATGGGTGACAAATTGGGTGAGGGATGACTGGCTAATAGATAATCCCCTATTCAGTATTCTCCAAGATCTGGTGATATTTCAGACTTGACATGAAGGCAAACTACCCAGAGTGCTTCTGAGTCTGACCTTGGGAGCTGGGGCATGGATAGGAAAGGCAGAAATTGAGCTAAGCAAGTAAAACAGGAAGAAGAGGAAAAGACAAAATCATGAAGAGGAGCACAGAGTCCAGGAGCAACTGGGGGAGTCCCAAGTCAGTGTTGAGGATAAATCAAGCATAAATCACATCAGGGCAAGTTTTATGCCGTTGTTCCAGTGCAGGCTGGAAATAATGACTAGTGACCTTTCCCTTTGCACTCTGGTGGCTGTAGATCATGGCTGCTGCTTTTGAAACTGTTATTTTTGAAAACAATATTATTTTAAGTGTTTCTCATTATATATGAGACAATATATTGAATTCCTAATCGCCATTAATATCTATGCCAATTCTGCTGTCTTGAATGCTGGAAGTGAGATTGTAATTGGAGGGAAGACAAAAAGTAGAAAAGGGCAGATTTAAAGCACCAATGTTTTCTCAAAGTTAGGTAGATTTTATCAGTGTGAAGAAGTTGGGGTGTTAGCTTCATATTTAATTGAAGAAACAGTGTATTCAAGAAGAAAAGATAATATATGAGGCTAGACTTCTCTTGAGACTTGGCTTTAGCTGCTAATCAGTCACTTTAGGCACTTAAGGGAACAAGCAATGAGCTTGACAGTTCTTGACATTCGCTGTCCACTGGCTTCCGCCATTTTGGTACACTGCGGCTTTCACAAAAAGCCCTACTCCCGAGGCAAAAGTGAGTTGAAAGAAAACCACACCTCCAAGGAGTAAGAAAGAGGAAGTTCCCCATCCTCCAAAACTGACAGCTCAGCCTGCCTTGGTCAGCAGCACTTTCATTGTTGTTGTTTAGTCATTTTTCAGTCATATCTACTCTTCGTGACCCTTTTTGGGGTTTTCTTGACAAAGATACTAGAGCAGTTTTTCATTTCCTTCTCCAGTTCATTTTTTTACAGATGAGGAAATTGAGTCAAGCAGGGTTAAATGAGTTGTCCAGGGTCACACAGATAAGTAAGTGTCTGAGGCCAGATTTGAACTCAGAAAGATGAGTCTTACAGACTGAGGACCTGCACTCTTTCTATTGTACCACATAGTTGCCCTAAGTAGCACTACTAGCTGCTTTTTTTTAGGGGTTATCAGAGGAGTTTCTTTAGCCCACTTGCTTCTGGAGAGGTAGGCCTTTATGCTAAACCTTCAATGGTGAATACTTGTCTACCTATAGAGTTTGGACATGCTTATTAGCAAATTACTAAGAGGACAAAAATCAGCTCATGATTAAGTGTCAGTGGTTGTTCAGATAATTTAATTGGCTAGGATTCTTGGCAGGACAGATTTTGGGTAGAGACACCCCTTTTGATGTCCTAATAAAAGGGCAAAGGGTCCTACAAGAGGGTCCGCTTCTTCTCTGTTCTCTGGCTAGAAAACAAACCAGAATGTAGTGGAAAAGACCTGGGTTCGGGAAGTTCAGGAAAGGAGAGGGGGGCAGAGAATATGTATGGGGAGGGGAAGCCTATACTGATGCACAGCTCCTTCTAATAGGAGTCATTAATGTCTGCCTTGGGGGGAAACCACATGGGAACTGCATGTCTAAGAGAAGTGTTCATGAACCACATTCTTAGGAGGGCAATTGGGTTAAGTAACTTGCCCAAGGTTACACTGCTAGTTTTTTTGGGTGGGTGTTAAGTGTCTGAGGCTGGAACCGAACTTGGGTCCTCCTGACTCTGGGGCTGGCGCTTTTACTCACTGCACCACCTAGCCACCCCGACATGACCCACATTCTTCAACCCCTAGCTCCCAGGTAGAGGAGGATGAAAATTTCCAAGTAGTTTGATCCAAGGATGTAGCCTTTTAGCATTGAAGAGAGATTTCTTGGGTAGTGCTTCTTTGGGTAATGCTTTAAATGCATTCTTCAGATAACTGACTTTCTCAGCTGAGATCACTTGATCATCAGCTTAGACCTACATAGGACCTAAAAGGTCATCTTGCTTGACCTCATAAATTTGAAGATGAAGAAACGTGAGAGCTGGGGAGGTCAAGGGACTTGGCCAAGATCACACAAGTTAGAAGTTTTAGAGGTGATTTAGTGCTTTTTCCACTGTATGTGGAGTCATATCTTGCCTTCAAAAACTTATAATCACAACATAGCTAGTGAAGAAATATGTTTTGCATGACTATATATATATTTATGACAATTTTTTTGTTTCTTTCATTCAATGAAAACTGATCTATCCAAAGTTACTAACAATCTCTTATGGGCAGATAGGTGATGCATGAACTTGAGGCTGTGACCCTGAGGCTGCATGTGGCCTTCTAGGTCCTCAGGTGCAGCCTTTTGATTGAGTACAAGTTTTACAGAACAAATCCTTTTATTAAGGGGATTTGTTCTATGAAGTTTGGATTCAGTCAAAGGCTGCACTTGAGGATCTAGTGGACCATATGTAGCCTGAAGGCCACAGGTTCCCCACCCCTGGATAGAGTGTCAAGCCTGGAGACAGGAATGTCTGAGTCCAAATCCAGCCTCAGACACATACTAGCTGTGTGATCCTGGACAAGTCACTTAACCCTATTGCCTCAATTTCTTCATTTGTAAAATGAGCTGGAGAATGAAATGAAAGGCTACTCCAGTATCTTTGCCAAGAAAACCCCAAATAGGGTCATGATGAGTCAGACATGACTGAATAAATTTGTAAATGGCCTTTTCTCAATCCCCATCCTTTTTGACTTCTCTGAGCCTTTGACATTATTGGTCACCATCTTTCCTTGATACATTCTTCTCTCTAGATTGCCATGAAGCAACTTTCTCCTGTTTCTCCTTCTACCTATTTGACCACTTTGTCTCAGTCTTCTTTGCTGTACCTTCATCCAAATCATGTTGTGATAGAAAAAGAGCCTTAGGACTCTGTCCTGAGCTCTCTTCTTTTTTCCCTCAATATTATTTCACTTGATTATGTCATTAACCCCTTGGATTCAATTATCATCTCCATGCAGATGATTCTCAAATCTCCCTATCTAGCCCTAACCTTTCTGCTGACCTCTAGTCTCACATCTCCAACTGGCTATTGGATAGCTTGAACTGAATGTTCTGTAGACATCTTAAAAAACTCAACATGTTCAAACCTGACCTCATTATTTTTTCTTCCCATACCCTCCCCACTTCTAAACTTCTTCATCATTGTCTATGCCTCCCATCCTTGTAGTCACCCAGGCTCACAACCTATGTGGAGCCGTCCTTAATGCCTTCTCTCTCCCCATACCCATCCCATTACTAAGACCTGCCAATTCTACCATTGTGACATTTCTCGTAGGGACACTTTCTTCTGTCCTGTGACACTACCACCACCCTAGTGTAGACCCTCACTACCTCAGGTCTAAGACTATTGCAATAGCCTGCTGATAGGTCTGCCTGCCACAGGTCTCTCCCCAGTCCTTTCTATCCTCCACTCATCTGTCAAAAGAATCTTTCTAAAGCACATGTCAGACCATGTTGCCATGCTACTGCATAAACTCCAATGATTCCCTATAATTTCCAGGAACATATTTAAAATCTTCTGTTTGGTATTCAAAGGCCTTCATCATAACCCGCCCTCCCCAAGCTTTCCAGGCTTCTCACACCTTACAGCACTTCCTTCCCTTCACCCACATACTTTGTGAGCCTCTGAAACTGGCCTTGCTGTGCTTCTAACACAACACTCCACTTCGTGACTCAATTTCCCCCTACCTAAAATGCCCTTTCTCATCATCCCCACCGGCTGTTTCCTAGATTCCTTGGAGCCTCAGCTAAAACCCTCCATTCTACAGGAAGCCTTTTCTAATCCCTTGTAATTCTAGTGCTTCTCTTTGTTGATCATTTCCGATTTATCCTGTCTAGAGCTTATATAGATAGTTACTTACATATCGGTTCCCCCTTGAGAGCAAGGACTCTCTTTCACGTTTCTTTTTATGCCTTACATTTAGCACAGTGACTGGAATAGTAGGCATGTAATAAATGTTTGAAGATTGACTATTTGTTTTACTATGGTTTGGGGGAAGTGGGAAGGAAGAAAAAAACAGATTTTTCTTCATTGGGAAGATTAAAATTATTTTATAATTGAGAAAAAAGTTACTTAGAGCAATGAGAGTTTGAGTAGCATGTCTGAGGTCAAAATCACTATGTGTGGACCTAGGACTTCCCAGCTTTGAAGCCAGTTCTCTATCAACTATTCCATGGCTGCCTTACTAAATGGGTACCACCAGGATTTGAGTGCTATTAGGAGGAAAGATGTCACAGCTCTGGAATCCCTTTAAGACAGAGGTTATTAACTCATGGTCAGTTGCCTCTGGTGATCCCACGGTCCAGTGTGTCAGACTGTCTATTTGTTTGCATTGTCTCTGATAACATGAGAAGGTCTCTGAGGGTATAGGCCTTTGTGCCTTGGTATGTTCATAATCCCTTGTGGTTACAGCCAGATGGCTTTTCACAAGAAATGTGTTGGGAGAATTATGACTGATATGTGGTTATCAGGATTAGTTCTGCCTTGAGGTTTTAGGTATTTCTGTCTTTGTTGAGTTTTACAAAACTTTCTTTGGATCTTCTTGGTCCCTGGGGAACTGAAACTCCTATTAAAGGGCAGGCATCATTACTTTGTCTCTTATAGATGGAAGTGTGACCCCCATGTTCTGTGTCCTGTAATATATCCTCTGATAGATGTGATCAGATTCTCTGAAACCTCTATGGTAGGCCTGATGCTTTTTGCTGCCAAGTTTATAACTGACATTTAACGTAAGTGGCATTTGTGTTTAATCATGAGACTTCAGTGAAGGAATTTAGCAGTTCTGGAGTGGAGGAAAAAAAAGTCCCTAGGTCCAGTTGGTCTGTTGTCTTCATTGGAGTAATGATTTCATCTCACTACAGGCTAGGTTTCAATAGTGGAAGGCTGATATCAGGGTAGCCTCTAGGGACTATAAACAACCAGATGATTCATCATCCCCTAAGCAGTAATTTCCATCTCTCCAAAGGTCAGGGCCCAGGCTGACTATGTGTCATGAATAGGGCAGTCAGTTCACTGATATTTGGGATGGATAGGTAACCAAAATAGCCACAGTTCAATCTAGGGGCAGGAAGGAGAAGGAATTGTGGAAGTTGCATTTGGGCATGGGGAGGGGAAGAGGAGTTGTGGCCTTAGGTATGGGATATAGCCATCCAAATGCCCTGAGCCTAAAGGAAATTGTCCTGGGTAAGTGGGGAATCGGCCAATGAGTTAGATTTTCTTTTTCTTCTAAAGCTGAAACTTAGAAAACCTGAATGCTTTCCACAGCCTGGAGTGGAGTACTTTGGCATACTTTGATGATAGGCAAATGACTTCTCACCCAGTTCCCACATCTGTAAAACAAGGAAGGAAGATAATACTTTGCTACCTACCCCCAAAGAGTGATACAAGTCAAGTGTTCTGTAAACCTTAATTAAGTTCCTTAGAAATGTAAACCCAATGCTGCTTCCTCTATCATCTTCTTCACAGCCACCAGCACCAGCAAGAAAACAGAAGGAATGGGATGTGTGTGGGAATGCAAAATCTAGAATGCTAGTTTTGGATGGGACCTTATAGGTTGCCTGGTTCAACTACTTCCTTTCACAGAAGAGGAATCTGAGACCCAAGGTAGAGTAACTTGCCGTAGATCACATTCCAAGTTAGGGGTGTCAGTGCAACTAAAAGCCAGACCTCCCAACTCCCACTTCAGGGTCTTTCACAACATCCTAAGTGCTAAATAATTTTCCCTTCTTACTTTTGAAACCCTCGTCTAAGATTACCTCCTAAAGAGCGGTCTCAGAAGAGGCATAAAGTATTCTCTGCAGGGACATGAAGATTAGATCCTGGGTTCCCATATCTGGAAAAGACCTTTTGATCTTTCTTTTTTAATTTCCAAAATCGCTTATCTCCAGGAAGGAGAGGGAGGAGAAGGGTCCACTTCACTTGCCTGAGGACTCTCTTACAATGCAAGGTCAGCAATAGCTATTCTTCCTAAACTACCCTTGCCTAGGTCCTATCACATCTTTTCTGGAGACACTTTAAGTCACTTATTTATTGACTTCAAACAGATAGAACACAATCAAGAACCAGGAAAGAAGGGTGGGGGGAGATAAATAACTCCTAAGTAGCCAAAATAGAAGTTGCAAAACTCTTTTACCAGAAGGCAAAATTCTCTCACTTGGAGCTGATTTGTTCTTACTTTATACAGGATTCTAACCAATTTGTTTATCTGTATGTCTTGACCCACAGCAGATTGGGAGCAGTAACTGGTAAAAGGTGGGAGGATTTTAGAGACAACCTTATCGATTGCAGCAAGAAGATGCAATTTTATCTGAAGATATTGGGCAGGTGGGGTGGGCATGGGAAGAGGGTAAAAAACAATACAAGAATCCTGAATTTCGATAAGCTAGAGTCACTCAAGGCAAACATCTCAATAGTCCCCATTGCACGAACTCTCTTTTGGCACTAGTAGAGTAAAAATGTCCATGACAATGCCTCTATTCAGTGTCTTTGGTATATAGACTTAGAAGTTCGTGGTACAATTCCATGCAGAATGATTTAAAATATTTTAAGGGGAAATTAAAAAGTGAAATTAAATATAATCAGTATTTACCAAGTGCTGAGTATTGTGCTGGGCATTATAGGAGGAACCAAATTTAGATTAAAATCCCCCTCAAGGATCTTAACTAAAACTAAAAACATTCTTCTATGGAAGGAGTCATTTCTAAACTTTGCTAAATTAATGTGGTATTAGTCCATGCCAATATAGGCCATGCATGTGTTTTTACTTTGTGCACTTGTTTCTATTTTTGTCTATCCTTTATCAGATGTATCTGTACCCATTCTGACATATAATTACATGTATAGTCTGGGCAACGAGCTCACATGCCCAAGAGGTGTGAAAATTGGGCACTTTCTGATCACTGTCCACTAGAGACTCTGTACCTGGGTATGTTTTATATCACATTCACCTTGACTTGATCTATAATAAATACATATGTGTGGTGGAGAGTGAAATTTTTCAGCTTTTTAAAAGCATATTCATAATTCTATTAAGAAGTGGCACAATCAACCAAGATTAGGAGGGAAGCAGAAAACTGGGAATTTTTACAACCCATGTCTCTGGTAAAGTCCTCATTTCTAAAATATGAAGAGAACTGAGACAAATTTACAAGAATACAAGGCATTCCTCAGTTGATAAATGGTCAAAGGACAGTTTTCAGAGGAAGAAATTAAAGCTATCTATAGTCATATAAAAAATGCTCTCAGTCACTATTGATTAGAGAAGTACAAGTCAAAACAACTCTCAGGTACCACATTGCACCTATCAGATTTGTTAACATGACAAAACAGGAAAAAGATAAATGCTAGAAAAGATGTGGGAAAATTGGAACACTAATGCATCGTTGGTAGAGTTGTGAACTGATCCAGCCATTCTGAAGAGCAGTTTGGAACTATGCCCAAAGGGCTATAAAGCCGTGCATAACCTTTGATACAATACCACTTCTAGGTCTATATCCCAAAGAGATCATACAAATGGGAAAAGGACCCACATGTACAAAAATATCGATAGCATCTCTTTTTATGGTGGCCAAGAATTGGAAATTGAGGGGATCCCAATCAATTGGGGAAGAACTGAACAAGTTGTGGTATATTAATGTATTGGAATACTATTGTGCTCTAAGTAATGATGAGCAAGGGGCAGCTAGGTGGTGCAGTGAATAGAGCACTGACCCTGGAGTCAGAAGGACCTGAGTTAAAATATGACCTCAGACACTTAACACTTACTAGCCATGTAGTCATGTGACCTTGGGCAAGTCACTTAAACCCAATTGCCCTGCTCTCCCCCCTCCAAAAAGCAAAAAGAAAAGAAATGAAATGATGAACAGGCCAATTTCAGAAAAAACCTGGAAAGACTAAATGAACTGATGGTGAGTGAAGTGAGCAGAACCAGAAGAACATTGTACACACTAACAACCATATTGTCTAATGACTAGTTTTGATAGACTTATCTCTTCTTAGCAATGGAAGGATCTAAGATAGCTCCAAAAGACTCATGATGGAAAAAGCTATCCACATCCAGAGAGAGAACTTTGGAGTCTGAATGCAGATAGAAGCATATTATTTGCTCCTTCTCTCTTTTTTTGTTTCTTCTTTCTTGTGGTTTCTTCCATTGGTTCTAATTCTTCTTTACATATTACATGCCTTGGGGTGGGGAGAGGCAAGAGATGGGGAGAAAACTTGGAACTCAAAATCTTATGGAAGTGAATGTTGAAAATTAAAAATTAAAAAAAAGAATATCAAGAAGAAGAAGAAGAAGAAGAAGAAGAAGAAGAAGAAGAAGAAGAAGAAGAAGAAGAAGAAGAAGAAGAAGAAGAAGAAGAAGAAGAAGAAGAAGGAGAAGAAGGAGGAGGAGGAGGAGGAAGAGGAGGAAGAGAAGCAGGAGGAGGAGGAGAGTCCTTCATTGTGTTCCATATGTTACAGTGATGATTGACTCTCTTTTCCCTACTATCATTGCTGGTTCTGGTTTCCTGTGTTCTAATGTATCTTGTGTGTGTGTGTGTGTGTGTGTGTGTGTGTGTGTGTGTGTATCCTTCCTCTCCTTTCCACAGCCTCCATCCACCAAACATTGGACTGGAGACTGGTCCAGAGCTGTCTGCCCTATTGGGTCTAAAGGCTCTCCCAAAACTCTCAATATGAAGTAGAAAGAGCAAATGCAGAAGACCCAGATTTCAGTACCAATACTGTCACTTATGATCTGTGTGACCTTAAGAAAGATCCTTTACTTTTCTGGGCCCCATTTTCCCCACTTGTCACATAAAGCTATTGACCTGGAGCCACAGAGTCAGAATGTTAGAGTTGTAAGAGATAATTCATCACCATCTAGTCCAACGTATTCCAAAAAATAATTTCCACTTTTACCCAACAAGTGGCCATGTAGCCTCTGCTAGAAGCCCTCTACCTACCACCAGATGAGGCAGACCCTTCTACTTTGGGATGGATATAAGTGTCAGAAAAGTTTTCTTTTATCTCCATCTAACAACCATTTTGAAATATTCACTCCTGGTTTTGCCCTTAGGAGTTTGAACAGAACAAGTATGATATTTTTCTATATGGCAGCCCTCCAAATATTTAAAGAAAGCTATAATATCTATTTCAAGTCTTCACTTACCCAGGCAAAACATCCATTGTTTTTCCAGGGGAAGAAGGCAATTGGGGTTAAGTGACTTGCCCAGGGTCACACAATTAGTGAGTGCCAGAGGTTGGATTTGAACTCAGGTCCTTCTGACTCCAAATCTGGTGCTCTATCCACTGCACCACCAAGCTGCCCCTCAAAACATCCTTTATTTCAACCTACCCTCAAGTTCTTCTACTGCAAAATTAGAGGATTGGACTAGAAGACCTTTAAAGTTCCCCTCTAGCACTAAATGTATAATTCTTTTTCCTTTTCATTGATCTTCCTATAGCAAGGGCTCGAGGCCCTTTACCATCTTGGTTGCTCTCCTCTGGATCCTTCCAGCTTGTGGATATCCTTCCCGAACAACGGTGCTCAGAGCCAAATGCCATCTTCTGGATGCGGTCTGTCCAGGGGGGAATGGCTGGTTGCTTATTCTTGAAAGCTTTGCCTCTTTTAACAAAGGCTAAGTTTGAATTCACTCTTTTGGCTATCACATCACACTATTGGCTTACATTTGGGGTTGCAGGCTGCTAAAACAAACAGCCACCAAATAACTTTTTCTAGATTAATTATTCTCATGTGTCCCCCATTCAGTATTTCTAATGAAGTTTTTTTTAGCTCAAATATAAGATTTTTACATATGCCCACCACCACATTTTATCTTATTAAATTTGGCCTCTTCTTGCCTTCTCTGCTGTTTTGTGTGTGTGTGTTCAACCCTCTTTTATCAAATTCAAATGAATGGGAGGATCATGCGACATCCTCTCCCTGTATCCTTTCCTCTATGTCTCTATAGTCTTTCCCTAGTTATCTGAGATAGTAAATTTACCCACCCACTCCTTCTTCCTCCTTTCTTCCCTAATATGTTCCTTTTGCCTTCACTTTTCTTTCTCCTTCTAAAATCATTATAACAAAACAAAACCATTCCCAGGATCTCTGGCTTAAGTAACTTTTCCTCTGATCCTAGATAACATTAGAGATTTGAAGAGACATTTGTTTCTCTATTTAAAGGTAAGCACTGCCAGGTGGCTCAGTGGATAGAGAGCCAGACCTGGAGTCAGGAAGACTCACCTCACTATGTTCATATCTGACCTTAGACACTTACTAGCTGTGTGACCCTGGGCAAGTCACTTAACCCTGTTTGCCTCAGTTTCCTCATCTCTAAAATGATCTGGAGAAGGAAATGGCAAACCCCTGCAGTATCTTTGCCAAGAAAACCCCCAATGGGATCACACAAAGAGTTAGATACATCTGAAAAATGACTCAACAATAACTTCTTCATCATCATATTGAATGATTTACTTGAAATTACTCAGATGTATTCACCTTCCTAGGCTTCTCTTGCATTTTTAAGTTGCTACTCACCTCTGGACTTTTTCTCAGGTATGTTTAAAACTCTGTTTTGTTGGGGTGGCTAGGTGGCACAGTGAACAGCACACCTGGCCCTGGAGTCAGGAGAATCTGAGTTCAAATCCTGCCTCAGACACTTAACACTAGATGTGTGACCTTGGGCAAGTCACTTAATCCCCAATTGACCTCTCCCCCAAAAAGAAAAGCAAAAAAAGTCTGTTTTGTTAAAATTCCATCCCCCCCCTCTTTGGTATTATACTCAGCTTCACAGGATAACTCATTCTTGGCTGTAGCCTTTTGGAATATCATGCTACAAGCTCTTGTATCATATTTTCACCTTTTTTCAGCCTTTTATTTTTGTTCTTGTATTTCTTATTGTCTCATGGAGTCGTTGATTTCCATTCAGTCCATTCAGGCAACCATTCATTATTTTAATGAAACTTAATAACTCCTATATTGTGCTATTTATACTTTGTGATCTGTATTTTTGTTTGAAATGATGTTTGTAGTTGTAGAATTATTTTTTTCTTCTGGGTTTGGGTCTTGGGCATTCCTGAATCCAAAATATTTCTTTATCAGTAGTGCCTTTTTTCCTTTTTACTCATTTGTCCTGTCATGCTTCCTAATTGGACTTTGTGCCAAAGCTGTTCTCTGTGCCCTTCTGGAAAGAATGAGGAGGTCATTTGATCTTTATCTATATTAGCTGGGGCGCTGCCACCACTTTTTCCAGAAACTTAGTACTTTGCTCTTGTAGAACCTAAGGGGCAGCTCAGGTTGTCACATTAGAGATTTCCAAAGCTTTAGGGTACCATCTCATTTAGGGTGATAATCTAAGGACTGCTCTCTTGGTCTTACCTTTTCAGGTTCTCAGTCTCCCCAGTGCAGACCTAGAATGATGTGACTGCATGTTTCAGGTGTCCTTTGATTGCCCCTGGTCGATTTTCCAGAAAGCTTCTATGTTTGTGGGTTTAGGTTTTTCTTACTAGGCCTCTTCACTAGCAACTGCAGGTTTCTGAAAGTCTCTTTGTGTAGATCTGGGCTGGAAAAAGGCATTTGCTGTAGTTTTCTTCTTGGGTTGGTAGATCATTACTTGGTCTGGTTCTAGTTTCAGTTATAGGGTATAATTTGTCTGTTTATAACTACATCAGTGATTAGCTCTTACTATAGGTCTTTACTATAGATAAAAACCAATGTTGGGACCAAAAAGCTGGGATTTGGAACCCTCTCTTTCTCCAATTAAAGGCTCCCACATACTTGATGACTGGGTTTGATTCTGGATAGCCTGACCTCTAGTGAGGGGTTGGACTCTTCCTCACACTTTGAATCTTTATGCCTGACCCTGGAGTGAAAGGTAAGAATCATTTAGATTTTGACTTATTCCTAGTGTCTCCCAAATGAGAAGTAGAAATGTATTCATTGTATAGTGTAAATAAGATACAATACAATTAGAATAATGCAACTGTCTACTTTTAGGCCACTGAACAATGAGAAGCATTGACTCTTTATGAGAATCTTTACAAAGGGAGTAACCTTTCCTCCACCAATTTTCTTTTCTTATACACAGACCATGGCAAGACTATTCAAAACTTTCTCATGAAAGGTGGAAAGAGAAGATACTCTTTCACTCACTCTTGGAGACTGCTCCCATGTAGCACCTAGAGCAGTGAACTGGGCAAAGGCTTTGAAGTCCCACTTGCCTTTTCTGTTTTGCATTTCCTTCCCTAAACATAGACGATTGAACAGCATTCCTGAGGTGAACATATCCAGTCTTGGAGTCACCTTTGTGAGTGTGAGGGTATCAGTACTCCTATGTCCCTTGGTCGTAGCAGGTGGAGTCTCTACATTAGAAAAAATAAGCCACCGAGATCAGGAGAAGCTCAAACCCCGACCAAGTTTGTCAGAGACATGGACCTGGAAGGAATTGTTTGAACGATGAAGAACAAGAGTGGAATGTAAAATGATTATCTAGCTGTTCCACAAAATGCATTTCACCTTGACGTTTTAAGAATCAACTCTCCAGAAGAGTATAGTTGTAGCTATATATTATTACATTCTGTTTTACATCTTTATGAGAGTCTTTCATATTAACATTTCTTTTGTGAGAAGGAAATATATGAAAATATCATTTTGATTATATTAAAATAGAAACTTTTACATGTAGAGTATTGACAGCTAGGATAAGAATAGAACAAGTTAATTGGGGAAAAATTTCATCAACTATATCTGATAAGGTTCTAATATTCAAGACATACAGATAACATAAATAAGAACAAAAGCCATTCTCCAATAGATTAGTGATCAAAGGATTTGAACAAATACTACTCAAAAAATTACAAATTATTAAGGATTACATGAAAGATGTATCTAAATCACTAGTAAGAGAAATATAGTTCAAAATAACTTTGAAGTTTCACCTCACACTCAGTAGATTTTCAAAGATGAGAAAAAAACAGAGTTGTGGAAAGACACACTAATTTTACTACTGACAGAGTTGTGAATTGGTTTAACCATTCTAGAAAACAATGAGGAATTATGCTAGGAAGTGCTTTAAATGTCCATGTCCTCTTACCCAAAATGCCAATCTTGGGCATATAGACTAAGTTAATAATTAAAAGAAATGCTCAAAATATACCAGAATATTTGTAGCAACACTTTTTTATACTAGTAAAGACCTAAGGTAGGATAAAGGTATTTATAGGTTGGAAAATGGTTGAATAATTTTTGCTACATGAAAATAATGGGATATTACTGTACTGTAAGTAACAATGTATATGATGATTACAGAGAAGTATGAGAAGCCTTATTAAAACTAATGAAAAGTGAAGTAAGCAAAATAGAAAAAAGGATATAACTGACTGAAATAATGTAAACCAAAAGAACAACAATAGAACAATAGAAACCAAAGGCTATGGATCTATAATAACCAAATTTGGCCCAAAATAAGTGATATGTAATTTATGTCCCCCCCTTTATTTGCAGTAGGGAGGACTATGGGTAAGGAATGCTGCACACAGTGTCAGATTTGGTTAGTTTTGCTGAACTATAAAAAATAAATCTTTGTTGTTTTTGGCATATAGGATGGCTCTCTGGGAGGATGAGGATGAAGGTTTATACTTAAAGATGTAAGAGATATAACAAACAAAAGGAATAAATGATTTTTTTAAATAAAGGATAATATTTTGTGTGTCATTCAACCTCTTTATATTCCCATTGTCTGGCATAATGCCTAACAGATAGCAGGCACTTATTAAATGTTTATTAAATTAAATGAAAGTATGAAATGTTTGAGTACATTGGAAGAAATGTGTCACATATATGTGAAACATGAATAATAATGATAATAATAGCTGTAATAGTAGCCACCCTAGTAGTAATAACAAAGAGGAAGAGTAAAAGCAGACAAATAATCTTGACCCTAAACCCAAATTGGGAATCTAAGTTCATCTTCCCTTTGAGGCTTGGATAGGGTAGTCTACGTACCTCTCTAGAGGCCTACTAGTACCTCCTGACTTTGAAGGAGACTTGCTAGAGCACATGTGTTTCTCATTTACCAAGACTTAAACTCATCATTACTTTGTTTTGAAGGAGTGCTCAAATGTCAAAGCAGCTCTCAAAATCTGCCTCCTTCTCTCTTGCTCCAAAGCAAGGCTTCTCAGAAGTTCAGCAGGGTTAAATTAAAGTTGGAAATTCAGATCATCTTAGGATTGGAAGCAATGATGACTTGAAGATGGAGGGATTTCCATATCTCCTCCTAGTCTCTATTGTTCCATAATTGAGAATAACAGTAATGGCTTATAAGCACTCTATGTAAGCTATTTTATCTTATCCATGCAACAATGCTATGAGGCAAAGACTACAGGTATTATTTATTATCCTCACTCTATAAATGAGGAAAGCAAGGCTTGGAAAATCTAATTAAATAGATTGCATAGCCAGTAAATGTTGAAGGAAGTATTAGAACCCAAATATTTCCTCACACCAAGTTCAGCCAGCACTCTTTCCAAACTATACCTTCAATTGGAAAATGCATAAAATGAGTAAAAGACAGAAGCAGAAAAGAGAACAGTAGGGTTGATCAAAGAGCAAATAATCTAAGTGTTACAGAATTTGTTTCTTCTTCCAGGATTCTCTTAGCAAATGGAATAGTTTCATTTTTTAGTAATCTTCTTCTATTTATACACATCTTTAGCTTCTCCACTTACAGATGGTTAGCAAAGGTCCCTATCATTCCTGTCCCTTTTGAATTTTGACTTTGCAAAGTTTGAGTTATTGTTACTCCGATCTCTCTCTATACAGGGTCAAGGTTTGAGTAGTGGGCTAAAAACAGCCACAATGAACTCTTAGTCCATGGTCTAGAGTAGAGGAGCCAGTGATCTAATTCATAAGAGTTTCCTGGTCCCATCCCTTCCAACAGAGTTTGGGGCACCAAAGAAGAGAGGTTGATCCTGAATCGTGCAACTTAGCTTTATTTAATTGGCAGGAACTACTGCAAGGAGGGTCAGGGAAAAGTCCAAATACCAGTCTCTGTGCCTTGATCCCTCCTACAATTTGAGGTGCAATAGTCTAACTTGCTGCTAGAGGATGATCTCTGGGCTTTCTTGCCTTGCCCTAATTCTGGAATGAGCTACTGAGCTAGGTGCAAGGCCTACTCACTTCTAGTGATGTGAATATTTTATGTTTTTTATATGTTTATTTATTTATTTCATTAAATTCTGTATATTTGCACACAGTTGGACAAAATGATAGCTAATAATATCCTTTCTTTCATCTTCATTTGTTTCAAATGATCTTTCAAAAATTTTTGATGCTAGTAATTTGATTTTTCTCTTCTTTTAATCAGGTGTCTAATGATTTATCTATTTTTAAAAGTCACAGTTTTATTTGCTAATTCAATTTTTAAATCTTTTTTTAAATTTTTAGTATTTCAGTGTTGGTTTTTAGCTTTTTGGTTGTCCAGAATTCTAGTTGCATTCTCAAGTCATTAATCTGTTGTTTCTCTTTTAATAATTTAATAATAATAGCCATTTAAATCTTTATCTTATTAATAATTGTTTAGAGAGACATTTTCCCTTCAAAGATTGCTTTAGCTGCATCCCTCAGAGTTGTGTTGTATTATCTTGTCATTATCATTAATGAGATTATCATGTCTACAACTTGTTCTTTGACCTACCAATTATTTAAAAATTAGTTATTTGCTTTATAGTTGTCCTTTAATATAATTTTATTACATCATAGACAATAAGGGATGTCTATAATATTTCTGCTTTTCTACATCTGGTTGTGAAGTTTAAATATTCTAAGACAAGATCAATTTTTGTAAAGGTTCCATGTACACTTGAGATACGTGTATACGCCTTTCTATTTCCATTCAGTAATCACTAGAGGGACATCTTATCTAATTTTTCTAAGATCTTATTCACTTTATTAACTACTTCTTGTTCATATGTGTTTTCCAGGATTTTTCCTTTTTTAGTCATCCATTTTTTCTCTTTATCCAACCTAATGCAACCAGTTCTGACTCCATTTAGTTGTGTTATCATCTAGTATACATGTCTCCATCTTCAAAAAATAGCATAAAATACTTAATCAAAAGTTTTGCTAAAATCTAGGTAAACTATGACCATAACATTGTCTTATCTACTAGTTTAGTAAGCCACATACATACACATGGGCACACGTGCACACACATCTAAATGAGGTTAGTAGTTTCATTATTATTCTTTAGTTATTTACTATTCTTAAGACATGCTAGCTCTTTGTAATCATATCTAACTATATGTTTACAAACCATTTATTTAATGATTTAAATTTTCCAAGAAATCAAAGTGAATTCTAAAGATCTTTACTTTGCAGATTCTGTTCTATTCCTTTTAAAAAAGTAATACATTTTCCCTTCTCCAAATCTGGAGTACCTCTCCTATTTTCCCTGTTTTGTTTTTACTTATAGTGACTCAGCAATAGTATCTGATTATTACCTGAAGATGTAGTAAATCTGAGCCAGGTGACTAGAATTCATTGAGGACGACTACATGCTCTCTTACCATTTCCTTACTAATCTTGGGTATCCCACTTCCTAAGTAATTTTTGTTCTGTTCCTCCCAGTGCAGAGGTTACTCTTTTTAGAAGAAAAATGAAGAATTGAGCAAGTCCTACCTCTCTTTGTTGTCAGTTATCATCATTCCATACACCCAAGCCAATATCTCCTTTTTTCCCAATATAGCTAAAAGATTTTTTAAAATTATTATCCTTTGCTTCCCTAACTAGCCTCAGTTTATTATGATCTTGAGCATTCCTGATCATATTTTTATAGGACTATGCTACGCTGTAATAATCATTCTCTGTTAAGTGAACTAACTTTTATTTTCTGTAAGTTTCTTTTATTCAATCTAAGTTAGTTGGTGAATTGTTTGTGCATTTGTATCTGTCTCTCCAGGAGAACATCATTTTTCCTCTTCATTGGCACTGATTCTTTTTGTGTCTACAGAAATTTATTCTCAAGTATCTCCTGTCTCTCCTGGGCTGACTTACACTGTAGAATTTTAGTTCATGGGATCTTGCTTATCTTTCCTCTAATCCTTTTGAAATCCACTATCATCACATCTACAAAGCATGGCAAACTATGATCCAATTTCTCATTCTCTATCACAAATTCTAGAAGAGAGTGGTAACTTCCCCTCAATGTTCCTATCATTTCCATCCTAGTAACTCAGTCCCTCCCCATTAGTGAGAATCAGACATGCTCATCTCTCTTTCAAACTTGCACCAAACTCTTATGTAATTCACCCATTTTTCTGCCCACTCATCTCTACTCTTTTACTGTACTACTTGCCTTTTCTTAACTTACTTTGCTTTTTCTTCCCAACTCCCTTCTTCTTTGCCTGCTTCCGTCTTCATCTTCAATTTCTTCACCTTTATCCTCTTTAATTCTTTTCTATCTTCCTTAATTGTCCTTATTATCTACCTCCTTTCTCAACCTAGAAGTAGAATCTGGACCTAGAGATCGCTGATGATGAAATTTTCTCCAATTTTTCCAAAATTTCTTCTGACCAAATTCAAAGCGTGGTCTATTTTATTTTTCCATGCCCCTCCAAAATCACTTGCATGATTTCCTTCTGAAGTTCTTTTTCTCTTCCCCTTCTCCTCCCACAAGTTTCTCCCGTGGAAACTAGAAGTCAATTCTGACTGAAAGGAAAGAAAAAAAGGAACTTATTAAGTACTTACTATGTACCAGGGCCTGTGCTAAGTGGCTTTACAAATATTTTGTCATTTGCCTCTACTTTTTTTCCCTAAAATGAAGCTCTGAACAGGTCACCTTCCCTACTCCATAAACTTCAGTGACTCCTTATTGCCTCCAGTATCAAATGTGAAAATCGTCAGGTTAATGTTCAAAGCCCTTCATAGCATAACCCCCTTCTACCTTTCTAATCTTCTTACACCTTACTCCTTGCCATGTACTCTTCAGTTTAATGTCACTGGCCTCCTTGCTGTTCCATGAACAAAACATTCCATCTCTCAGCTCCAGACATTTCCGCTGGCTTTTTCCCAATGCCTGGGATGTTCTCCCTCCTCATCTCTGCCCATTGGCTTCCTTCAAGTCTCAACTAACATGCCATCTTCTACAGGAAGCCTTTCTCATTTCCTCTTCATTTGAGCTCCTTCCCTTTCTTAATTATTTCCTATTGTCCTGTATATAGCCTGTACATATTTATTCGCTTATTGCCCTCCCCATTAGATTGTGAGTTCCTCGAGAGCAAGGATTGTCCTTTGTTTCTTTGTGTATCAGCAGTGATACACAATACCTGCTATGTGGTTGGCACTTGATAAATGCTTATTGACTGATTAACTTATTGCCAAAGGAAAGGATAGCCCCTGTCTCCTCAGTGCTTCCATGAAAGGAGAGGAGGCAATAATACAAACAAAATTACTAAAAAAATTAAAATAGACAAATTTACCTAGTGTAAATAGAGAGTGTGTGGAGCTGGGAGTGGAATGAGGAGTGATCAGTCATAGTGTCAAATATGGACAGCTGTCTAGTGGTCAATTTTCTAGGTGTTGAAGGACTAAACAAGTTCCTAGAGGGAAAAGACTTTCTTATATTTTCTTTAATGTCCCCTCAGTGTTTAGCCCAGTGGGCTGCCCATAGTAGACACTCAAGTATTTGTTAAATGAAATGATTGGGTAAAGTGGAAGGATGTTTTGGGTCAGAGTAATGAATAACTGAATAGATTTCCCTCCAGGAACACAGACAGAAAAGGAAGGCTGCAGCTCCTATACTTCTCTACTGAGACCCAGATCCCATTGCCTGCTTCAATTTCATCACTCCTTTAAAAGGGAGTGCTCTTAAGCTGGAAATGACTTCCTGAGACCCTCTCATTGTTCCTCTGATAAAGTGATGATGAATTAATGGATTTAGCCCAAGATAAATGAATCTGGGGTTTCTGGCTGCTGATGTCTGTACTTTGTTCGCCAGATTAGACCATATTTCCCCTCCTCCAAACACACTGAATTGTTTCCAGATCAAAGGGAAAGTGACTGAATCAGCTGATAAATGATAAAGCTTTCAGACCTTTGCCTGTTGCTGATGAGGGCTTTGAGAGTGAGGAAGCAATTCTGGCCCCAAAAGTAGTAGAGGAATTACACCACTTTATAATAGCTTTATAATGGAAACAGAACTGATATCCCTCCTGTGGGTTTATTGAGTTAGATCAGACTCTTGTATTTCAGAGGGCATGATTTAGCTTATATTTTTATATTCTAATCTATGTCATTGTGAATCCTAAAATAAATAAGTGTCCTACTATTTGGATGTTGCTATTAACACCAAACATCATAATATTCTTTTACAGTAAATCTAAAATCCCCTTTGTGGAACTCAGATCAGAGCTATAGCTCATCTACTGGGAACTTCAGACAATGAACTGACATAGCTGAAAAGGCAGTAGATGATAGGTTACAACATAGTCTGACTTCAGAGATTCTGGAATACCAAAACTTAAGCCCTTTACACACAGGGGAATTTGATATAACATAAGGAAAAAAGAATGGAGAATGCAAAATCTTGCAAAGAACTAGACAGAAAAATATAACTGGTTATTAGAAACAACTTTAAGAGCCATTCAAATCTATGTCTCTCTGTTTATCTTTGACTCTCTGTCTCAGTTTCCATTTTTCTCTGATTCTCTGTTTCAATCCCTCTAACCCTCTATTTCTGCCTCTATGTGTCTGTTCATTTGACTGTCTGAGTCTGTCTCTGTATATCCTAATTACCTCTGCTGTCAGCAGCATCACATTAATATGCTGTCACAGCCAATTAAAATACATTGAATTTGCATCCTACTTCATGATCCAAGAAAATATTGCCCATTCTCTTCCAGCTTTGTTCACTTCTCTCTTACAGCATATGGCATTGATCACCCATTGGCTCAACAATGCTCCACTTTTACCGTCATACAGAAAGTCTATGGATACCCAAAGTCATTAACCCATCTTTCTGACTCACAAGGAAATGAGTTGGCTCAATTCAATGACCCTGTTGCGTAGAAAATATAACTGGCATTTATACATGGTAAATAATTAGTTTTTCCATGGAATCAGGAGTATGAACGAGATGACTGAAAGGTTTCTTTGCCAGGTACTTACTCCTTCCTTCCTCATCCACCTTCTGTGGTCTTGTTATTCAGTGCTACTAGAAGACTTTGTAAATATTCTACTTGCATTATATTCTTATATAGTACCCTCGCTCCCAGACCACATTGTTTTTAACTACTTTGCATTTATTTGTATTTGTTCTTTTTATATTTATTCTGTGTGTACTAATAAATGTAATGTTGTCTCCCTAACTGGAATATAAGCTTCTTGAGAGAAGGGTTTGTTTCATTGTAGTTATATTTCCAACACCTAGCACAGTGTCTGACATGTTGTAGGCACTTAATGAATCTTTGACAAATTTATTGATTCTTTGGTTTTAAATCCACAGTGCCTGGCCACAAATGCTTGTTGATTGATTGATTCAAAGAGGTAGCATTGTGCCATGGAACCAATACTGGATCAGAAGTCAATTCAAGTGTTAGATTCAAGTGCAGACTCATTCTAGCTGGCTATGTAACTTTGAATAACCTTTCATAAGTTAAATGAGGAGGTTGAACTAAATGGTCTCCAGGACACCATCTCAAAAGTCCCATGATCAAACAATTGCTCAGCTCTAAATACAAGTCAACATCACACAATTTCTGGTGCTAGCATATTATTTCCGTGCTGAGTAAAAGACCTAAATCATACCATCTTCTTGAGCATATTTGGGACCATGTCTTCTCAGTGGGAATACAGCAAAGGAGATTATCTGGCTAACACACTTAGCCCAAACATACTTGGTATCACTGACACCCTCACTTACCTCTGTCTATTTTAACCCTAGTTCAACAACTTACCACCATTGTGATAGGACCTCCAAGAAGGATTTTGTTCATCAGAATTCAAGATTTAGAGGGAATGTTGGAGACTACCTATTCCAACTCCTACTCAAAGAGCAGATTTCCTCTACAACTTCAACAAGGCATTGTCTGATCTGAGTTGAAGACTTCCATTGATGGGGAACCCATTACCAGCTCCTTTTGCAGATGAGGAAACTGAGATGAACAGGGAAGTGATTTGTCAAGGGTTGCACAACTGTCTGAGATCAGATTTGAACTCAGGAAGATGAGTCTTCCAGACTCCAGGCCCTCTACTCTCCATCCACGGTGACTCCTAGCTGCCCTTGGCACCTCTGTGATACACCATATTGCCTCTTGAAAGCAGTTCAGTCTGTTGCTGTTGTTGAGTTGTTTTAGTTTTGTTCAATTCTTCATGCTCTCATTTGGGGTTCTCTTGGCAGTTACTTGAGTGGTTTACCATTTTTTTCTCCACCTTATTTTACAGATGAAGAAATTGAGGCAAACAGGGTTAAGTGACTTGCCCAGTGTCACACAGCTAGTAAGTATCTGAGGTCAGATTTGAACTCAGGAAGATGTCTTCCAGACTCTAGGCCCAGCACCCACTGTGCCCCTAAAGCCCATTCTACTTTTGAACAATTCCAATTTTTAGGAAATTATTCCTTATATTGGACTGAAAGTTGCCTTACCTTCCTGTAGATTCTGTTTTGCTCATAATTTTACCTTCTAGAGCTAAGCAAAATGTGTCATCTCTCTTCCTCATGATTGCCCTTTGAGTATTTAAAAACATCTCATGAGTCTTTATTTTTCCTCCCACCTAAACATCCCCAGTTCCTTCAGTGGTTCCTCATACAGCATGGTTTTAAGCCTCCTCTCTACACTAGTCATTCACCTCTGGACCAGCAAACTAAACTATAATAATTCTCTGAAATTGATAAAATCAACATCAAAATTTAACTTTGTGAGTTATCCATCATCCTGGAAAACAATGCAATTAAATTGAGGCAGGCCTCAAGGGTTTCATTTATTGAAGAAGACACATGCCACTGTTAACCCACTTTATGTCTCTCCAAAGATGCCAACATGGTCTTTAGTGTAGTGTTTTGGGCACATGCTTACTATGCAATCTCCTAAATCATTGTCTACTTCCATTCATTAAGAGACAGCATGGCATAACGAATATAGAGCTGGACAGGAAGTGAGAATAACATGGATTTGATTCCTGCCTTTCATCCTTACTAGCTAGGTGGCCATAACTTTTTTGGACCCTATTTTCTTATCTCTGAAATGGGGATAATGAGAGCTGTTATACCTATTACATAAGTATTTCTCAAATGAAATAATGTACATATGACCTTGATATATTATATAAGTATCAGCTATCATTTGTTCAATAGGCAGTATGGTATATTGCAGAGGTGTGAAGGGCAGCTAGGTGGCATTGTGGATTGAATAGAGGGCCTGGAGTCAGGAAGACTCATCTTCCTAAGTTCAAATCTGGACTCAGATAATTGTGTAACCCTTGGCAAGTCACTTAACCCTGTTTGCCTCAGTTTCCTCATCTGCAAAATGAGCTGGAGAAAAAAATGACAAGCCCTTCCAGTGTCTCTACCCTCCAAAACACAAAATATGCACATGTAGCCCACAACACACCCCAGTGCAGACCAAACTAGACTGAAATATAATCACAAAATATTTAACAAAATAAATACAAGTAAAATGAAACATGGGCAATATCACATTTTAAAATGAAGCTAATATGTGGCCTACTGGAGTCCTTATGTATGAATCAGTGACCCCTACTTCTATTTGAGTTTGATACCATTGGTATAGTGGAGAGAGGCCTGGCTTCAGTGTCAGGTAGACAGGGGTTCAAGTCCTACCCTTGACAAATACTGGCCTGGTGACCCTGTGTAATTCACTTAAGCTCACAATGACCCAGGAAAATCTCTATGACTCCAAATTGCACGGCAGTTACTGATCTTCATTGTTAAAGGGAATTTCCTTATGGTGGTCCCCTATACCCATAGTTACCATCCAAAAGTAATGTAGATCTATTAAGTAAAATTCTGTATGGGGTATTAGGAAACAGTATAAAACACATAGAATCACCATGCTCTCTAGGGGCTCACATTCTTACTAGATTACTGGCTTGTTTGTTTTTCATTCACACAAGGAATGTCAGATTTAGTCTTTCCACTCTCATTCTCCTTACTTGAATTTACAAATCGAGAAATTTGGGCACAGAAGACATACTACTTATTCCTAATGTAGTTGGGGAGATGAAAAGAAACCTACACAAAAACAGTTTTGTACAAATACAGAAAAGGAGTTAAAATTGAGCGGTGTAGACCATAAGTGTGTAGCGCCCCCTCTAGGTGGGTGTGAGAATAGCATCTTGCTCCTCATTTAGTCCAAAGTAAAACTAAAGTGGTCAAAAAAGATTTCGTGAAGATGAGTTCTAGAACAAGCCTTGAAAAATGAGTAAAATTTAGAATCTTGTAGTTGAAAGAGACCGATGTAGAATTGATATTGAATAGGTTTTATGTCCTGGTCTAATCTTTATTGTTACCTTTCCCTTTACCAACAGTTTCTTTGAGAGCAAGAGCCACTTTGTTATTCGCCCTCCCTCTTACTAATAGCCACACACAAATGCACCCACACACACCGACTGTCACCAACACCCTTCTAAAATTGAAAAGGTCAAAGCACAAACTCTGTCTTGGTTACTCTGAGTGCACAGATTTATTTTTAGGTAAGAAAGTCCCCTTCCTCCTCTGACTCAAGGCCACAGTGTCCAATATGCCCATGGGCTGAGCGGTAGGAACAAAGCCATCCTTCCTCTTGTCACATTTTCTAATCAAAGAGGCCCTTGTCACTAGTTTCCAGATGCTGCTTTTCTATTTTGTCTCTCTCTCAGCAACAACACCCATTCCACGTGATTCTTCTGAGATGCTGGACCTGGAAATTATGTAGACCAAATCTAGCATTTTATAGATGTCGACCCAGAGGCCAAGAGAAGGCAAATGTATAGAACAATTAGTGGAAGGAACTGAGGGTAGTTAACTTAGTGATGAGAAAACTAGCAGGTGAACATGATTGCTTTTCTAGTATAGTAGCTAGAGGTATTTTTTGCTGGAATTCACAAGAACCCAGAGTACCCACCTCTCCCTGCTCTGTAAACTAGCCATGAGGTTTATTTCTAGGGGACCCTGACCCCCAACTTCCCAAGGTTCAAAATACCAGCATAGCTGCTCTCCATTTTACTCAGTGACAAATTAAGAACAGAGAGAATCAAAATATAGCATAATTCAAAATACAGCATTCATCAAGTGTAATTCAATCAAGTACTACCCCACCCCTGGACATTACATTCATTCAATCAATCACAAAGTCCCTCTTCTAAATACTACTCCACCCCTAGGCTGTACATTCATTTAGTCCATCACAAAGCCCTCTTCTCAAATGGAGATTAGTTTCCAATCATAAGTAAAGTACATTCCTTTGTTCAATCACAGAGCACAAAAAAAGTCAAAAGTTCCCCACCCTTGGATTACAATTGAATTTACCCCAAAGTTACAACAAACTTAAGCACAGCATTTAATACCCAAAGAGAGGTCTTTTCTTCATCTTGACCCGAGGCAAGTTCTCAGCAATCTTTGTTCCTGGGGAGACAAAGCCTAGCAAGGCCACAAGATACATTGCCAGTGTCTTCATTAATTCATTCTCTGTCTGCAGAACAGTCTTAGGAGCTGTGAACCAACAGCCAGGTTCCAGAACCTCTGCAACAACAGCACTGTCCTTCACCCATGGATAGAATTTACTCTCTGTCTGCAGAACAGTCTCAGGAGCTCTGAACCAACAGCAAGGTTCCAAGACCTCTGCAACAACAGGACTGTCCTTCACCAGTGGACAAATCTGGCAAAACTGACAGACAAAGTGCTAGCATAACAGCCATGTCTCCTCAGTCCTTGGCAGCTCTGGATGGCAGCTCTCAAAAGTCCTGGGCAATTCAAACTGGCCCTCAGCAATCCTCTCTGTCTCTCTCTGCCTTCAAGATGTTGCTTCCAAAAAAGTTCTTCTGCCTCTCTTTTCTTCTGTCTCTCTAAATTGAAGTCACCAGCTCCTCCCAGTTCAGCCCTCTCTTTTCACATCAACAAGTCCGTCCCACAAGTGGGATTCACAAGCTCTGGGTTTTAACACAATCAATTAAAAAACCAAGCCAACACAGAGGGATCTTTAAATTCCATCACTATTACAACCCCCTCCTCAGGTGTTTGGGCTCCTCACTCTCATGTTCACTGACTCATCCCTCTCACCCCAGATATCCCAGTGATGGTTCTATTTTTGGCTCTAGTCAAGAGTTTCTACTAAAAAAGGGAATAAAAAGTATTAGTTATATATATATATATATATATATATATATATATATATATTGATTCATACCAATATATGCATGTTAATGACTATACATATAAAAATTGGGCATAAGACAGGTAGTTTGGTTTATTCCTAAAAAGAGAAAGGAATGCAAAGCATAAAAGGTTCTTTAAAAACAGTGTTCTATGCCCAATGGGCTATAAAACTGTGTATACCCTTTGATCCAGCAATACCATTTCAAGGTCTATATCCCAAAGAGATCATACAAATGGTAAAGGGACCTACATGTACAAAAATATTTATAGCAGCTCTTTTTGTAGTGGCAAAGAATTGGAAATTGAGGCGATGTCCATCAATTGGGGAATGGCTAAACAAGTGGTGGTATATGAATGTAATGAAACACTATTGTTCCATAAGAAATGATGAGCAGGTGGACTTCAGAAAAACCTGGAAAGACTTACATGAACTGATGCTGGGTGAAGTAAGCAGAACCAGGAGAACATTGTATACAGTAACACTAACATTGTGCAAAGACTAACTTTGATAAACTTAGCTCTTCTCAGCAATGCAAAGATCTCAGACAACTCCAAGGATTTGTGATGGAAAATTCTATACACATCCAGAAAAAGAAGTATGGAGTCTTAATGCAGATTGAAGCATACTATTTGCTCTCTTTTTTGTTTGTTTGTTTCTTTTTTCTCATTTTTCCTCCCATTGGTACTCTTCTTTACAACATAACTAATGTGAAAATATGTTTAATATGAGTGTATATGTAGAGCCTCTATCAGACTGCAGGTCATCTTAGGGAGGTTAGAGAGGAGGAAAGGGAAGAAAATTTAAAACAAAAAAACAAATGCTGAAAACTAAAAATAAATAAACTAATTTTTTTAAATAGATTTTTTAACAGAATTATTTAAACAGGATCCTCAAATTCAGTTTATGGTTATGTTATTGACTACTTGGAGGTTAGCAGTAAACCTCATTGACATAAAATAACTTGGAAACTTTTTAAATTAGCTACCTTAAATTTCACCATTGTCTTGGACATCATACAATTAAACATCCAACCTTGATCTTCTTTCTGATGCCAACTTTTCCCACTGGGGTCAGGCCATTCCTGCCAATGCTAAGACACTATTAGCAGTATTGAATTGCCCAATGCAGGTTCTTCTCCCTGCTATCAGACACTGACTCTTGGGAGGGTTTGGGAGGGGATATTCTGGGCTGGGACTGACTTAGGACAGTCCCCAGGTAATGTAGGAACATATTGGAACACAGTGAGATACTCATAACTCCTTCAACAGTTAGCAAAAGGAAATTTACTTAGTCATAGCAGAAGAAGGCTTTTCAACAAAGATAGGCATTGAGGACACCTTAGGTTGATACAATTGAGAGGAGATCCCTCAACTGAGTCAGTCATCCTTTCCTACCAGTCAAGCATCAGAGGGCATCTGGAATTCTTCATGACTTCTTTGTACTCAGGAAACCAAGAAGCAATGTCAATAGCCTGAGCTTTCATTCCCTGGAGCCCACAGAGACTCAGGGATGATCATCATACCTTATAAGGAAAAATTAAACAAACCTGAATGGGGGAAGGGTTTGGATATTGCCCCTACTCTAAGGATGACACTGATATACTCAGCTTCTTCTGTTGGATCCAAGTCAAGCGCCCTGACCATGGGTGCCCCTGAGGTCACCATCCTGAGATTTTTCTCCCCCTGTAGTACTTCACTTGATGGTCTAAGCAGTCTTGTGGTTTCAGTTATCATCTCTTTGCAGATGATTCTCAGATCTATTTGTCCAGCCCTAAGCTCTATCCTCCAGTCTCACATATACAGTTATCCATCATATATTTTGAGCTGGATGTTTCATAGACATCTTTAACTCCACTTGTATAAAACTTAGAATCTTTCCCTCCATACTCCCCCCTCTTCCTAACTTCCCTATTACTGTGAAGGGTATCACCATACTCCAAATAACCCAGGCTCAACATCTAGATGCCATTGCTGACTCTTCACTCTCTCTCACCCTGCCCTCATATCCAATCAGTTGCCAAGTCTTGTTGACTTAACTTTCACATCTCTCACATATGCCCCCATTCTCACTTATGATTGTAAGTAACAGAGCTGGACTTTGACCATAGGTCATCTAACTCTAGAACTAGATACCACAATATCTCCTTTAAGGAACTGGGAAAAGATTGGGAAGCAGGAAGAAGGAATTGAGGATTGGTGGATTATTCTCTTGGGATATAAAAATGAAGATACTGAGGCAAAGATGGGGCAGGGGAGTTGTCCAGTGTTGCAGGAAGATTTCAGGGCAAAGCTGTGTCAACATTCCAGCTTGCTTGAATATGTCAGTGTCTGTGCCAAATGCATATATTCTACTCACCTAGACTATGCCTAGGCCAGATTCATTTAGGGATTCTACAAAGTCAGTTGTTTATAAGGAAATTCCATCCAATAGTGGTTTGTACATTCTCTGCAATTTATAGTCCTAGAGATTGCCTAGAGCACTAAGTTTTGTAACTTACCCAGGTTCACCCAGACTATATATGTTCAGAGGTGGAAAAGAGGTGGAAAAGACTTTGAATTCATCTAGTCTAATTCCTTCATATAAAGGAAGAAATAGAAGCATAAAGGTTCGATACAATACCCAAAGTCACCCAGCTGGCAGGAAGCAAAGGAGATATTTGAACTCAGACCTTCTCATTCAGATCCAGTGCTCATTCCTCTATACCAGAATTTTCCAAAGTAAAAGGCTAAGGAGAGGAGAAGGGAATATGAAACCCTCTCACAAGCGACAGAAAGTAATAGACAAAATTATTAGATTCTATTTTAGTCTAGTTTGTTTTAATGAAAACAAAATTCAAACCCAAGTAAACAGAAATTAAACTAACAATAATTCATTCCAACTGTGAATTCAGTTCAGTAATCATTTAACATAGTATAAGCAGAATAAAATTTGAGTTGACATATGTGAAACCTCAATGAAGGTCTTATGTGCCTCTGTCATTGTCGGTCAGTGTAAGCTTGGGGCAGGGATGAATTGTGTCAACATGCTGCTTGCTGCATTCATTGGAAAGTATATACTCAACTTTATTGGTAGAAGAAATTTCCTCACTCATAAGCCCCCATACCAATAATATTTGCCATACTGGTGAGATCAAACAAAGCTATACTGTGCCTGTGTCTTCCTGACTTAATTTTTCTCAGTGAGAAACCTCTGATGTTTAAAACTTACCTTATCCTTTCTTTTCCCCAATCCTCAGAGAATCTAAGGAGAAAAGGATAATTAACCTAAAGTGCACCACACTGCAGTTTACTTTGTGAAACTTTTGTTTTGTTCTTGGTATTGGTTTCCATATATTGTTGTTGTTGGGGGTGGGGGAAGCAATCAGGATTAAGTGACTAGCCCAGGGTCATACAGTTAGTAAGCATCTGAGGTCAGATTTGAACTCAGGTCCTCCTGACTCCAGGACCAGTGTTCTACCCACAGTACTACCTAGCTGCCCCTGTTTGTCAATTTTTTATTTGGGGGTCAAGGGGGGAGTTTTCATGTGTTCTTTAAAATTATATGACCATTAATGGTAAAGTGTCTAATCCTATGAATTGAGAGTTTTAATTGAGGGAGGAAATCTTATTCATGGAATGAAGGTTCAATAAGAATAGAGATGAGGAGGATTTCATATTTTTGGAAGTTCGGGAGGATATTCCAGATTATATCAGAACCTAGGAAGCAGCTAACTATCCTTTAGCAGGCACTACAAAAGTAATCCAGGTCTGAGGAGGGTAAGCAGGCCACTCAGGTTAGCAAGGGTTCCACCTGGAGGCCAAATGATGTAGTACACCCACCTCACCTGGATAAGTAATGAATGGATCACAGAGCAGTCTTGCTCTCTGTAACAGCAGAAACTAGGGGAATAGGCCAGGATGAGTACTTTTCCACATACATCTCTAGTATGTTCGCCACCCATACCACCCATCACATTGGCAAATGGCACCTATGTTATTCATTTAAGTAGGAACTATGTCCAAATGTCACTGTGGGATAGATACTGGGGAGAAACAACTGACTTTGCAAAATCCCTAAATGAATCTGGCCTAGACATAATCTAGGAGAGCAAAGTATGTGCATTTGGGACAGATGTATTCAAGCAAGCTGGAATGTAGACACAGCTCAGCCCCAAACTCTTCCTGAGACACTATAGACCTCCCCTGCTTCGTCTCTGCCTCAGGATCTTCATCTCTAAATGCCAGAAGAAAAATCTACCAATCCACAAATCCTTCTTCCTTCTCCCCAACCCTCTCCCAGGTCCTTAAAGGATTGTGATATCTGGTTCTAGAGTCAAATGACCTGCATTCAAAACCCAGCTCTGCCACTTAAAACCTATATGACCTTGAGCAAGGCATTAACTTCCCTGTGCCCTGATTTCCTCATCTGTTAAATGAAGGGTTGGATTAGATAACCTATAAGATCCTTTCCAACTTTATATCTATGTTCCTAGGAAAAAAAGCAACTGACTAGAGTCAAAAGACCTGAGTTCAAATTCTGCTTCTGATACTTTCTATCTACATAACCTTAGGTAAGTAGTCTCACTTACTTGGGCCTCAATTTTCTCACCTGTAAAAGTAGACAGTTAACCTAGAAAGCCTCTGAGGTTGCTTTTTGCTCTAGGTCTATGATATAATAAGCAGACTATGGTCAGGTAGACGGGGAGAAATGTGCCTTCTGTCTGTCTTAGAGTTAGAAGCAACCCTGCAGTGAAGGGGCAAGAAGAAACAATGATACACAGAGAAGCTGAATCTATTTACTAAAATGCATGTGTCTTCATAATTATCCTAACCAGCAAAGGTTTTCCTTACTCCAAATTCACCTGAACATAAAGGCTGACCTTTTCAATACTACATTTTTTTTAAAGCAATCGGGGTTAAGTAACTTGCTCAAGGTTACACGGCCAGTTATTTCTGGGTGTGGTGCAGAGTATCTGAGCCCAGATTTGATCCCCCGGTCATCCCGACACTGGAGCCAGTGCTCTTACTCGCTGAGCCACCTGGCCGCCCCTCAATACTACATTTTACTAGTTTTGTAATATGGAAGCAAGACAAAGCTCCATTGCCTCTAAAAAATAAAGGTGTGCAGTACAATGCAGCAGGATTTAACATATAGAGAATGAGGAACTCCAGAGAAGAGGCATAAAGGATGTCATCAGGGAATTATGCGTGTTCCAGGAAGAGAATATGGACTGGTCATGTGGGGTGATTGGTGGACAGCCAGAGTCCTCCATTGATAGGAGAATGAAGACTGCTTCGAGAATGTTGAGTGGACTCCCCTGTGGTGAGCTCTTGAATGAACATAGACAAAAGTCACACTATATGGCTTATGATCAATGTGGGTGGAGGGAACTCCCCAAATCAATGAAATCTCAGATCAATGTGAATGTTTGAGTAATTATCATCACAGAGGTATTAAATGGCAAAGAACTGAGATCATGATCATGAGTCCAGTCCAAAAGATAAAAGCAAAGTTATACCCTAAACTATATACAAAGTATGTACACAGTTAATTAAAAGCAAAAAAAAGTGCTACATGAATGTCCGTCAGTCAGTGAGTCAGCTAGCACTTAGCAAATGTCAGCTATTCTTATTAGGATGACAGAATCATAGCCTTTAGACCTCCAAAGACCAGAAAGATCATCTATTTTAAGATACCTTTCTTTTTATCTTAGAGAAAACTGAGACTCAGAAAAATGAAGTAATTTGCCCAAGGTCAGATAAATAATAAGTAAGGAAACCAGGTCATTAGGCAATTTCCAAAGATTTAGCTACCGGACTGGCATCCTCTCTTCTTCAAAAAAACAGGGTTTTTTGTTTGGTCTTTTTTGTTTGTTTTTCACAGTGTTTTTTAAAAGTAGATTAAAAAACACTAAGTTTTGGAAGTTCTGAGAGAAGATTGGTTTCTTACATTGGCACCAGATGTACTAAAGAGCCATAAAAATGAGAAACCCAGGAGCCCAGCCAGTAGCAGAACGTTTGGCCAATGAGAACTTCATGACTCCATGGGCATAGAGGCTTTCACGCTCTCTCAGCCGATGCAGGGCCTTGACTCCTTCTCACTCTGACAGTGTCATGTCAGCGTACAAAGCTGTGACCAGCCTCCTGGTGAGCCTCTCCCGACCCAGATGACAGATAAACAGACTGGCACGGGTCTAAACTTGAAGTGTTTCCAGCTTCATAAAAGCTGTCCAAAATTTTGTTCTGTTGGCACAATGTTCTGGAATCCAGGGTCACTCTGATGCTATCCTGAGCTAGATGAAGAGCAGTTAGCACTAAAATGTAAGTGGGCCAAAAAGCCCTGCTATGTAGTTCGGCACAAAGCCTTGTAATATGACATATAGCCAGGAGGTGGTGCCAAGGGCACACATTTGAATGGCAGTATTCTAAGGGGGAAAATTTTCGGAGGCCATTCCCTTTCAAAATTTTCCTAACAACCAGAAGGATGTTTCACAAGCAAAGCTGAGATCTGCTGACTTATCTCCACTGGAAAAGCAATGGAAGGGGTTAAGTAGGACAATTTCTATTTATTAAAAAGATCATAGATTTACAGAAGTAATATACCTTTGCAGGTGCTATCCCTCCTACTGTATATGGTACGCTCCTTCCTCACCTCTGCTTTTAGAATTCCTGATTTCAAACCCCTTCCCAAATCCACCCGTCTCCATAGGAATACTTTCTCCCTTTTGATTGCTTTGGGTGTATTTCATATTTTGCTATTTGTTTGTAAACTCCTTGAGGGCAGGGATATAGTAGCACTCAATGTTTGCTGAATTGAACTGAGTCTAACAGTTAGAAGGAAGAACAGAGGACATCTAGTGTAACCTTTACCTGCAGAATTCCCATTACGATACCATCAGCAAGTATTCCTCTAGTCTTCCATGAAAGATTTTAGCCAGAAGAAAGCTGCTATCTCACAGAAAAGTCTGTTTGTTCCACTTTGGATAGCTCTAATTGCTGGAGGTTGGTTTGGGTTTTTTCCTCCCTTACATTAAAGCAAAATTCGCCTCTCTGCAATTTCCAACTCGTGTTCCTTCAGCTGCCCTCTGGGGACAGGCAAATAAATTTAATCACTCTTCCACATGACACCATTTCAAATACTTGAAGACAGCTATCACCCTCCCTCCTCTGCCCTTCCCACCCCTCCAAACTTTCAGCAAGCTAAATATTCTCAGTGTCTTCAAGCGGTGCGTGCTGAAAGGTCTCCAGCAAGCACCTGTACCAAGGTCTCACCCCTTATGAGACTCTCTATTAGCGTGTTTCCTGAAATAAAGTGCCTAGAACTGAGCACAGTGCTTTGGATTTGGTCTGACCAGAGTAGAATATTGCATCTATTCTATCATTTTCCTGATACTGGGAACTATATCTCTATAAATACAACATAAAGCTACATTTTTGGGGCCTAGAAGGGGGGACGGGTGTCTTATACTGTTAATTCATATCAAACTTGCAGTACCCTAAACACCGAGATATTTTTCAGACTGTGACTTTCTCATTTTGCGAATGTACGCCCTGTAATGCCATGGAAAAAGAGTTGGATTTGGATTCAGACAACATGGGTTCAAATTTCTTCAACTGTAGATAAATCACTTAACTTTTCTAGGCCTCTGTTTACCCATCTGAAAAATGAAATCATTGAACTACATGACTTCTAAGGTCCCTTCTAGTCTTAAATCTATTATTTTATGTCAAGGTGATTGTTTGAGCACAAGTTCAAGTATAAGACTTTATGTCAAGTTCTATTAAATTTAATCTTAATGGACTTGGGCCAATATTTTATCCTCTTGAGATTTTTTTGGATTCTGATTCTATCCTCCAACATGTTAGCTATCTCTCCCTCTCTGAGTCATCTGTAAATTTAATAAAGATGCCATCTGTGCCTTCATTGATAAAAATGTTAAATAGCATAGAACCGAGGAAATTTTCTGGGATAACCTACTAGAGAATTCCCTCCAAAGTGACATTGTTCCATTAATGGGTTCAGTCATTCATCCAGTTCTGATGACACCAAACTATACTATTCTCTAGCCTCCATTCTGTGATTTTGTCCAAAAGCATAACATGACAGTGTTTGCCAAAGAAAGCAGTCACAATGTAGGAAGAAGAAAGACCCTGAGAAGTTCACAGGAGACAAAAATCCAAGGAAGAAGTCAGCAGGAAAAGTGATGGCCTCAGATGTTTATACGTTAATGTACAAAAATCTATAACAAGCAAGGTGATGTAAATATCTTAATGCAAGGGGACAAATTTTACTTTAAGATATCACTAATAGGTGGCACAGTAAATAGAGCACTGGCCCTGTAGTCAGGAGGACCTGAGTTCAAATCCAGCCTCAGACACTTAACACTTACTAGCTGTGTGACCTTGGGCAAGTCACTTAACCCCAATTGCCCTCCAATTTTTTTTAAAAAAAGATATCACTAATAAATAGTGGTTTAGGGTTCATGACTGAAATATGGCCCTGCAAGGCTACACTTTTTAAAAATGTAAGAGGAGAGTAAATGGAGGGGAGGAAGAAGAGGAGTAGCTGTGTTTGCTTAGGAGACATATCCATTGAAAGCAATCCCAGAACCACAGTGGAAAAGCATGGTAGAGAACATTTAAGTGAAGAGAAATATAGTAGAAGGGATACGAGAGTATACTACAGACAGCCTGAACAGAAAGTTGAAATAGAGGGAGAGTTTGAAAAACAAACCATAAGTCTGAAACTGAGGTGCCTAGAGTAATGCTGTGGAGTTTACACAATCCAAATACTTGCTACAATCCCATTAGGCATAGATATCTGCACTCTCTGTCAAAAACAGAGCAGCTAACAATTTCTTTTCTTACCGTAACCATTATCCTTCTAAAGGTGGAGGTAGCAGCAAGGGAATATCCTATACCAGATTTGATTCTGTTGCTAGAAAAAGAAGGGAAAGCTAGAGATAGTCTTAAATACAGCTACCATTTTGGAAGACCCGATTTTAAAGTATTCAGAAAAGGGAAGATCCAAAAAACTAAAATTTTACAAGTGGTCACCCAAGGAAAGAGAAAGAGAGAATACTAGGTTTGAGTCAGGAAGACATGCACTGGAATATCTCCTCAGGCACCTATCTATCTGGATCTCAGTTTTCTCACTTATAAAGAGAAAGTGTTGAATCCAAAGACCTCCTCCAAGATCTATTCCAGCTCAAAAACCTATGATCAAATTCTGAAGAGAAAATAAGCAATTGTTGTGAGATTTTAAAAGAGGGGAAATGTCCAAAGAGAACAGTGTTGATATATAGGGAATTCTGCTCTAATTCTGTTTTTTTAAACAATTCCTCACCAGTCTAAAGAATATTCTGTTACAGAAAACAGAAGCAAAATAAAAGATGTGAAATAATTCTGCGTTCTCACTATGTAGCACCAACACAATATTCATGGCATGGACAGCGACTGTGATTATGCCAGCGTAGTTCTCAATTGCAAAATATAACAGACTCTCCATAGAGAAGACAAAAAAAAACATTTATTCAAATACCAGACAACTGAATGACCAAACCAGCAATCCAAATCCATTATAGCAACAAAGAAGTTAATACACCATAGCACTGCAGTCACACCATCCTTCAGGCTTCCCACAAACATTCACAAGTCTGTCACAGCAGGGGGAAAACAAATACTCACAAGGCTAGTTGTCTCCTTGGATATGTGCTCTTCTCCCTTCAGCTCTAACTGCTGTTACTCCCAGCTTCCTGTGGGCTCTTCCCCACCTTTCAGCAAGTTCCTCCCACCACAGGCTCCATGTGATTATTTTCAGTCTATTAATGGGCAGGGAAGATTTTCAAATTCCCATTACCATTACACACTATCTCCTTATCCAGGTTGAAAAGTAATTCCATATCTTCATTGATCCTTTTCTTATGCATAATGCTTCTCACAAAGTCCTTCCTATTATCCCTAGCATTTATAACCAGAATCAGCTCATCTCGAGCCATGAGCTCAAAGTCTATTTCATCATCTAGGTACTATTCTAAAAGGACTAGTTCTTCTCTGTCACCTGCCCTTCTTTCCATCTCTCATACAGAGTTTTTTAAATCATTCCTTTTTGACACATCATTCTTCCTGGATAAGTTCTGCCTTATTTGTCTATAAAAATTATTTCTCTAGTGTGTCTTTGGAATTTAATTCTTGATAGCTTTCAATCCCTGATAGGGTAATTTCCCCCATAAAATTTTAGTTCATTGTTTCCTACTTCTCTTTCTCTGCCCTCTGAAATCTTTTCTCCCAAAATTTAAATGTATAAGTAGGACTTTCTTCTCCATTTATATCACTGATTCTAATATGAAATAATCATTTTCCCCTAAAGGTCCTCATTGTTTCTACATCAGCAGCCAGTTCCTTTTAATTGAGAAAAGGGTCCAGAATAGAAAAATGAATATGTCTGTATATAATACTTTCAAAAAATAACTTTAAAATTCAGTTACTTCCAACAAATATATATTAAGTACCTACTACATACAAGATCCCATATTAGGCATTAGGGACACAAAAGTCAAAATGAAAAACAGTATCTACCCCCAAAATGCTTACATTCAATTGAGGGATGAACTTAACATGTATAGCTTTTATTTCTTTGCCTCTGGGCAGGGCTGTCCTGACATTTTGGCAGGAAGAGGATCATAATCAATCAATCAAAAAGCATTTATTTTTTTTTTGGAGGGCAATTGGGGTTAAGTAACTTGCCCAAGGTTACACGGCTAGTATTTTTGTGTGGGTGTTAAGTGTCTGAGGCCGTAACTGAACTCAGGTCCTCCTGACTCCAGGGCCAATGCTCTACTCACTGTGCCACCTAGACACCCCTCAAAAAGCATTTATTAGGCACTTATTATATGCCAATAAAAGACAAAAATTAAAGTTTCTGACCTCAATGCTTTTATATTCTATTGGGGAAGAGAACATGAGTGCACATATTTATATACAAAAATAGTTCGCCTCAGTTTTTCATCTGTAAAATGAGATGCAGAAGGAAATGCAAACTACTCCAGTATCTTTGAAAAGAAAACCCCAAATAGGTTCATTGAGAGTCAGACACAACTGAACCAACTTAACAGAATGATGGGGAAGGGCAGGGGTATTACTAGAAACTGAAGGAGGGAAGAGAATTGAATCTAGAAAGGCTTTATGTAGATGGTAGCATTTGAATAGAGCCTTGAAGGATACCAGGGATTCTAAGAGGCAGAGGTGAGGAGAGAGTGCATTCCAGGCATGAGGGGACAACTTGTGCAATGGTGCTCTATGTGAGAAATAGCAGCAAGATTATTTGGCTGGATTACCAGTTCAATAAAATGACCTAATGAATAATAAGACTGGAAAGCTAGAATGAAGCCATATTTTGAAAAGCTTTAAATGCCATACAGAGGGGTTTTAGGTAATCTGAAAGGAAATAGGGAACCACTAGATCATCATAATAGTAATAATTATATATATATATATATACTTTATTTTATTTCTATAACACTTTATAGTTCATAAAGAATAAAATGACCATCTAATATGATCCCATCATTTTTATTTGGAGAATAAAATAAAATATAAAATAAAATATGATCCCTCTGAGGTCCAGAGGGATCAAATGGCAACTAGTTAGTGACAAAACCAAGTTCAGAGACAAGGAATACCAACTCTTTCCTCTATGAGCTATAGATGGTCTTCCCTTAATCAATGAGGTCATGGCAATGGTAGGACTCTGTAGCAACAAGCACCCCAGCATCCCTAGGGTGGCTGCCACCACAGGTTCTTAGATCTGCTTTGATAAAGGAAAGCAACTCAAAATGGGTTAACAAGCTTACTTTAATCAGTCAAACATATATCATTTACCTAGTTCAGGGGAAAAAGGTCAGCACCCCGAACTTCAGAATATACAGACAGAATTATCAAGACAGAGAAACAGATCAAGTAGACAGTTTCCAAACCGCCCAACCATTACATCCATACCAAATCAACATCTGGGTTTTTCAAAGCCGGGGGACTCTCAACAACAGCTTCCCAGAGTTTCATCTGATCAAATCACAGAACACTTCTCAAAGTGAGCCCCAAAACAAAGCCTCAAATCAGGGTTTATATAGCCTTCTCCTGGCTCAGAGAATGTAACAACCTTCTGGATCCACAGGCCAATCAAAAAGTATCTACTAAAAAACAAGCCTCCCACCCCAGGCTCCAGGTGCACTTTAGCCTAGGGGCAGGAAAGATCTTAAAAATTTACATTTCCATTACAGACTCATATGGAAGTCCCCAGAGACACAAAATTCTATCACTGAGTTCAGTAAGGCTTTATCTGCCTCCTTCTCTCACACTGTATACCATAACACTTTTCTTAGGCTTCAAGTGTCTGCAAACTTTGCCAAATAATGTTTAATAGTAGTATTGTTGTTTCTATAGACAAAAAAAGAAAAAAAAACAGGACAAGGCTAGAGGGAAGAATCAGTCCATTCTGAGGCACAAGTGTGGGATTTGGGGTTTCTTGGGTCATCGCACCATATAATTTTCCATGAGTTTGGTTTATCCCAAATTTCTTCAATCTCCACTGAAAATCTTTAAGACTCTTCCAAAGGCTACCTTGTCCTTCCTTTGGCCTCTGATCAATAACTAAATTCATCCCAGACAGATTAGGGCTGGAGAGTGGTCAGGAAACAGGTCATGATTCTTCTTGAGGAGTCTCATCTCTTAAGAAAGAAAGCCCTCAAGTCTTCTGATACCTTAGCTAGCAAAACCAACTAATATAACAATATCAATAATGATGATAATAATAAAACAATAGCTAGTATTTATATGCTTGTCACACTTTAAGATTTACAAAGTTCTTCACACCCATTATCCCATTTAATATATATTAATATAGTCCTAAGTATCTCCATTGATGTCTAGGGACCTCAGGGTGTCTACAAAAGATACACAATAATAGTAGTGCTAAGAGGCTAGAAATATTGGGGGTCAGAAGAGTGGCTAAACACTCAGAATGAGGGGGGACTCTGTAGCAGACAGGCCTTGGGAATACCTTAGCATGACCCTGGTTCAGTACGTCCTGTACTGCCACCAGCTTGCTCAGAAAAAGCTGTTCTAAAATTGGACTGTCTTCCCTTGGGAAATATGAGAATTTGAAACTCCTTCCCAACAGCCTGAGGAAGATAGGCTTCTTGGGAGGGGCTAGGGTAGAGCAGGAGGATAAGGAAACATAAGAGCATTGTTACCTTCTGTAATGGATGAGTTTTTCCACAGGGCTTAGTTAAAAGCTTGTCTAAGATTCTAGGCATCAGCTTCTCTCTGGGAAGTTAATAGTTGGGTGTGAGGACTCCTGGGCTTAGTATCCAGTCTAATCTCCTAATAATGCTATTGCCTGGTTCTTTTATAACATATACATATATATGTGTGTGTGTGTGTTTATATATACATATATGCATATATGTGTGTATGTATATATGCATATGTATGTGTATGTATATATATATAATTTTTTCTTTTAAAATTCATTCTTTCATTTAACAAATATTTCACAGGTACCAAGGCTTCAGTAGGAATTGATACGAAGACATACTAGATAAATTTCTTATCTTCAAGGAAGCATCTAGGAATACAGGGGACAGTGAACTTGGAATGTCTTTATAAATTATCTAAAATCAGAGGATTGAACCACTTCAAAAGTCCCTTCCCATCTGCATCCAAGATCCTGAGCTCGCATAGTAGACAATTAAGTTTTCACATTTGCTGTATTGGTTGGTCTGTAAAATATTCCTGTGAAATGGAGAGAATTCCTTCAATTTTACAGATGTTAATGATAAAGAAAAAGAAGTTTTGCACAATGGGCAGAGGATTGGCTTCCCAGTTAGAAAGTCCTGCTTTTAAGTCTCATCTTTGACACATTCTCACTGTGTAACCTCAATGTAAGTCACTCAATCTTTCATTGTTCCAAACAACCCTCTAAGATCATAAATTATAACAGAAAGGATGGAACTTCCTCATTGGGAAGTTCTTTATAACAGTGAAATCACAGGTCCAGTCCAAAAAATAAATTAAAGACAAATCACTTATATAGTGCTTATAAAATTCACAAAAGCAATTTTCCCTCATTACAATCCTGTGAAATAGGTAGTGCAGTCCCCATTTTCCAGATGGGGAAGCTGGGCTTTAAAGGTAAAATAACTTGCTCAAAAGTACCCACTTGGTATCCAAACCAGTTTTCGAGGTCTTCTAACTACAAATTCATCTTTCTTCCACTATACCTCATTGCTTCTTATAAGTGATGTCAGAGAGAGAAAGTGATGGGGAAATCCAAAACCATGGGGACTTTTATTACTATTTCCTTTATATTCACATTAGCTGGAAAAGATTTATAAAGAAGATGATACCCAGTTCTCCTTTGCTTTTACTGAGAATAGGACACGAGGAAATGAGCTAAACTTGAAGTTTGATAAATTGAATTTAGGAAAAAATAAAAACCTATCTAAACTCAGAACTGTCAGTGTGAAGATACTTTTTCTTTTTTCCCAAAGCACTTCTAAAAGCATAAGTCTTATTCTGCCATGAATAGAGCAATTAATGGTAATGGATGAGATGGTCTTGCAAAGTTCATATTTCAGACTCTTGATCCTATAATAATATAGCAGTGATATGGTACTATTGTGCCTGGGTAAGCAAGGCTGTTATTTCCTCTTACTTGCTCCATCTTTGTGAGGGTAGGGTTGCTCCTTCATTAAGGTATCATTCTTTCTAGCAACTACTCATGGAGGTAGTTTAACCAAGCCCAAGAGAAAGAAAACAAAAATGGGGAAGGTCCTACTTCAAATACAAGTCCGGCTAGTAATAGCCCATTGCCAGACATTGTTGATTCATCCCCTAGAGCAAAGGTCCTTTATTGTTTTGGTGTCATTGATGTTTTTGGGCTATCTGGTGAAGCCTTTGGACCCCTTCTCAGGATAATGTTTTTAAGTAATTGAAGGAAATGCTAAATTTCATTAAGAGGTTAGTGAAAATAAAGATGAGGAACACCTAGGTGGTACAGTGAGTAAAGCACCTGACCCTGGAGTCAGGAGGACCTGAGTTCAGTTCTGGCCTTAGACACACAAAATAACTAGCCGTGTAACCACGGGCAAGTTACTTAACCCCAATTGCCCTCCAAAAAGAAAAAAAAAGATGACATTTTATTTTCCCATCCAAGTTCATAGACTTCTTGAAATTTATCTCTGGACTTTCAAGGTCCATAAATCCCCTGGTCTAGAGAGACCTGGGTATTTTTTCTTACTGAGCTTGTGAGTTGCAAAAATGAATGAGTAAGTCTCTTTTTTTTTTTTTGAGCTCTGAGCCCCCACCTAGCCAGTGAGTAATTGGCAAAAATAAAACAAATAAACAAAAAAAGCACAGTTTTAAATCTCTCTCTCTCTCTGTCTCTCTCTCTCTCTGTCTCTTTGTCTCTCTCTGTGTCTCTCTCCCATTTTTCCTTAATTGTTCCTCTTTACTAAATTTGAGTGAGGGTACCATAAATTATTAATGAAACCATTATCACAAATGCCAGATCAAGGGACAAAGTAAATATAAAGGTAAATAAACTTGTAAGAATAAGATTTTCCCCATAGCCAGGAGAAAAGACATTCACTTCAGTCCTTTCCCGGGAGGGAGCAAAAGGGCCTAAGGAGAAAAGGGAAGCTAAAACCTTAGCATGTGAAGTATAGAAGGGCTTCAGCATCACAGCATCCATATAGGCATGACTCATATGTGATCCATACACATTTGTAAATCTGGCACAGAATATCTCATAGAGTTGTTTCCTAACCCTCACTCCTGTTGTTTTCACTCTCCTGTTACTTCTTGCTCTCCCTCCTCTACCTAGTCACACTTTTCCTGCTGCTGATATATGGCTTCCAAATGCTCCTCTGTTTTCCCTTTCCTCCAGTCCTTTAGAATGGTACAGGCTATGGAAAGGCTTACATGCACTGATGGAAAGTGAAGTGAGCAGAACCAGGAAAACATTATACACAGTGAGAACAACATTGTGTGATGATCAAATATGATTGACTTAGCTCTTCTCAGCAATACAATGATCCAAGACAAGTCTGAAAGACTCATAATGGAAAATGCTATCCACATCCAGAGAAAGACCTGAGTGAAACTGAATGCAGATTGAAGCATACTATTTTCACTTTATTTTTTGTGGGTTTTTTCTTTTGTTCTGTTTCTTCTTTCACAATATGACTAATATGGAAATATATTTTACATAATTGCACATATATAACCTATATCAAATCACTTCCATCTTAGAGAGGGAAGGAGGAAGGAGAGAGAAAATTTGGAACTCAAAATTTTATATAAAAAAATCAATGTTAAAAATTGTCTTTACATGCAATTAGAAAAGATAAAATATTATTTAAAAGGAGAAAACAGAATGGGACAGACCAGCTTATCAGTCAAAACTGGGCTTTATCAGTAAGTAGCAGAATCAAGGCAAACTCTCCAAGGGATCAAGAAAGGGAACACTGGGCTTCTGTGTCATTTTGGTAACTCCCTAATCTAGGAATTCTCATTATCATTTCCTGTCCCTGAGGTGCTCTGTTTTACTCAAGTCTCTCATACTTCCTCTAAGGATTAATATAACCAGTGGTTGTCCAGAAGTAGGTAGTCATTTGTCTTCAACATCTGCTGAGGTTGTCTTCAACATCAGTCAATAAGAAATACTATTTAACTATAATAAAAGAGATTTAAGTTACACTAACTTGTAAGTGCCTCAGGAGGAGAGACCATGCCACAAATCTTCTATATCTTTTTTTTTAGTTCCCTATATCCAAATCAGGACTGGGTCTATAGGTTGTCAATAAATTGTTAGTGTTTGATTAGGGAGCATTAAGAACACCTTAAAGAAAAGGTTTATTGAAACTTCCAATCAGAAATAATTTAATAATCATTAAGCTACTTGAAAACAATGACCAAAAATGAACATAGACTTACTTCAAGAAATCACAAAGCTGTCAAATCTCTTAGAACCAGAGAGTTAAGTGAAAATAGAAAGACTCCATCAATTATTTTCTGAAAGAAACTCCAAAATGAAAATTCACAGGAACATCATGGCCAGAATTCAGGGCTTCCATATTAAAGAAAAATTACTGCAAACAGTCAGAGAGAAAGAATTTAAGGACTGAGGAGTTATAGTCACACAAGATTCGGCATTCTAAAGTGTAGAGTTTGGGATCTATTTCAAAAGGTAAAAAGTATAGGCTTATAACCAAAAATAACTTACTCCGCAAAACTGAGTATACTGCTATGTTGGGGGGGGGGGGCTTGGGAGCACCTCAGGGGAAGAGAAGTATCATTAATGAAATAGAGAACTTCCAAGCATTCCTGATAAAAAGATTGGAGCTATAGAAAAACTTTGAAATACAAGCACAGATATTAAGAGAAACAGAAAAAGGTAAACCTGAGCAAATAATTATAAAGGATGAAACAAGAACAAATTGTTTATATTCTAATACAAAGAGATGAGTCCCCTTGAACTTGATAATCCTTGGAGATAAAGAGGAAATCTTATTAAGACAAAGGATCTGGGAGTGCTTTTGCTATGTTTTGGGAAAAGAAATATGCTGAGAACAGGGGTGAGGGGAGGTAAGGAAAGGTGAGAGAAATTATCTCACATGATTATGGTATGCAAGTAGATAACAAAACAAGCAAGGAAGAAAAATGTTGATTTTTAAAAAGTAGAAAAACCAAGCAGGAAGTGGGGGGAGGGAGAAAAAAAGTACAGATAAAGGGACCAAAATTTCTAAAACAGGGCAAACCTGGAGGAAAGCACAGAATAAAACCAATTTATTTGCCTGATTATTGCTTGGTAATTCTTTTGATTTGGCCTTGTTAATGGCTAATAGTTTTAGCAAAGATTTTATTCCTCATTTTATAATATATATTTTATTAATCATTTTAATTATAATTTGTTAGTTGTAATAAAATGTTTAAAAGACCAGCTCATAGAAACAATAAAAATTGTGTCAAAAAGAATAATTCTGATTTAGCACTGTAATAGCAAGCACCCAGCATCCCCAGGACGGCTGCTAGCAGGTTCTTAGATCTGCTTTTCTAAAGGAAAGCAACTCAAAATGGGTTAAACAATCTTGCTTTAATTAAACATATGTCACTTACTGGGGCAGCTAGGTGGCACAGAGAGTAAAGCGCCGGCCCCGGAGTCAGGAGGACCCGAGTTCGGTTCCGGCCTCAGACACTTAACACCCACACAAAAAAACTAGCTGTGTAACCTTGGGCAAGTTACTTAACCCCAATTGCCCTCTAAAAGGCAAAAAAAAAAAAAACCCATATGTCATTTACCTAGTTCAGGGGGAAAAGGTCAGCACCCTGAACTTCAGAGAATACAGAGGTTACAAGCAGAAGTTACAAACAGACAGAGAAACAGTTCAGCAAACAGGCTTCCAACTGTCTTGACCATTACATCCATACCTAGTTAGTTACCAAAGAGGGAAGCACCAACATCTGGATTTTCAAAACTGGCGGCTCAACAGCTGCCCAGAGTCTCTTCTGGTCAAATCACACAATAGTTCTCAAAGTGAACCCCAAAGCAAAGCCTCACATCAGGGTATATATATAGCCTTCTCCTGGCTCAGAGAATGTCACAACCCTCTTGACCCACTGCCCAATCACAAAGTAAAAACAAGCCTCCTGCCACAGGCTTCATGTGACCACATTCAGCCTATTAGGGGGCAGAGTATATTTTCAAATCAAGGAAGATTCTCAGAGTCACTTAAGCCTATCAAAGGGCCTAGGGACAGGGAAGATCTTAAGTTCCCATTCCCATAACAAGCACACCAACCTTTATAGAATATATCAAAAATAGTCCTCATGGGAAAATGTATATCCCTTAAAATTTATATTAACAAAAGGGACAAAGAGAAAAATCTAATGAACTGATCATGTTATTACAAAATATTAGAAAACACACAAATAAGCAATTCTTTAAAAAACACACAAAGGAAGAAACCTACTCACAATTTATATAATTTTAACTTTTTTTTGAAAGAAGTATTTTCATCCTGTCTCTGTATCTGTGTTTTTATTTTTCAGATGATTCTTGTATGATGATATTGGATATCACATATCTGTTAGAGACTGATGAACTACTTCACTGGACCTTAAGCAAAAGAAACTGTTTTCCAGTGTACAATGACTGTCTGAACCAGACAATGGCTCAGAAACTGATATTCCAAATGAAGAAGACTCTGTGTACCATAACCCAGTAGGCAATTCAAATAAGAGAAGACTGAACCCAGAGGCAACATTTTTCCTCCCTAGAGCTTTGGCTGTAATAAATAAACAAACAAATGAATAAATGTATGATTTTTTTTAAACCACTTCTATACTATGTATCACTAGCCATTCTGGGCCCTCCATAAATTCAAGTTTAGGATCACAGGACCATAATTCTGTTAAGCACTGGAATCAGCTCATACTAGTTCAAGTAAAAGGGCAAATAGGGCAGGGCAGCAGGCCACAAGAGGTTTAGGGCAATTCTACCACCGGCCAGAAAAATTCATGGTTTTTAAGGGGAAATTTGAGAGTCACCTATATAACAAAAATAGCAATGCTAACTCCTTATAATGTGGACCTGGCAAAGAATTAAATATATTGATTAATATATGTGGTGATTATTGTATGTTTTCAGTATTTTTCTATTTTATTGCTCATATTTCTTTTTATTCTAGTATTTTACACATACTATACATGTATTTGTCTTAACTATGAATAATTCTGTTCCTTTTATGTACTGACATTGCTATTTCTGCAGTTTGATTGTAATATTATCTAATGTTATTGCTTTAATGTTATGCATATTTGCCTGTAGTCTCTGGATATGTATAGAGTACTGTGACATGTACATATGGTTTGTCCTCTATGTAATTTAAGCTATAGTCATTATAGCAACCTTTTAAAGAACGCTTTACGTTGTGTAATATTTATTGCACACATAAGCTATTAATGGCACCTTGAGAGGAATTCCTGGAATACTGGGTTTATCAGCCTTTTTATGTGAAGCACTAATATTATTTCAATGGTGTGATTTGTAATTTCAGGTATCAAGTGTACTGCAGATGATTTTATAAGGACTTGGAAAGTTTCTGACTCTAGAGAGGAATGTAGAAAGACCTTGGAGAACAATTGTCTCCTGGCAGACATAAATTTCTTAACTTTAGAGCTGAGTAGATTGTGATAAAAGGGTTTGGGTCACTTTACTGTATTGTTTGCTATGATAAAGAAAGACTTGCCCTCAGGAAAGCTCTTACTCTACTATCTTCACAAAATTTCCTTGCTGATAATTTAAGATAGTCAATAACTTATAACATATGTGAAAAACATTTCAACATAATGGAGAATCCCATGCAGCATGCACTCTGGCTCTGTGGAAATGGCAAACCAAAGAGAGGAACATTGTTTTGTTTTGCAGAGACAGCACAGCAACTCTTAAATGTGCCTTGTTTGTCCTCATGACTAAGGAGCCCAAAGAGGCTTTCCAATTGAGTCAGGAAGATTTCTTCCTTCTCCCTCACCTCCCCCCCAAACCTAACCATAGGCTATATAAAGGTGCTAATATAAAAGTTTCTCCTCTGAGCACAAGCTCTTCCTTAGACTCCCAGTATGAAAGAGTGTCTATCCTCCCCACCCCCAATAATGATGGTCATTACAACTTGAGTATGTTGTAGTAAAAGCATGTACCTGCATTAAGTGAGTCTGAGGCTGGTCCTCAAGTTCCTAGGCTACCTCTTTTATTTTGTATTACTTTTCTTGAGCCCAGGAAACCTAAGAGAAGAGAATGGAACAGTTCCATATTTGGCAACTACTTCATGAGTGTGAGGGGTCAAGAGTCCCTGTGTTAGTTATAGCTTTGCAGGGGGAACTGCTTCCTGAAACTATAGTGTGTTTTGGAGAAGACAAATACCTACAGTATTGTCTTAAATCTGAAAAAGAGCTATGCCTACCTTCCCAGAAGATGTGGACTTGGTGAGTTTCTCTGAAAGTATTGTTTTGAGGTGAATATGAAATGCACATGACAAAACGCAACAAACTTGTTTTGATATTCCAGGAGAATATAATAGTTGTATTGGGTTATTACTTTGTTCTTTGTTTCTTAATAATTTTTGGCTAATGGCCCTGAAGAGTCTTTTTCATGGTGGAGAAAATAAATAGCTATATTTGAAATCTGCTATATACATTGAATCTCTTTACTAGAAAGGATCCTGATCAGCTATGTTTGGGGTCACTTCAGACACAAGTTATACTTAAGCTTTGTTTTAGAGATTTTCCTTAAATTTTTATTCCAGGGAAATAATGAGCCACAGAATAAGAGGGAAAAAAACACTTGATTTTTCTTTGAGGTCAGGTTCCAACAGGATTAAAACTGGCCAATGTGAGTTCAGAACCATGACTCATGTAGGGAGCTACTCTGATTCCTTTGCCCCAGGCCATAGCTGTCACCTGTATTAGATATCTGCATAGTCAAAATGACAAACTTTAGAGAGGTCAAAATTCATACAAAGCTAGGAAGAACAAAAATGAGAAAAAGATGGTGTGTGATTAAAACAATTCTACCCTCCTGACCTATTCAAACAAGGAATGGATGAAGAAAAATGGAATATGGATAGATGATAGAGCATAGACACAAACCACAATAATTTCATATTATTCAACGAATGTTCAACCAATGTGAATAAATTGCTATAACAAAAGGAATAAAAATGCTTTTAAAAAAAAGTATTTTGTCAGGAAACACCTGACCTATTTGCCACAGAGAAAGATAAAACATCTAAGAGCAACACCAGTTTAGAATAAACTCAGTATTACATATTTTTTAAAATTTTCAGAGAAGATAAAGGCATATTATGAGTAATATCACCCCATAAAATAGAGAGAAGCAGTGGAGAGTGAAATCAGTTTAAAGAAAGCTTGGCCAGAGATACAACCTAGCAAAGTTATCTTGAGTGTTTTTTTTTTCATTTTTCAAATGCTTTATTAACTTCTGATTTACATCATTCATTTCCACCAGATATTGAGTTACAAATTTTCCCCCCATTTTTCCCCTACCCACCGCCCCAAAATAGCAGTCCCACAGGATATCCCCTCCTCCAATCTGCTCTCTCCCATATTTTCTCCCATACCCCTTTCAACTTTTCCAGTAGGGCATGGTGGATCTCTATGCCCCAGTGCCTGTATATCTTATTTCCCAATTACATGTAAAATAGTATTAATAATAGTATATATATATATACATATATATATATATACATATATATATATATTTAAACATTTGATTTTAAAACTTTGAATTCCAGATTCATTCCCTTCCTCCCTTGTCACCCACCCTTACTGGGAAGATAAGCAGTTCAGTATAGGTTGTACATGTATAGCTAATGCAAAACAATAACATAGTAGATATATTGCAAAAGACTGACTATATTTCCCTCCCTCCTATCCCACCTCCCACTTGTTATATTCTCTACATTTATCCTGTGCCTTTTCAAAAGTTGTGTGCTTCCAACTTCCCTCCCCACGCAGCCTGCCCTCCCTTCCATCATCCCCCCTCTCATCCCCTTCCCCCCTACTCTCCTGTAGGGTGAGATACCCTATTTAGTGTGTATTTCATCCCCTCCCCAAGCCAAATTCAATGAGAATAAGGTTGACCCATCCCCTTTTGCCTTCCTATTCTTCCCCTCCGTTGCAAACATTTTCCCTTGCCTCTTCTATATGAGATAGTTTACCCCATTCTGTCTCTCCCCATCTCCTCCCGTTATATTCCTCTCTCACCTCTTAATTTCACCTTTTAAGTACCATCCCTTCCTATTAAATTGGCCCTGTGCCCTCTATCTATGTATACCTGTAAACATATATACACATATTCACATATGTATTCATATGCCCATATACCCTCACATATAGACATATATATACATATATTTATATTTATATTCCCTTCAACTATTTTCATATTGAAAAAAGTTTCATTGGTTACAATTATTGTTTTTCCATGTAGGAATGTTAATAGTTCAACTTTGATAAGTTCCTCATGATTTCTTTTCCCTGTTTACCTTCTCATGCTTCTCTTGCTTCTTGTATCTGAATGTCAAATTTTCTATTCAACTCTGATTTTTTCATCAAGAATGCTTGAAAGTCCTCTGTTCCACTGAATGACCATATTTTCCCCTGAAACATGATACTCAGTTTTGCTGGGTAGGTGATTCTTGGTTTTAATCCCAGTTCCTTTGGCCTCCAGAATATCATCCCAAGCCCTTTGATCCCTCAGTGTAGAAGCTGCCAGATCCTGGGTTATCCTGATTGTGTTTCCACAATATTCAAATTGTTTCTTCCTGGCTGCTTGTAATATTCTCTCCTTAATCTGGGAATTCTGGAACCTGGCTATAATATTCCTAGGAGTTTTCTTTTGGGGATCTTTTTCAGGAGGTGATCAGTAGATTCTTTCAACCTCTATTTTGCCCTCTGGTTCTAAAATATCAGGGCAGTTTTCTTTGAGAACTTCATGGAGAATGATTTCTAGGTTCTTACTTTGATCATGGCTTTCAGGTAGTCCAAAAATTTTTTAATTATCTCTCCTGGATCTATTTTCCAGGTCAGTGGTTTTTCCCATGAAATATTTCACATTGCCTTGTATTCTTTCATTTGTTTGGATCTGTTTAACAGCATCTTGATTTCTCATAAAGTTACTAGCTTCTATTTGCTCCAATCTAATTCTGAAGCAATGATTTTCCTCAGTGAGCTTTTGAGATTCTTTTTCCATCTAGCAAATTTGGCTTTTTAAGGCATTCTTCTCCTCATTGCCTTTTTGAGCCTCTTTTGCCATTTGAGTTAGCCTATTTTTTTTAAGGTGTGATTTTCCTCAGTCAGGCTGTTGACTCTCATTTTGTAATTTTCTTGCATCATTCTCATTTCTCTTTCCAATTTTTCCTCCACTTCTCTTATCTGCTTCTTAAGGTCCTCTATGGCCTGTAACCAGCTTGCATTTTCCTTTGAAGCTTTTGGTGCAGGAGTTCTGACTTCACTGTCTTCCTCCTGTTCCATGCTTTGATCCTTTTTGTCCCCAAAATAGGAGTCTAATGTTGGAATCTTCTGTCTGCTTTGTTTTCTTTGCCTGGTCATGTCACCCCTCAGTCACTTGACCCCTGGGCTTTTTGCCACAGTAGGACTCTGCCACCAGACAGGGGAAATTTTGTCCCAAATGCTAGGGTTTTCTCAGCTGCCGGAGGTATTAGATGGGTGCCCTCTCTGAGGTCTCCATATGCTCTGGCAAGCTGGACACACACCCCAGGACCTTCACCCTAGACTGCAATCCAGATCCAAGCAGGTTAAAGCAAGAGTGCTTACCCCTCAGACTGGTCACTTGCTCCCCCTACACTCTGCAGGCCAGGAGCTGTAGCTGCCACATGGTGCTGGCTGGCTGTGCTGGGAGTCTGTAGCAGCAAGCACCCCAAGCATCCTCAGGGTGGCTTCCACCACAGGTTCTTGGATCTGCTTTGTTAAAGGAAAGCAACTCAAAATGGGTTAACAAGCTTACTTTAATCAGTCAGACATATATCGTTTACCTTGTTCAGGGGAAAAAGGTCAGCACCCCAAACTTCAAAGTATACAGGCAGAATTATCAAGACAGAAACAGATCAAGTAGACAGATTTCCAAACTGTCCAACCATTACATCCATACCCAGTCAACATCTGGGTTTCCACATCTGGGTTTTTCAAAGCTGGGGGGGCCCTGGACAACGGCTTCCCAGCATACAGATCAAATCACAGAACACTTCTCAAAGTGAGCCCCCAAAACAAAGCCTCACATCAGGGATTATATAGCCTTCTCCTGGCTCAGAGAATGTAACAATCTTATTTACCCACTGGCCAATCAAAAAGTATCTACTGAAAAACAAGCCTCCCACCCCAGGCTTCAGGTGCACTTTAGCCTAGGGGCAGGGAAGATCTTCCAAATTTGCATTCCCATTACAGAGTCTCAGTGGCTTCTTGCCCTGGGGGCAAAAGCCAATGCACTCCCACTTACTGGGTCCCAAAGTCCAGACTGCACTGACCTCTCATTCTGTCATTCACATCTATGTGTTGATAATTCTGGAAATGGCCACAGCTGCTGCTGATCTGGAGTCTCTCTGGCTGGTGGCTGGTCAGACCCACCCTGGGGTTAAAACCTCCAGCTCACGTAGGCCTGGGCTCGGCTCCCAGAGTGCTAAGCTGTCCGATTCCTGCCAGCCTATCCTCAGAGGGAGCTTAGCTTCTCTGTGTCATTTTGTGGGTTCTGCAGCTCCAAAGTTTGTTCAGAGTCCCCTTTTTACATTGATTGGGGAAGGTGGAAGCTGGAGCTGCTCGGAGGTCCTGCTTATATTCCACCATCTTGACCTATCTTGAGTGTTTTTAAGGATAAAAATGGAAGGGAAACAGCAAACAAAAAAAATTAAATAGACTTTTATAACATTTTTTTCACCCCAAAGGTCAACTAAATGGCCATACTTGTTCTCTCTCCAGTAACATTATACTCCTAGATATGCTTATAGAGGAGGTAAAAATTGAAGACAATACAATAAATACAGGAGCAGTTAGATTAGACAAATTGTACACAGAGAAGGTCAGTGCTAGAGACAACACAATTAGGATGACATTGAGGGATTTATCCATAAAGTATATGAAGAAAAGGAAAATATCAAAGTTGTTGGGGAGGAGGAGAATTAGAACCTTATTAAAACTAAGAAAAGTAACAGTAAAATCAACAATTACTCATCCATATCCCTACTTTTCCTACTAGTGATGAAAATGATCTATACGTATTGAAGGTATACCTTATTAGTATATTAATAGGGAATGAGATATCTTGCAAATGATATTCCATAATAGATGACATCTTTGCCCTCACTCAATTGACTAAATGGTTTAGAAAATACAATATCCCTCTCTGCCCATTGTTCACTGATTTAAAATAAAATATCTAATTCAGTAGAACAAATTGTAATCCTAAGAGCAACAAGTTTTCTCCATCTATGTGTCAAAATTATGCAAAATTAAATTTTCTGCCCTTTTTTTTGTATCCTCGGCATTTAACATAGCACCAAGCACATAGTAGGTGATTAATACATGCTTGTTGACTTGATTCAAAGGGAGGCACAAATAGGTACTTAAGTTCTTGGTGAATTCCAAAGATTTGAAGGAGATATTAAAATATGGCATTCAAATTCACTTTCTGCCCATTTTTCTGAGTGATCAGCAGTTCTGAAGGGTCCCTCTGGGCTAGTTGTTTTTGTTACTCTCAACTGGACAATTCTTAAATATTCCAGTTACATTATTCTTTGATTATGTTTCATTGTTTTGCCAGCGCTCCTGTTTTCCCCCTTCACAGCAGTGCTATTCTAATCTCCATATTGTTTTGTTAAGACTTTCATTGATTTTTCCAGACTCTCAAGTCTCTTGTTTGCCCTTCCTTGTTCTTCCTAATAAATTTTAGTTCCATTTTTTAAAGTGAGCAATCTCCCCTGATTTCTTTTTAAGACATACTTTATGGGTATTTTTTTTGTTTTTACATCAGCTACATTTGCCACTACATACCTCTATATCCCCCTCCAAGACAGCCATCCCTTATGAAAAAGAATAAATAAGTGAAGGGGAGGGCAGGAAATTAGTTCAACAAAACTAATGAACACATTGAAAAGTCTATTCTCCCTAGTGTTTTACACCTTTGCAAAGAAGGGAGGATCTCATATCTCCTTTAGAACACTCATTATAATATAACAACATCAAGTTTTAATTGGTTTTATTTTTGTTAATTGTGCTGCTATTTATTTTGTTGTATTTGCTGAACATATTGTTTTCCTATTTCTGCTTTCTTCACTTTGCATCAGTTCATATAATTATTTCCATGCTTCTCTGTATTTATTATATTCATCATTTCTTATTCATTGGTACCTCATTACAATTATGTACTACAACTTGTTTAGTCATTACTCACATACTTTTTCTTAATGAACCACTCCAAAGAATATTTCAGTACAGTGTAGATTCATTTTTCCTTCTGGACTTTTTTTTTCCTTTTGATGCTCTTTCTTCAGTTTCTTTTACACCTTCATATTTATTCTTTGTTTTTGAGCCCTTTTTTTGTCTTTTTTTTTTGGAGGGGGTATAGCAGCAAGCACCCTAGCATACCCAGGATGGCTACTAGCACAGGTTCTTAGATTTGCTTTTCTAAAGGAAAGCAACTCAAAATCAGTTAACAATCTTCAGAGAATACAAACAGAAATTACAAGCAGACAAAAAAAAAATACAGACAGAGAAACAGACCAGCAGACAGGGCTTCCAGCTATCTGACCATTACATCCATACTTAGTTACCAGAGAGGGAAGCACCAACATTTGGGTTTTCAAAGCTGGAGGGCTCAACAGCTGACCAGAGTCTCATCTGGCCAAATCATACAACTATCCCCAAAGTGAGGCCCAAAGCAAAATCTCACATCAGGGTATATAAAGCCTTATCCTGGGTCAGAGAATGTCACAACCCTCTTGACCCACTGCCCAGTCACAAAGTAACAAGTCTCCTGCCACAGGATCCATGTGACTACATTAAGCCTATTAGGGGCCAGAGTATATTTTCAAATCAGGGAAGGTTCTCAGATTCACTTAAGCCTATCAAGGGGACAAGGGGCGGGGAAGATCTTCAGATTACCATTACAGGGGGGAAGGAAGGGCAAGTGGGGTTAAGTGACTTGCCCAAGGTCACACAGCTTTTAAGTGTTAAGTGTCTGAGGTCAAATTTGAACTCAGGTCCTCCTGACTCCAGGGTCAGTGCTCTATTCACTGCGCCACCTAGCTGCCCCTTTGAGGCCTTTTAAGATATTTTTTTCTGCTCATTTCTTCAGTGGATCTTTTCCCACCTTTTCTGTGAGTTAATTTTCCTTGTGAGAAGTATTTTTTTTTTATTTTGCTCTTCTTTTAATACAACACATTTGCTACTATTTTTAGGTCAGGTAGAAGAGACTTAATTTGATTTTTATCTTATTCTTTCTTGGGAATGGTCGTTATACAATGAAAGGTTTCAGAAGTTTGCTTTAAAAGAAGATGCTGTTCAGGACAGCCACTGTAAAGGAGATGAGCTTAAACTATAAAAAGGGGATTTAGGTGAACCCTAATAAATAACTGCCTACCAGGAAAGTTTGTTGAATTCTGGAATAGGTGAGGGAAGAATTTGATTTTTGTGTAATGATCCCCAAATAAGATGGCACTTGGTACTTTCCTTTTCGTTGTTCAGTCACATCTGACCCTTCATGACCCCATTTGGGGTTTTCTTGGTAAAGATACTGGAGTAGTTTGACATTTCCTTCTCCAGCTCATTTTACAGATGAGGAAACTGAGGTAGACAGAGTTAAGTGACTTGCCTAGGGTCACACAGCTAGTATATGAGGCTGGAGTTTTGAATTCAGGTCTTTCTTACTTCAGGCCTGCAGCTCTATTCACTATGCCACCGTTGCTTAAATGTCTCTAAAACACATAGTTTTTGGTCTTTAGTGATTGCAGGTCCCTATCTCACTCTTGTCAATTGTTTACATTAAAGAAACAAGAAAAACATATTGTGCTAAAGTTGTATTTTGTTCCGGTGCCCCTCCAAATTAATGTAATAAGTTTATAAGTAGCCACTAAAAAGTAACAATAACAGGAAGTAAGATTGCAAAAGGGAACTGAGAAGTCAGTTACAGACCGTCTCATAGATCTAAGAGGCATGATAGTTACTTACAAACTGTATCATAAGACTATGTGCTAAATCAGGGGAAGCCAGCAAGGCCTTTTTCTAAGTGCGTTTTGATCCTATTAACTGCCCGTGACTTAGAAGCCTCATTTGATAAGCTCCAAACATTCACAGCAAGATTAGTAGAAAATAAAATGTTGCTGATAATTTTAAGATTATGTGGATCTTTCAGTGAACTAACTCCAAGGCGGCAAGGATAAGAGTTAAGAGTTAGTGTGTCCCCCACCAAAACCCTATATATAAATGAGACTTCAAACTCCTGTCCCCAGAATGCTTTTCCATTTCCCAAGGGTCCGTGCTGCTCACCTGCTCCCAACTCTGATCAGTGACTTGTGAAGTGGTTCTCCCCTTCCTTTCCCCCTCTTCATTCTCTTCCTGTGCTGCCTGCCTTCCTCTACCACCCCATCCTAGTTCCCGTGCCATCTACCTGTATTTCTCCCCACCCCCATGCCATTTGTCTCTATACTTTCTGTACCATTTGTGCCTTATTAAGTGCAATTGAAACATTATTCTCCTCTGCAATCGCGATCTCTCAGCAAGTACCCACTCCAAAAAAACCCAAGATTTCCTGTCTCTACTTAATAATTCCACAAATTGATTAGCAATTCACACATCTAGTGTATTCTGAAAAAAGCTTAATCTGCATTATTAATATTTTCTTAAATCTAGATAAAAAAACAAAACAACAAATCAAACCTTGATTTATATAGTCTTTGCAATTTCCAAGGTGTAAATGATCACACTAAAAATGTAATAAGTAGCATTCCTCAGCTTGTAGAAGCTGGCTCCTAAATATCCCCAACCACATATCTTTCTGAAATGACTGAGGTATGACCTTGGCTTTGAAGCAAGATGGTGAATGAAATTAGCACCCAAGAGTCAATGAAGATTTTACTCTGATTCCAAGTAGCAATCGAGGGGATAAATGGGCTCTTCTTCCATGTTCAGAATCACTGTGTTGGGGGTGGGGGATGTTCAGGGGACATGGCTCAAGTGACGGGTGATAAACATTGCCACCACCATCCATCCAGAAGTAGCAAATGGAGTGCTGGACCTGGAGTCAGGAAGATCTGTAATCTTGCTTCTTACACTTACTCTCTCTGTGGCCCTGGGCAAGTCTTTTAAATTTTCTCAGCCTCAGTTTCTCCTCCATAAAAAAAGAATAATAATATTCCTTACTTCATAAGATTGTAATAAGGATTTGAAAAGATAATATATATAAAGTTTTGAAAATCATAGAATACTACATTCTAGTTATTATTTTTATTTTTATTACTAGTAATAATAACATCCAATACAGAATGATAGGAATAGCCCTACGTCTTGCTTGTAGGCCCAGCACAGTAATTAATTAACTATTACCTTCACCAAGTCACAGTGCTTCCATTTTATAATCTGTAAAGTGATCCTCTAGGCGCAAGTTCTCTTTTCTTTTCCAGGGACCCTGAAAAGTCCCATGTGAGAGTAACTAACACCCTGCTAATTCCCTTCTGTGTATCAAAGCCAAGAAGTCTTTCTGACAGCTATCAAAGACAGCCAGCCTATTATAGAAAAGGCAACCATCCTCCCTAACCCCAATTTGAAAGAGGAGGCATGTTCTTGCTGGGCCTGATTGGGCCATGAGGGAGATAGGAAAAACAAATGGTGTTCTAAAAATTCCCTGTGTTTTCATAATGACCCCTGGCATTTTTAGCAAGAAGGGAAAGGGACTTTTTTTCTCCTCTGTGTTGGCAACATGTTGGCAGATTTCCCTTGAAGCCAAGGAAAATATTGTTGTTATGGTACTGTTGAGTGCAGGCATGTTAGGGCAACCACAGTAATGATTGTGGGCCCCCTTGCTTGAAGGATGTCTGATAGCAGTCCTAATGAGAACTCTGAAGCAGGCCAGAAAAGAACTAAAACAACCTTGACAATTTGGGGGGTAATCCAAGCCACGTTTGGGGTGGGGTGGAGGTAGGTGGCAGGAAAGAAATAAGAATGGTTCTCAAATGAGGAATGGAAGAAGTTATGAGGGCTAAAGGGGGAATAAAGTGAAATATTCCTCACACCACTATAATTAGAAAACACTCATTAGGATATAGAACTAAAATAAAGAATAGACATCATCTAAGTCAACTTTATCATTTTTACATATGAGGAAACTGAGACTCAGAAAGATTATTCTATAGGTCATTGTCCTAACTTTTTCAATACATTTAATATCTGCCTCATAATTTCCAAACTTCAATGTTTAATATTTGACTTTTCCTCTCTAGTCTATTCCCTTCCATTATCCTTAGAAATCTTAATATTCATGTTAACTACCCTTACAGCACTTGACCTCTCAATTCCTTAACTCCAACCACCTCTTTTCTCACTCTACTTCAGCCACAAACCAACATGGCCATACCACAGACCTCATTAATTTCTTGAAACTGCACCACCTCCAAAATGTAGAGCTCTGAAATTCTACTCTCCAACCACAAGCTTCCATCTTTCTACCTGTCCTGCTTTCTCACTCACAGTAAGCAATATCCATGCTTTTATCATTACACTTGGATCTATCAATCAATTTTCATCTTCCCAGTCCAAAAAACTGAACTCTGTAATATTGTCAAAAGGCTTACTCCAAATATTTAAATTCTTGGGCTCCCTTCTGGGTTATCTGGCTCCCTCTTCCCCATTAAGATTATGGCTCTTCTCATTTCTTCCACAGCCGCAAGGTCCTGGCAATCTTCCAGATCCACTGAAACTATCCTTATGGCCTTTCTGTTCCTATGTAAGCATATAATCATTCTTTAGGACTGGAAAGGACTTCTAAGGATAACAAATAGGCAAATAGGGAAATAGGCAGTGGGTTACACAAGACAATTGGGGAGCAGGGGGAAGTTACTGAGAAGCCTGAAAAACCAAACAAGTAATTATTTTAGGCCTTCATTGTAGCAGCAAGCACCCCAAGCGTCCTCAGGGTTTGCAGCTACCACAGGTTCTTGGATCTGCTTTGTTAAAGGAAAGCAACTCAAAATGGGTTAACAAGCTTACTTTAATCAGTCAGACATATATCGTTTACCTTGTTCAGGGGAAAAAGGTCAGCACCCCAAACTTCAAAATATACAGACAGAATTATCAAGACATTAACAGATCAAGTAGACAGCTTTCCAAACTGTCTAACCATTACATCCATACCCAGTCAACATCTGGGTTATTCAAAGCCGGGGGACTCTCCACAACGGCTTCCCAGAATTCAGATCAAATCACAGAACACTTCTCAAAGTGAGTCCCAAAACAAAGCTACACATCAGGGCTTATATAGCCTTCTCCTGGCTCAGAGAATGTAACAACCTTATTGACTCACTGGCCAATCAAGAAGTATCTACTGAAAAACAAGCCTCCCACCCCAGGCTTCAGGTGCACTTTAGCCTAGGGGCAGGGAAGATCTTTAAAATTTACATTCGCATTACATTCATGGAAACCTAATAATAACAATTAGTATTACTAGGTGTCTCTGGGAAGTATTTTGCTGGCCATAGCTGCATGTTACCTTCCCAGGACTTTCTAGTTGCTATTGCTTCTTCTTTTAAAAAAAAAATTTCCCCCAGAATTTATTTATTTTTATTTTCCATCATTCATTTCCACAAGATTTTGAGTTCTAAATTTTCTCCTCATCTCTCCCTTACCCCCCCACCCCAAGAAGCCATGCATACTGCTTACCCCTTCCCCCAGACTGCCCTTCCTTCTATTTATTTATCTATTTTAATAGAATATTAATAAATATATATTAATATCAATGTATTATAATATTAATTATATAATAATTATAATATATTCTAATTAATAATATATTAAATGAATATGTAATATTTAATAGAATATTAATAAATATCTATTATTTATCTATTTATTCTATTATCCCTTTCCCCTTTACTTCATGTGGGGCAAGATGGATTTCTATACCCCATTGCATGTATATCTTATTTCCCAGTTGCATGTAAAGACAATTTTTTAACATTTGTTTTTAAAATTTTGAATTTCAGATTCTCTCCCTTCTTCCCTCCTCCCACACCCCCATTGAGAAGACAAGCAATTAAATAAAGGTTATACATGTGTAGTTATGCAAAACATTTCCATAGTAGTCATATTGTAAAAGACTAACCATATTTCCCTTCATCCTATCCCGCCCCCATTTATTTTATTTTCTCTTTGACTCTGTCCCTTTTCAAAAGTGTTTGCTTCTGACTATACCCTCCCAATCTGCCCTCCTTTCTATCATCCCACTCTCTTATCCCCTTCCCCCTTAGTTTCTGTAGGGTAAGATACCCAACTGAGTGTTATTCACTCCTTAAGCCAAATTCAATGAAAGTAAAGTTGACTCATTCCCTTTCACCTCCCTGCTCTTCCCCTCCATTGTAACAGCTTTCCCTTGCCTCTTTTATGTGAGATAATTTACCCTATTCTATCTCTTCCTTTCTCCTCCCAATATATTCCTCTCCCACCCCTTAACTTTATTTTTTAGATATCATCCTTTCACATTCAACTCACCCAGTGCTCTCTGTATATGTATATACATACATATATATATGTATGTATATACATATATATACATATGTGTATATGTGTACATAAACACACACACATGTATTCTCTTCAGCTATCCTAATATTGAGAAAAATCTCATGAGTTACAAATATTGTCTTTCCATTTAGGAATGTAATCAGTTCAACTTTAATAAGTCCCTTATGATTTCTCTTTCCTATTTACCTTTCCATGCTTCTCCTGATTCTTGTATTTGAAAGTCAAATTTTGTGTTCAGCTCTGGTCTTTTCATCAAAAATGCTTGAAAGTCCTCTAATTCATTGAATATCAATTTTTCCCCTGAAGTATTATACTCAGTTTTACTGGGTAGGTGATTCTTGGTTTTAATCCTAGCTCCTTTGACCTCCAGAATATCATATTCCACACAGCTGTTCTCAGAGCTACATCTAGGCACCTGTACATTTTCAGTTCTTCTAAGGTGATATGATTAAAGGAGAAAGGTTTACTCCTCTCCGGACCCATGGTCTGGTTTGTGAGTAACCATAAGCACTCTTTTCTGCCTCCAAACTGTAAGGAGGACTCCCTCTCCACAGCTGCCACAAGCACTGCTGCACCAGTGTTCCTCCTCACCCCAGGACCGCCACCCAAGACTGTGACCCACATTCAAGCAGGGCAAAGCAAGAGAATCCTGTCTCAGTGCCAGCAAAGAGATCCCTGCAATTGCCCTCTGATCAGTCACTTGGTCCCCCCACTATCTGTGAGCTTGGAGCTCCTCTGCCACCTCCGCGCCCTGGGGCTGGGGCCAGACCATGCTCTTCTCTCACCCAGGTCCAACAGAGTTTCCCCACTCACCTTTTACTTTGTCTTTGGTGTTTGTGGGTTGAGAAGTCTGGAAACCACCACAGCTGCCAGTGATTCAGTCCCCTAAGGCTTGTTTCAGCCTAGTCTGTGCCAGAGCGGGCCACAAAGGCCTGTGCTCCACTCCCAGCCTAGTGCGATAGACCCTTCCTGTCAGCCTGCCAGGCTGTCTTCAGTACAAATGTGTTTCACTTTGTCATTTTGTGGGTTCTGTAGTTCTAAAACTTGTTTAGAATCCTTTTTTGCTGGCATTTGGAGGCAATTAGGGGAAGAGCTCAATCAAGTTCCTACTTTTACTCCACCATCTTGGCTCCAGTCACTATTGCTTCTTCTTTCGGAAGACTTTCAATCTATTGTGTGAATATCTCGTATCTATGATATTGACACGTTGTATTGCCCATTAAAATATATGCTCCCAGAGGAAAGGGTTTTTTTTTTTTTAAGCACATAGCACAGTACTTCATGTAAAGGAAAGTCTTAATACATGTTTGTTGTTTCACTAAAAACTGAGAAAATTGAAATTATTCACTTTGAGGTCTTTTTTCTCCCCTTCCATTTGTCTGAAAACCCTTTGACATTAACCCTGACTGTCTCCTTCTTTCTTCCAGTTTCTGACAATGAGGCAGTATTCCTCCTTACCAAGCTAAACCCTCTCTATGTACACTTGTTCCCATCCCCTTTCATTTTCTTTAACTGAATTCGTTCTCAATCAGCCCCTCTTTCCCTAATCTTTAACTTCTCCTCATCTACTGGTTTCTATGCTCTCGAACATGCCCAAGACTCCACAATCTTTAAAAAATAAAAAATCTTCATGAGATCGCACCATCTCCTCAAACTATTGTCCTATGACTCTCCTCCCTTTCTCGGCCACATTTCTAGAAAAATTTGTATATTCAGTGCTTTAATTTCCTGTCCTTTTACTCACTCCTTCAGCCCTTTCATTCTAACTTTTGACCTCATGACTCAACTGAAACCGTTCTCTCTAAAGATGATGTCTTAATTGTCAAACTTGGTAGTTTTTTCTTAATTCTTATCCTTTCTGACCTCTGCTACATTTGACACTATTGACCCAATCTCTCCTCCTGGATATCCTACCCTTTCTAGGTTTTCATAAGATGACTGCCTCCTGGTTCTCCTTGTCCCTATCTGATTTCTCATTCTCATTCTCTTTGGATGGCTCATTATATCATGCCCCCTAACAATGGAAATCCCACAAGATCTCTTTTTCTAGACCTCTTTCTCTTCTCCCTCTGTACTCTCAGTAACTTTATCACTTCCTGTGCATATCTTCTCTACATAGATGACTGAGCTTTTGACTTCAAAATCATGCCTTGACTGCAGTCTCATCCTGGAACTTCCCGTGGTCTGAGACCTCCTCACCCACCTCAATCATCCTACCATCCCTGCAGCCTATGCACCACAAAATATCCTTCCAAAAGACCCATCCCCATTCTCCCATTCGTGAGTTCCTATTCAAGACTCCACTTTGTAAGAAGTTCCAGGCCTGTCTACCTTCACTTTCCTTCTGGCCCTGCTCCTGACTAAGGGACTTCAAAATCATAGCCTCTCTCTGAGTCACCTCACCCTCACTTCTCCCAGATTTTCAGCTCCCTTTTTTGTGCTGTTCTCCTCCATTAGAATGTATGCTCCTTGAGGACAGGAAATATCATTCTTTTTGCTTGGGTGTTTCTTTCCCCAGCACTTAGCATATTACCCGGCACATAGTAAGGGCTTAACAAATCTTTACTTTCTTCCTTCCTCTTTCATACATACATATGTATGTATCTATGTACCTGTACTCCTAGTCTCCCAGTTTCTTCCCTTCCTTAGTCCCACACCTCCAGCTGCCTATTGGACATTTCAGATTGGATATCCCAAAGATATCTCAAACACATCTAAAGCAGTACTCATTAACTTTCCACCTTGTCCTAACCTACTTGTCATTTTTGTTCAGTCATTTCAATCATGGCCAACTCTTCATGACCCCCTTTTGTGTTTTCTCAACAAAGACACAAAGGTGGGAGAGGGTTGCCATTTTCTTCTCCAGTTCATTTACAGATGAAGAACGGAGGCAAACAGGAGTAAGTAACTTGCTCAGGATCACAGAGCTAGTAAAGTCTGAGGCCATTTTTGAACTCACAGAGATGAGTCCCCCTTACTCCAGGACTGGCCTTCTGTTTACTAAGTCAACTAGTTGCCCTCTCTTGAGAACTTCCCTATTTCTGTTGAAGAAAATACGATTCTTCCAGTCTCATAGGGAGATTCTGGCCATTTGCCTATAATTAATGAACTCCACATCTGTCCTCCCAGGATCTGTGAGGCAGTACAGCTAGGAGAAACGGTCAGGATATCTAGAGAAGGGATCTAGGAGATGGGACAACAGAAAAAGAGTTCTTGGCTGACTTAGAAAAGAACAAGGAATATTTCAGGGCTGCTACTATCAACCAGGAAGGAGCTTTTTATTCCAGGGACCATATATTACTGCCCACCATGAGGAAACTGGCGCCTAAGATGTTTCATTTCAGCCAAACATTAAAATGAGCTGTAGTTAGGCTGTCTCCCCAAGGTCAGCAGAGTACTGTTAATGACTGCTTGAAGGACAGTATAGTTTAAAACTGACTTCTTTTGAGACATTATTTCAAAACAAATGCATTCAGCTACCTCTTCTTTTTTCCACTAACCTAAGAAAGCTTATGACATACACCCAGGCTAAATCAGATACCTGAGCTTTCTGTAGAGGTGAGGTCTGAGGAAGAAACAATAGACAGTTGGGGAGGACTTGCTGATCCTAATAACTTACCTGAGGGGGGGGCACAATAAGAAGACAGAAATAGAATTTGTCAAAGGGAAAGATAAGACACTCAAGAGGGAAAAGCAGGACAGGAGCCAAGATGAGGGTTGTGTTAAGCAAAGATTTCTCTAGGGTATTCAAGTCAGTTCCATCTAGGCCTATCTGGACCAGGCTAAGGGTGCTAGAACTGGCCTGAGTCCCAGACAATCTATTTCTTCATATGACCCTTTGGGGCCAAGATGCTGCTAAAACATACCCAGTATTCTTTTTGCCCTCCCTTTTTATTGTTTGGGAGGGAAAAGATTGCTTGGGAAGTATTTTTTTCTGCACTCTGATCTCTAAGGTCAAGGGTTTGAGACTGTTCATCACAAAGGCTATCAACTGACCACCTTTGCCATTCTAATCTTTATATAGTCATTTTTTGCTGATTGTGAGGTTAATTACTGGTGGGTAAGAACAGTAACTCAAAATTAGATTTTTCTTATTCTACTTTCCTAGATTCTTTCTAGGAATCTAAGTCCAACCTATAATCTTCATATTCCTACACACAATCCTTCACACTCCCCTCACTTTTTCCTTGGAAATCAGAACTTTTTTTTCTCATTTTCCAGAATCATACCTTTCTCCAGTTCTCCACAGTCACTAGTCATACGTCAATGACAGTGGGTTAGCAATTGCATTCACTATTTCTCTTGCCTCATATACCTCCTCTGTAGCATGCATTTAAGCTGCCAAGCTGAGATATGTCTTCTGAACGTACAAATTCCTCAGTCAAATTTCATCATCATCACACTCTTGTAACTGTGCCTCAGACAAGACCCTTTTTCAGCTCTAAAATTCTATGATTCTATGAATGTTTCCACATGAAGCTCTTTCTACTTTCCTTAAGTCTGAAAGGTCATCCTGAACTCTGAACCACAAGTCAGAAAGAATTCACTGCAAATTCACCATAAAGACTTACCCTCAATGACATCCCCTTAGGTTCTCCAAGCCCTTTGATCAGAGAGATACATTGAAGTCAAGCCATCCTCTCCCCTGATGCCTGTCTCTATTACTAACATTTCTGGGACAAAGTTTGTCATGTCATTGCTTGGGCAATCCAAGTGCTGAAGCTACTTACTAGTTTCTTAGATGCATAAAATCCCAGAGCTAGAATAGATTCCAGGGGTTATCTAATACATTGACTTCTACAATAAATAATAACTGCCTTATGAAATCCCCCAAAAGTGGTTTTTGAATGTAATAGAGTACAATGAGTGCCGAACTTAGTCATTGGGAAACTGTGGCTCACCTCTTGTCTTTTACCTATCCTAGATGTGTAAACACAAGGCAAAGTACATGAATGCTCAGAGACAGGATCCTTATCTCTAAATGGGAATAGTATCATAGAACTGTTTAGAGGGAAACAATTTGTAAATCTATATGATCATAAGGTCATATAGAAATGTGATTTATTATTGTCTACCTTCCAATGAATGACCTAAAATTAACTCACTATTTCAGAGAGTAAACTATCCTATATGGGAGAGCTCCAATTGTTGTCTTTCCTTATAATGAGCCAATGTTTGCCTCACATTTGTCCTAGTATGGTCATTCATTTATTCATTCTTTCATTTGCTATTAAATGCCTAGTATATACAATATATTATATATTGAGTGCGATACATTTCTCAGCTTTAAATCATGATTTTATCTAGTAAGAGGTACTGTCTTTTCCTTTGGTTTTAGCTGTACTTATTTACTTATGAGTGAATTAATGAAAAAAGTATTTATTATGTGTCAGACACATCTCTAAGTGCTGTAGATACAAATACAAATGAGATAGTCCCTACCCTCAAGTAGCTTACATTCTGATAGGGAGAGAGAACATATATGGGAAGACAGGAACAAGGAATGATGTCTTGGAAGTCACTGTTAGCAAGTAGAACAACAGGGCAGTTGGTTGACACCCTCTCCAGATTCCATGGTAGGGTCGATTTTATTGTATTTTCCAGAGAAAAGGATGAAAGTCAGGTATGGGGGGTGGGGGCAGGGAAAGGAGGATGAGAAGGAAGGTATTATGTGCATACCAGCATGGTGGAAGATTCAACATTCTCAGGAAGGGAATTTGGAATTGATGGCTTTAACTTTCTCTGAGAATAGTCTCTGTATATCTATTTTATTGAGTGGAACAGCAGCAGGGTAAAGAAGACTGGGATGAATGTCTGATGCAAAATTCTTTTACTGGGGGTGCTGAAGAATGGGAGAGATCTGAAAAAAGTAACTAATACATCACTTTCATGGTCACATGACCTAAAATGGGGAGTTCTTCTTTCTTAGACAATGCAAATGGGTGTCTGATTTTTGTTCCAGATTGACTTATAATGAATTCATGGGCATTAGGATCATGTGTAATGGGGGTGAACATCAGACCACTATGGGTCATTCTGGTTGAGCACACCCAATAGAGTGTTAATACAGTTCCTTGGCTACTTCTGGAAAAAAAAAAACATGTATTCCAATGCTGAAGGACTTGGCATGTGGAGATAACTGGTGTTGATAGCTGCATTTTGGAAGGAGCCTCCAACAGCTGCTCTAGATGACCATCAGCAGGAGGCTGAGACCAATCCTTAACCAATGGTCAAGTGGAAATAGTCCTAGGTGAAAAGTCAGGAGACCACTTGCAGAAGTCAATTATTTTGTCTCTCAGGACCTCATATTCCGTATCTGCGACATAGACAGAGTAGGGATTATTCTCCCTATATCAAAGGGATATGGTGAAGATACTTATGCAAGAATCATATAAATGCCCATAATTCATATTATGCTTTAAATTTAAACCAGGAAACAAGCTATGACAATTTTTACTGTTGATGACTAGTCTTGTTTGGTGGGGTATAAAACACAGAATGGGGAATTTGGTAAAATACATCTGTGGTAAAGCCTAATTCCTCATGTTCAAACCAGGTTCAGCACTGTTCTCTCCTGCTCTATCTGCTATATGCTACCATCTTCTTCTCCGTTCACCTCCTTTGTCTTCTCCCTTCACTATCCCTTCCTTCCCTCCCCTCCCCCCCCCAAAAGCCTACCTGCCTGTAAGATAGCTATGCAACATGGTATCAGGTTTTGCAAGTGAATTGGATTTAAGTGAGAGGGGCTATGCAAAGTCACCAGCCCCACTTTACCCTCCAGAGACATCTGGATTCAGTGGCAAGATATAGATCAGGATGACTAGAGATGACCCTGCATGTAGTGGGAGACCTTGGTCTCTTTAAGCTAAGTTCTTTCTGAGTTCTCACTTTGAGTGAGGAAATGCCCATTCAATGATTTGTTACCTCTGAGATCCTGAACCTTCAAATTCTGCACTCTAGCCAAAACGCTGTATGATTCCACCTTTTCCTCTCTCATACACCTACAATAAACCCTTGTTATGACCTTTGATCCCCTTTTTTCCATCTCCTACCCTAGTAAACTTAAGTAATTCACTACTACCCAGTAATCAGTTATCTTTCTAGCCTTCTGAATTCCTACCCTGACAATCTTCATGCCTGGGTAACGGTCACCCTCTAGTTTCTGTTTTGAAGCTATGGAGCATGACTGGAAGAAAAAAAGTAACATAATAAATCTGATTTCATCCATTAGAAATGTATATCATATATAACCTTAACTGGACTCTTGCTTCTGCTCAATGATACTCTTACATTTATTGCATCCTTATCTTAATCTCAACAGTTACTATTCAGGGCCCCTTCTCTCCTTAAATCACCCTCTACCTGCCCCTCTCCAATATTTAGAATATATGACAGCCTATTATATCTTTTTTATTTTGTTAATTAAATTTTATGTTTATTTTTAGTTTACATCATTCATTTCTACAAGATTTTGGGTTACAAATTTTCTCCCCAATCCTCCCCTACCCATCACCCCAAACCAGTGATCCCACTGTACACCCTCTCCCCCAATCTGCTCTCTCCTATATCCTTCCCCATTCCCCCTCTGACCCCTCTTCTCATCCCCTTCCCTCCTACTCTCCTGTAAGGCGAGATATCCTATTTAGTGTGTATGTTATTCCCTCCCTAAGCCAAATTCAATGTGAGTAAGGTTGACCCATTCCCTTTTGCCTTCCTGTTCTTCCCCTCCATTGTAGCAGTTATCGCTTGCCTCTTCTATATGAGATAGTTTACCCCATTCTGTCTCTCCCCATCTTCTTCCATTATATTGCTCTTTCACCTTTTAAGTATCATCCCTTCCTATTCAATTGGTCCTGTGCCCTCTCTCTATGTATACCTGTACACATACATACACACATTCACATATGTATTTATATACCCTCCTATATAAACATGTATGTGTATGTATATACACACATACATATACATACATATATATGTGTGTGTGTGTGTATACACATTTATCTTCCCAGGTCACACAGTAAATGTCTGAGTTTCAGATTTGAGCTCAGGTCACCCTGATTCCAGAGTAGGCACTCTATCCATTGAACCCCCTAACTGCTTATATGTGTGTGTGTATATATGTATGTATATTTATATATGTACATATATACATATAGTTACATATTTCTCTCTATATATCATATATAGTTATAGTTAAACTGTTATATATATTATCATTATATTGAAACTATATCTATATAGTAAATATAAATATATATACTTATGATATACACTTATGGCTATAGCTGACTATACATAGTTTTGTATATATAATATATCTAAATGTTCTTGTAGATAGCTATTGCTTTAACAATAACTATACATAGATTGTTACATACAGTTACTATGACTACAAATACACTTATAGTTATAGCTATAAAAATAACTATGCATATAATTAGGTGTATATAGACACCTATATATGTATTTAGATGTCTATAGTTATGATGAAAACTGTAGCTATATAAATAGTTTATGTAACTTATATGTAACTATATATAGTTGTAATAATAAATATATATAATTATTGTTATTATTTATATACACATAACTATAGTTATGTGCATATAAATATCTATAGTTATAATGGTAACCATATATAGCTGTATTTAGAATATGTAGCTTATGTGTAACTATATATAGTTGTAATAATAAATATATATAATTATTATTATTATTTATATACACATAACTATAGTTATGTGCATATAAATATCTATAGTTATAATGGTAACCATATATAGCTGTATTTAGAATATGTAGTTTATGTGTAACTATATATGGTTACCATTATAACTATAGATATTTATATGCACATAACTATAAAGAGTATATGTATATTTGTATATATATGCACATATATTTATATATATATAACTTTAGAAATGTGTATATACATATCTATAGTTGTTATGATAACCATATATAGTTACATATGAGCACTATTACTTTAAATGTATATGGTTATAGCTATAGTTATTTTAAGTATAGCTATCTATATACACATATACATATACAAATGCATGCATTACTTATGGATCTTGTTCCTCTTTCTTTGATCTCTTCGGGCATAGTCATAGTAGTGGTATTGTTAAGTGAAAATATTACCTAACTCCTTTAAGGATCTGCAGGACAAAGTGCTATATGAGGTTCATGGCCAGAAGGAGTTTATGACTTAAGGAAGGAAGGATGGTGTATATACCTACACACACATACATATAACACATAAATATACATATGTATATGCAAGTGTGTGTATGTGTGTATAAGTAGCTAGCTGGTACAGTGGATAGAGGGCCTAGAACAGGAAGACCTGAGTTCAAATAGAGCCTCAGATACTTACTAACTGTATGACCCTGGGCAAGTCCTGTTTGCCTCAGTTTCCTCCTCTGTAAAATGAGTTAGAGAAGGAAATGGCAACCTACTCCAGTATTTTTTACCAAGAAAACCCCAAATGGACTCACAAAAAATATACACACACGTACATATACATGTCTCTATTGGTCTGTGTTTATAAATGTGTTCATGTGATTATAGTTCATATATATTCTTTTGGTAGAGGCAAAGAACTGGAAAGTAAAACAACTGTCATTAATTGGAGATGGCTGAGCAAATTATGGCATATAAATAAAATTGGAGAGTATTATGCCATAAGAAGTGACAAAAAGGCCAGTTTCAGAGAAACCTGGAAAGATTTATATGAATGGTACAGAACGAAGCGGACAAAACCAAGAGAACAATTTGTTGAATAACTATGGCATTTTGAAGATAAACAACTTTTGATCAATCGAACGACCAACTAATTATACATGCTACCCTTGTGCCCGCAGAGAGGAGATGAACTCAAGATGCAGAAATATATATATTTTTAGCCATGGCCCATGTGGGAATTTGCTTTACTTGATTATGAATATTTGTTACAATGGATACCCCCCAATGGTGATTGATTGGAGGGAAAGAAAATGCGTGTGTGTGTTTTTAGTGTTTAGTTTTAAAGAAACTAAGGTGACAGCTTTGTTGTGAATTTGTAATGGATTCTCTGAAAACTTACAGGTTTATGGGAAGTAGAAAAAGATTCACATGGAAAAGGATTTCTGAAATCATAGAATTTTAGAATTGCAAAGATTTAGTCTGAAGCACAGGAACAAGGGTTTGATGATGATACATTTTGACTGGAGAATTTGTATATTAATTCCCCTTAACTGCATGCTAGACAAATGTATATTAGGCTTGAGAAATAGTGGTGGCAATTGCCAAACCGATGTTAGTGATTTTTTTGAGGCCGTGGAGAACTGGAAAAGTGCCATAAAACTGGAAAATGGGCAAAGATTCTCCTTTTTTAAAGGATGGAAGAGGACTTGACTTATGTTCCTGAAAAAATTCAAATGAGAAGAATGGAGTAAATCTCCCAACTAATCAATGTTGAGTTACCACTCTTACGCAGGAGTACCATCTACCTGGCAAAAAATGGCACATGCAAGTATTAGAACAACAGATTGGTCAATTAACACTGTCTGTGATGAACAAGTTCAAACCTTTGACCACAGTGGTCAGAGTGCATAAAAAATACTTCCCAAACTATCTTTTTCCTCCCAAACAACAAAGATGAAGACAAAAAAAAAAAACACTCAGTATGTTTTACCAGGACCTTGACCCCAAAGGGCTTATGAGGAAACAGATTTGCTGGAGCCCAGGCCACTTTCAGTAACCCAACCTAATTCAGGTAGAACTAGAAGGATTTGACTTGAAAACCATAGAGAAGTCTTTACTTAATACCGTCCTCATGCTGGCTCCCATTCTGCTTTTCCTTCTCAAGCCTCACATCTTTCCTTTGACAAATTCTATTTCTGGCCCCTTGTTGTGCCCCTAGGTAAGCCGTTAGGGTCAGCAAGTCCTCCCAAGCTTCTTGTTCCCACTTCAGGCTCTACTTCTGTAGAATGCTCAGACATCTTATTTAGCCTGAGTTTATGCCATGGGCTTTCTTAGGTTAGTGGAAAAATGAAAAAAGGCAGTTGAATGCATTTGTCTCCAAATAACGTCTCAAAATAAGTCATCTTCAAATGATTCTGCCCTTCAAGCAGAAATTAACAGTACTCTGCTGATCCTGGAGACAGCCTAGCTTCAGCTCATACTAATGTTTGACTGAAATGGAATATCCTAGGATCCAGTCTCCAAATGGTGGCTTGGAAGTCATATATGGTCTCTGGAATAAAATATCCTTCCTGGTTGATAGTAGCAGTGCTGGAATAACCCTTGTTCCCTTCTGTCAGCCACCAACACTTTTCTGTCGTCCTGTATCCTAGATCCCTTCTCTAGATATCCTTCTCGCTTCTCTGATCCACCTACTGTTTCTCAGATACTGGAACGGAAGATGTGCAATTCACCAAACACAGACAACGGTTTAGAATTGCCCAGGTTTGTGTAAGTCTGTTGAGAATAGGGGTGTTAACATGGATAGCAGTGCTTTCTCTGGCATGTTTGAATTGGTACAGCAGGAAGGAGGATGAATTATGGGGAATTTGGAGATTTGCATCCAGAAGTGTTAATGTGCTATGGTGGAAAGGGTCCCTGATTCTGCCTCTAATTTGCCACACCTTGGCTCCATGACTGAATCTTCTCTTCCTCTTGTTTTTGTTAAGCATTTTACTAAATGATCTCCAAGATCCCTTTCAGCTGTGCCATTCTATAGTGCCAAGATGACAGATAAGGAGTCTGACCTGGCATTTCCTCCCAGACGGGGATTTGTCTCACTTGAGCCTTTGGGAATCCATTTGCTCCCCATTAGTAGTTAAGATTCCTTCTCCTCACAGTTTATTGGCAAATAAGAGTGAGGCAGAGTAAAGGTCAGGCTATTCTTACTGAAAGGAGAAAGAAATTTAAAAAAAAAGCAGTTGCCTATTTTCAGTAGATACTTAGAAGGATCTTTAATCTCATCAACATGGCTACCTCCACCATAAATGTAGGGTACAACCCTTTCACATCTTTTTGCGTAAGTCTATCTCTCAATTCTCCATAAAGGGTCTATCCTCTCAACGTACCTTCTCACCAACCTAAGAGATTTTCGAATCCTGGGCTGAATTTTTCTAGTCATAAGTGACTTCGATGATGTTTTATGCCATTCTCAAGCACAAACCATCTTTGGTAATATACTACAGGCTAATTAAGCCCCCCACATGCCAGTTCATTGACCAGTGGAAAAAAAAAAAAGCTGGATTTAGAATCAGAAGCCCTGAGTGCAAATTCTGCCCTTGTCACTTATTATTTTCATGACCTTGGAAAGAGCTCTATTTTCCACACCTATAAAATTAGAACATTGAACTAGATATCTTCTAAGGTCCCTTCCATTTCCAAAACTTTTATCTTCTGAGCCGATAGCATATTATGTGTAGTACTTGTCTAAGTCATACCTGTATATGAACTGACCTGATGGACTGACTATTCATATACCTGTGCATGCTATAGTCTAGACATCAGTGTTTTAAATTTACTTAACATTTCTGTTGTTGAAGGTTATAATGGATGGTCTCTTCCATCAGCCCCAAGAATTAAAATGAGAAATAAGACAAATTGGACTTAGGCTGCCACTTCAAAGAGCAAAGTGAAGGAGCTAACAATTCTAGCTACTTTTCATCATAGCATTATTGCTGTTCATAATAACTTAGCTCCTGGGGCATCCCTTCTCACACATGGGCCCCCAGAACAGATTCAAGTACTCTGTGGATCTGCATCCACACAAAATCACATCTCTTGGGTCCCCACCACTATGCTTACTTATCTTAATCAGCCACAGATTGCAAGAAAAGAAGCAACGATTTCCCTCATAAAACAGAGGCACTTACTCCTATGGACAACCACCATCAGTGTGAACTGTGGATATAATGGTGCCGTGTTGTGGAGGGACATGCAGCCCAGTGAGAAAATACGACTCTTCTGATGCTGCATGGTCACCGGGTTCTTCTCGATTTCATCATAGGGATCTTTCTAGTTTTGCCTTCTGCATGGTCATCGTAGCTCATTTATCATGTTTCCCACCTGTCCCTCTTTTTCCTTGGCTGTTCTCACTACTGCCATCTACTGGGCTTTGACTAGAGTCCTCAACTGAAGTACTGCTTTTCCTTTTAGGGAGAGTCAGTGGATTCTGTCATTTCTCTTTTAGCTTACAGCCTAGAAGTTAAATGTCAGTCCTTTTAGAAAGTCAGGAGCCTCACACACCTAGACTAGAATAAAGCAACATTAGCTCTCTATAAGGAGAAAATCCATCAGATCACAGAATCTCAGCCTCCAGGGAATTAAGCTTTTTTGGAACACAGAAAGAACCAGCCAGCAAAATGCCCAAAGGAATTTCATCTCTTTGAACTTGGTTTCTCCTGCCCAAAAGATTAATTTATATATCCCAAAATTTTATCTATACTTCAGTCAGGCAATAACCATTTATTAAAAGCTGACTGTGCCAGGAACTGTGCTTAATGTTGGAGACACACACACACACAAAAAAAAAAAAAAGGTGAAAGAAAGTCGCTGACTTCAAAGAACTCACAGTCTAGTTGGGAGGAAACAACAGAGATGAAAAGCAAAAAGATATGTACAAACAACCCATATACAGGATAAATAGGACACAATCAATAGAGGAAGGCACTTGAATTAAAAGGAATTGAGAAAAGCTTCAGGCTAGAAAGCTTTTGTAAAGCAGGTGTAACCCACTGAGAGGATCCTGTGGCCCTCAATACCAATTTTGGGAAGGTTCTTCTAAAAATACCCTCAGGAGTTATGTAGGACTGAGACACTGAGGAATTCCTTTTCCTAAAAAGATCTTCTAGATCTCATAGGCAAATGAATGGATGGAGTGGGAAGTGGGGGCAAGGGAAAGGTTATATTACCCAGTGCCCAATATAATCAACATTTATTAAGTATGTACTGTATGGGGAAATAAACACACACACACACACACACCACATACACACCGTACTCTCAAGCAGTTTAAATTCTATTACAGGAAAACATATGTGTGTGTGTACGTGTGTGTGTGTGGGTGGGTGGGTATGTGTGGGTTTGTGTGTGTAACAGTGATTGCCCTGGCCCACACTCCCAAAAAAGCCAAGTGTGTTACATTTCACCCTTCCTCCAGGGTTCTATCCTGATATCCTTAAAGAGGCCCGACTATCTGCTTTCTCTGCCACATTGACTCAAGTCCTACCAATGGATTTAGGGGTGTCCTGTACCTGGTTCCATTTAATCACTTAAACAATCAGATTAGCTTTCACAAAGGTATATTTACTTCAAAGGTACAGCAAGAGCAAATATACAAATATCATCTCCCCCAACATACGGAGGTATATTCCCCACCACCACATGCCACCTTAGTCTCTAGAGAGGGGAGAGGAATCAGGTTTATAGCTTAGCTTAGTTCCCATAAAGCATAATCCTACCAAGTTCCAAGACCAAAGCTACCCTTGGCTCAAGTCCCAGGTTCCCTGGATTCTCAGGGCTTCCCTGCTGGACTGCCAGAAATATCCAGCCTGGAATCCTGCCTCCAAGGTCACTTCTTCTCAAGTCCAGGTACAGTGGAAACTCCACCATCTGTACCCAGAACAGAAAAAAAGACAAGCAAAACAGAACAAAAACCCAAGCCAACTCTCAGGGCCTAAAATAGTGTGAGGGGAAGAACTACCTTCATGTCGCTCAGTTCTTGGTACCCATAATCTAGGTGAATAGCACCTTCATACCTTTTGGACAAAGCTAGAAAAGAGAGAGTGTCCCAGGCTGGTATTTAATGTAGCCTGTTAATGTCTATGTACCCAATGGAAGATGGTCGCTGCTACCCACATGGAAGGGGAATGCTTTCTTCCCAGAGGACAGTCCCTCCATCTTAGGCAATCTGGGCATTGACAAAGCCCTGTTACCTAAGTGTGTGTGTATGTGTGCACATACATACATAGACACACTAAATATATAAACCCGTAGCCTCTGTAATCACTGTCACCAACTCTCACTCACACTCACAGACTGGAGTCCCACAAGGAGTGTTATTTGCCTCATTTTCTAGGGATGGCTGTACTCTTAACACTGTAGTTATTGAGCCTGCACTAGTGTGTGTCTCATTAACATGTATCCAATTAACCCTTTTCATTGAACTCAACTCTTAACAAAAACATTTTACTAAAATGATATAACAAAAACAATAGGCAAAAATAAAATCCCTTAGGGGCAGCTAGGTGGTGCAGTGAATAGAGCGCTGGTCCAGGAGTCAGGAGGATCTGAGTTCAAATCCGGCCTCAGACACCTAACTAGCAGTGTGACCTTGGGCAAGTCGCTTAATCCCAATTGTCCTCCAAAAAAAAATCCCTCCTATAAACCTGGGGGATACTCCCCCACCAGCACATATAACATGCATGGGAAAGAGTGAGCATAGCTCTAAAACATCTATGTAGAGAATGCACATAGTCAAGGTCATTCACAATACCAGAACTATTGGACTCCTCTCTTCAAGTCTTCTTTCTCTTGAAAAGTCCTCACAAAGTTCAGGGTCGGATGTAGTCATTGAGCTAGAACTTGGCCACTAAGTTGGGCTGCTATCCTCACAGGCCACAGCACCTCAGATGGGTAGGTCAATACTCCGCTGTATTGTTTTATTATTATATTATAAGTATACACCTACTTCTTTTCTCATATGGGATTGCTCCTTGATGGCAATTGTAGGCTCCACCACTTTATACTTCATTCTCAGCTGAAGTCATTGGCTGGGGGTAATGTTGTGCTCCTTCAGAAAAGGTATAGATCCTTAAGGAGCTACCTGTTTCAGTGGTTAGAGCTCCAAGCCTTGAGTCAGGAAGACCTAAATTAAAATCTGGCCTCAGATACTTACTACCTGTATGACCCTGGGCAAGTCAATTAACCTCTGTTTGTTTTAATAGACTGGAGAAAGAAATGGCAAACCACTCCACTGTCTTTGCCAAGAAAACCCCATGAACAGCATGGTCCAAGGGGTCACAGAGTTGGACATGACCGCACAACTGAACAACAACAATAGACCTTTAGCTGAGGATTGGCAGAAGCTCTCCAGTTCTGCTCCCTTGACTGAATTCTGAGGTTCTTCTGCATTTCCCAGACAGTTTGTATCAGTGCAATCTCTTCTTCGTCTTCACCTCCCTTTCAGTATGTGACATTGTAAAGAAGTATAGCTTCTGGGTGGCTAGGTGGTGCAGTGAATAGAGCACCGGCCCTGGAGTCAGGAGGACCTGGGTTCAAATCCGACCTCAGACATTTAACACAAAACCTAGCTGTGTGACCTTGGGCAAGTTACTTTACTCCCATTGCCTCTACAAAAAGCAAAAAGAAAAAGGAGAAGTATAGCTTCTTTTTTCTTTAACAACCCCTTCGTGGTTCAGGGCTGGTTCCTCTCAATGAGAGACCTCACTCTAACTTATGGCAACTCCTCTGTGTATTAATACAAGCTGCAGTTTTTGGTCTTTGGGTCATAAAGAGAATTGAAGAATTGAGGGGAATGAGCTAAGGGCAGAAGAAACATACAACTATTCGTCATACAAATTCTCTTCCTTCTAGTCTCACATGCAAAGCCAACTCAGGGAGAAGATATTATGCAGAGATGTTTTTACTCATTGACACCAAGAAGAAGCAACTAGGTAGCACTACAGTACCAGACTACAGTGTGCAGATAGAATGAGCCATCAATATGTCAAGGACTAAGCAAGGAGTGATTGGGGCAATGTGGACCCTTTCTTACCAAAGGGTAACACCCCCACCCCAAGCAGCTTTGTCAGTTCCCTGAAAAGAGGGTCTAGTAACTTTGTATATGTATAGGGAATGCAGGCCACTGAATTGACTGAGAGACCACTGACCCTGGAACATTATAGACCGAATCTAGTCAGTAAACCCCAAACTAATTAGGTTGCTTTCAGCCATCAAAATTTCCCTTCCTTTGGGCAGAACACCCTCAGGTAAGGAGAGACGACTGGAGTGGATTCCAGAAGAGTCAACTGGGAGTCAAGCCATCATCTTCCTGATGTCACAGACCTCTTCAAGAATCAAGGACGAACCACAACCTATGACTAGTCTGAGCTGGGGACCCAAATGGTCAGTTCCAGTTGGGCAACTCATCCTTTTCTCTCCTTCCTTCCCCTCCCCTCACCTCCCATTCTCTTCCTTCTTTTCTCCTCTTCCCTTTCCTGGGGATGTTCTGCTCAGAGAAAAGTAAATTTTGACAGCTGAAAGCAACCCAGTTAATTTGGGGCTTACTGTCTAGATTTCTTTCTCAAAGACAAAACTTAAACCTAATTCATGGGGAGCTCATAGATTGAACAACAATAGGTCCTTGGGAAGTACACTTAATGGCTATTTTTTTGGGCCCTCCTGATTCTGAGTGAATGTAAATAGTAACTGTTTCTCTTTTGGTCAGCAACCCTGAGGGTCTTCCCCTCCCAGTTTGATTTTTTTTTTTAATTCAAGGGGCCATCCCTTGATTCACTTCACAAAGAGGCCTATTCACTGGATGGGCAGTGTCTCATTCAAAGACCTTAGCTTAAAAGGGCCAAGATGTCCCACTGCATCCTGGGCCATCTCCAGTCATCCTGACTGATATCTGGCCACTGGAGCCAGATGGCTCTGGAGGAAAAAGTGAAGCTGGTGACTTTGCACAGCACTCCTTCACTCAAATCTAAGTCAATTGCAAGCTATGCCATCATCTCCCCAATGTCATGGTCCTCTTTGAGAACAAAGGGCAAATAACAAAACAACTACCACAGCAGACTGAACACTGGAGGGAAAAATGAATCCTAGATGATGAAAAGACTTCGGAAAGAAAAGCGAGGTTTGAGATTGACAAGGTGAGAAAGAAGTTACACTTTTGAACGATTATGCAGTACCCTCAGAATTGTAGACATATGGGGAAAACTGCACCCTCCATCCCCACCCAAGGTGCCCCTTGCTTACTGTGCCAGTCCCCACTAGAGACAAAGAGCCCATTTGCTCGTATGTATTTTATTATCTACCCTAGTCTACATGCCTTCCCTAATTTCTGTTTTGCCACTTGCTTAGATAAATATGTTTCCTGGCTCTCTGTGATTATTTTTGGTATAATAAGTACTTGGGGGAGGGAACTGAGCTGGATGGGAGTAAACTGCAACTCTCCTGTGAGTGTTTTTGTCTTGGGGTTTTTTTTTTAACCTCCCAAAAGTGCACCATCCCCCTAGAATGCAAATATTCCATGTGTAAAAGAGAGCTATGATTCTAGACCAATATCCTTCTCAGAGATAAAGGAGTAAAGGAAATAGGCCTCCAGTCAGAGCTCCTTCCTATTCTATTCAAAGTGATGATCACAGTCTCCCTTAGTGATGTGGGTTTGCAAGATCTTAGCTGTCTGCATTTATTTCTACAACACAGGCCACCCTGGGTCCCTGGGGATCGGATTTAAATTCTTGTTATTGTTGTTCATTCATATCCAACTCTTCATGACCCTGTTTGGGGTTTTCTTGCCAAAGATGCTAGGGTGGTTTGCCATTTTCTTCTCCAGCTCATTTTACAGGTGAGGAAACCGAGGCAAACAGAGTTAAGTCACTTGCCCAAGGTCAAACAGCTAGTAAGTGTCTGAGGCTAAATTTGAGCTCCAAGCCTAGCACTCTCTCCACTGTGCTACCTAGCTTCCGCTTACAAATCTTAAAATGCTACAAACATCAATATACATAGCCATATGTAGTTTTAACATACCCTTTACTTGAATTAAACTATTCTCTCAACTCTCCCATAAACATCATATACTCACTCATGGGGTTTCATATACTACTCAAGAAGGCCCCATGCCTTCTTTCTTTCATGTTCACCATACTTACTCTGCCTTCCTATTGGTCTTCTGCCTAGACAATTCCTATCCATACAACAAGTTAATGGAAGCTGAGTGGTGGCTGGAGTCAGGAAGACCTGAGTCCCAATTTGACCTCAGACACTTACTAGTTGTGTGACCCTGGGCAAGTCACTTAGCCTCTGTCTGCCTCAGTTTCCTCACTTCTAAAATGGAAATAATACTAGCACCTACTTCTCAGGGTTGTGAGAATCAAATGATATATTTCTTATTTATATTATATTATATTTTATACATTTATTATTTATGTTATATTATGATTTTATTTATTATAAATATTTCTATTTGTTATAATATGTTTATATTATAATATTTGCAGGCACTTAGCACAATGCCTGGAACATAATAGGCTCTATAGAAATGTGAATTCCCTCTCTCCTTCCTCACTAAATACCAAGTCTGTACTAATGACCATAAAAGGAATTTATACTATTGACTTTTCTTTTTCTTTTTTCAGACCTGTGATTTCAGCAATATAGAAAGTTCCTGGGGAGGAACTCCCCTCTATCAGACTGCTAGCTTTTAAAAGTGACCTGGAACACCAAGAGGTTTAAAGGCTTGCTCAGGGTCACACAGCCAGATTGGGCAAAGGCAGACCTTGAACCAGCCATAGCCTTCCTGAGTCAGAGACCAGCTTTCTAACCACTATGCCAAACCGCTCTTCTACTGAATATTTTGTACCCAAACTACAGCGTATTTTAAAAAGCATCATTTCCCAAGAAGCATCATGGCAGAGTGAACAGAGCTCCAGAAATGGAGCCAAAGAGCCCAGGTTCCATTTTGGCTCTGATGCTCAGTATCTATGAGTCCTAAGTTGGAATTGTTTCATTTCTCCAACTCTGAGCTTCCTTATCAGAGAAATAAAAGGAGACAAGATGATTGCTGATGTCTTTAAGCTTCCATTTCTACAACTTAAGTATTTGGCTACAGAAGACTGAAAAATGTTTTTTTGAATTCTCACCTACATCTTTTGAAATCCTAACCACCTTCATGTGTCAACTCAGATACCACCTCTCCATGAAGCTCTTCCTGATCCCTGAGACAACAATCTTTTCCACCTCTGACTTTACACAGGACTTTGGACCTGGGCTCAGTTCTCATTCCATTCTATTCAGTAGTACCCTAGCTACTTCTTCTGAGGTAGTGCAGTGGTTAAGAGTGCTGGGCTTAGAGTCAGAAGAGACATCAGTTCAAATCCCACCTCAAACACTAACTAGTTGTATGACTTTGGGCAAGTCACTTAACCTCTTTGAACCTCAGTTTCCTTATTTGTAAAATGAAGATGGTAATAACACCTATATCCTAGGGTTATTGCAAGGTTCAAACGAGATAACATATGTATAGCACTCTGAAAACCTTAAAGTACTATTTAAAAACAAGTTATTGTAATTCCCTTGTTGTTTTGATTTCATGAAATACAGAGTGCCCGGTAGGGAAATTCCCTCTACTGATGCAGTTCGGAACATGTTTCACAACTCAAAGTGTCACTTGGGGTACTGAGAGATTAGACAAGTTGCTCGGAGTCACATAGTACATATCAGAGGTGAATTTTCTCAACTGGGAGGACAGTTATTCTATACACAATGCCAAGCTTCCTCCTTACTCCTGTAAAGTATTTCATAGCAGTGTTTGTTTCCTACCACTTCTGCTATATAGTGAGTTTCATTGAAGGCAAGGCCATGTCTTAATTACATTGTCTTTGGGGCAGCCAGGTAGCACAGCAAGTGGGAGCACCGGCTCCAGTGTCAGGATGACCTGGGGATCAAATCCGGGCTCAGACATTTAGCACCCACCCAGAAACACCTGGCCTTGTAACCTTGAGCAAGTTACTTAACCCCGATTGCTTTAAAAAAAAAAAATTACATTGTCTTTTCCCCCAGCATTCAGCATGATATTGAGTTATTGTTGAATGAATGATAATCAAACAGTTGAAAATCCCTAAAACATTCAAATTGTTGATGTAATTAAGCATTTAAGAAGGCAGTATGATGGATGGAGCTGGGGCCCAGGAGATCCAGATTCAAGGTCCAAGCCTGCCACTTTTTTGCTATATGATCTGTGGGTCAAGTCCTGGGTCACTTCTGTCAAATTCCAAGATTACTCTTCTAGCTCTGATATTCTCTGGTGGCACAGTGGATAGAGCACCAGGCCTGGAATTAGGAGCACTATTCAATCATTTCAGTCTTGTCCAACTCTTCATGACCCTGTTTGGAGTTTTCTTTACAAAGATACTGGAGTGGTTGGCTATTTCCTTCTCTAGATCATTTTGTCGATAAGAAACTAAGCAAACAGGGTTAAGGAATTTAGCCAGGGTCATGCAGCTAGTAAGTGTCTGAGGCCAGATTTGAACTCAGGAAGATGAGTTGTCCTGACTCCAGGCCTGGCATTCTATCCATTGTATCTCCTAAGCACTTTATAATTATTATCTCATTTGGACTTCACAATAGCCCGGGAAATAAGTACTATTATTATCCTCATTTTATACCTAAGAAAACTGAGGTAAACAGGGGTTAAGTGAGTTGCCCAGGGTCATACAGTTAGTATTTGAAGATGGATTTGAACTCATGTATTCCCAACTCCAGACACATCACTCCAGTATTTTTGCCAAGAAAACACTAAATGGGGTCACAAAGAGTCAGACACAACTGAAATGACCCAATAACAATACACAGCACAGTGCTAGGCACATAGCAAGCACCATAGAACTATTAGCTAGTATTATTGTAGGCCATATAGATTTTCCTATCCTGTCAAAGCTTTCCACTCCTGTAGCTGGAATCACACAACTCAACAATTATATACTGACTGGTTTACTGTCATTTCACACATCTTATATTTCCCATTGATTTCAGGAACCTTTCCATCTTCTTTGTATACCTCACAGCATCTAACACAGGGTTAGGACCTGTAGGTATTTACTAAATAGGAAAGCATACAAACAAATACAATGTCTAGGTTCTCCGTCAGTTATTGGCAAAGCCACTATTAGTTTCTTGCCTGGCATAATATTAACTGCTGTGTCATTATTTTAGTCTTCTGACCCTAACACCAAGGGAAATGCTTTGCTACACCCTGAACACTCCAAGTGGAGAGGTCTTTAACACATTAAATTTCAAGCTCCAACCAAATTGCAATTTCCTAAAAGAGAGTGATTGTGTGCTCCTCCTCACCCCCTACACATAATAAGCTTGTCATAGCTTTGATAACATGTGCTCAATGAATATTTATTAGCTCACATCCCAATGATATATAAAAGGACTTCTTCAGACATAAAATTGATGGCTAGGTAGACTTGATTGACCAATGGGGAATTTTTAAAAATCCACGTTGTACCTTTTAATTTTGCTTTCACATAGTACGAGAAATCTCAAGGAAACCAGTTTTTAAACCCTTGAAGTTTGCAGAACACCTGCTCCTGGCTTCCAAGGCAATCATAATTACTCCTAGCAAACTAAGAACACTGGCATTACCCATCTCCTGTTGACCACAGGGAGATGTGCCCTTTGGTCACCAATGTTCTCCAGGGTTGCCACTGGCCTCCCAAGAGACATTGGATAAGAGTCAATCATAGGGTTGCATTTTAAGACTTCTGGTTTTATTCTCATTGCTAATTTATTTTGTTACCTCAGTTTAGTTCCTTTGGTTATAGATCTTTCATCCCTCCAAAAAACTATCATCTTTACTACCAAAACCCACTCACCCACCATAAAATGTATATACCTTGCCTCTCTTCCTCCATCCTCAAAATATTATTATTATGAATGAAATCACATTTAATTTACAGTTTTCAGAGATGAAGCCTGCACCTCTTGGCCAAATATATACCACAAACAAGATTACATTTCCTCAATCACCAGTAAAGGCCTACATGCTAACCTCTCTATTCCACTTGACCACCTGCTTCTTAAGGAACAAATGTCAAAATCAATGGTGATCATCGGTAGTGACGGTGCTTGCCTACAATCTCTGCTACTGGGGAAGACTGAGGCTGGTATTTTGCTTGAGTTCTGGAGTTTTGAATTGCAGTGGGGCTAAAGCTGATTGGATGTCAATACCAATCAGATTTTTGACACCAAATGATGAGCCCTAGGGAGTGGAGGGTGACAAGCCTGTCTAGGGAAGGAAAAAACAGCTCAGGTCAGAAAAAGCAAGCAGGTTAAATCTTCTATGATCAGCATTTGCATCCAAAAGTGAGCAGCTGCTGAATTTCAAGCCTAGGCAATAAAGGGATACCCAGACTCAATAAAAACAAAGAAACAAAAACAAAAACCAAACAAATAAATAGGTGAATGGATAGGCAAATAAATGAATGAATGATAAATTAATAGATGGCCAAGTAAATAAATAAATAAATGAATAAATAAACAAAGACAGATAGTTTTGTCTTTTCAATAAAATCAACAGCAAATACTTTCTTTCCCTTTGGAGTTTCCGGGAAAAGGAAAAGAGAACTGAGAGAATCTACTTGCTCTGTCAGTTTCAACCAGTCCATTCCAGATTCGCCAATCTGTATAAAAATTGAAGCTAAGGGACTCAGCAGACTGGAGAGTGATATCATTTGGTATCAGGTTTTGGCCCTGCTGCTTTTCCTTTTAAATTGCAAATGAATGTGCTGAGTTCTGCTTACATGTGGTTTTCTACTCCTCAAATTGTGTGTTAACACTTTCTGGCTGAAAAAAAAAAACAACAACCCACATCTGTCTGCATTATCATAACTACCCCTTTTATAGAATTATTTGTGTGACTGTCTAGTTTAAATGCAAATTCCCAAAATTCATGTAAGCTTAACCAGCTATGTGAAGACTTGAATAGAAGGATAGGGGCAGGATCTGTGATTTCATTAGTATAATGAAGTTGCAGGTGACTAAACTCCCTTTACCAAAGCAGGTAAGATTGACATTTTCTCTGCAACGTATAGTCCTAGAAAGTTGCCTAGAGCACTGAGAGATGAAGTCATTTCCCCAGGGTCACTCCGCCACTAAGTGTAAGAGGTAAGTCTTAAATCCTAAAAGGCTAGCTTTGAAACCTGCTCTCTCCACTGTAGCGCATTGTTAAAGACTTGACTATACTGCATAAAACTAGTTTATTAGCTTAGCCATTGTTGTGGGAAAAAAGAGAGGGGGCGGGTTAAGGATCATCGTCTGACCCCTGATGAGGATTTAAAAAGTCATTCAGTGGATTATTTAACTAGGGGAAAAGCAATATCATTAATTCAGAACTCCAGGGCAGACAGCTAACACCAGAGAGAAATTTCTGTACATGTATACTTACTTTGGTATTTAGTCACCACCTCCCTGCCAGAAGGAAACAAAGAGATTCCAAACTGAGGGATTAAAATCACTAAAGGCAAAGCAACAAGCTGCAGAAATCAACATTTAATGTGAATGAGTAAATCCCCCATATTCCCTGTAGCCACTGTATGTGGTAAAAGCATAGAACAGCTTCTCCCCACCCCACCTCCCGTACCAAAGGGGAGGGGAGTGGGGCTCTCCATGACTCCATCAAACACAGGTCTCTCAGTGACTCTATGGTATGATAGGACTCCTGTTGATCAGACTTTACTGTCTGAGAAGAATCAGTCTTGGTTCTCAGCGCTGTTCAGTGCTGTGTTAAGCAGAGTTAAATCCAGGGGGAAAGAGAACCTTCAGTACTCTCAGGAGATTTGGGGGGTGGGGGGGAGGATCCTATTCTCCTTTTTCTTTTCACTTGATCCACACTGTCCAATAGATGTTGAGTCCAAGAAGCACAGGTTCCTTGGCAAAAAGCTTATTAAAATGATATCTTTAATAAACACATTCTGAGCAAATCAAAGAATATTGTGCCTCACAGGTCAGCTTTCGAAACTATCTTTGCAAGGTCTTTGCTATGAATCCCAAACCCAGGAGACAAAGGGATTATTTTTTTAATCACAAAAAAAAGATCAACTGTAGAAAAACAAACACTCCCCTCAATAAGGTGATGTTTTATTTCTGAGGATAAAGATCAAAGGAAGGAATTCTAAGAAATCTTCCTCCAACATCATCAAAATGTGTAGAAAGAAAATCACACCAATTATTTAAGGCTCACAAAAAAAAAAAAAACCTCAGACTTGCCTTTCTTTCCAGAAAGTATCTCTTTTCTAGAGCTAAAGCATTGAGTTCACATCACATCCAGAGATACACAGACCTATGGACATGAGAATTAGGATAGGCTTATGCTGAGAAACAAGTGTCTGTATAAGAAAGGTGCTGGTGAAATAGTGGTTCCCAGAAAAGAAGCACAAACTTTTTTCCGTTCATAAGCACAACATAGTTATATAGAAAGAGATAATATGTCAGAAATATCTGAACTATAGTATAAAAGTTCCTTTCACCTGCCACAAAAAAATAGCATTTTCCCCCATACTCAAATAAATATACTGAAAATTGCAACAACAACAAAAAAAGTATCTGCAGTTTATAAAATCCCTAGCTTTTCCTTATTGGTTGTTTTTCCCAAAGGTTCTTGTCTGGGTTTTCCCACTAATGGCTAAAAGTGACCAGGACTACAAATACATACATCTTACTGCACTCACCATTTCAACAGTTTCCTGCGTCATGGAATGTGGTACTTTTTAAAAATAAGTGACCCTTTGGTGTCATGGAAAAAAAAAGAAAAGGGGAAAGAGAAAGAAGGAATGAGGGAGAAAATCGGGTCGGTGAATAGTCTTTGTATAATACTCAATGGAACAAAATAGATTTCCACTATCAAGACCCTTCCTTCTGTTTCCCCCTCTTACAATCTCTGCCTGTTTGTCTTGGTCTCTTCTACAGATCTGTCTCCTGGCTTGTATCCAAGCAAAGGGCATAGAGAGATTTCCTTATGTCTACATTGCTTTTGACTTTAAGATTGCATTTTTCTGGGGGGCAGCTTTCTCTGTGGCCCCCTTCCATGTTTTCTGGGATTTTAGTAAAGGACCCTTTGCTCCCACTAGACTTCAGCTGATTCACACTGTCCTGTATTGAGCCCTGGCCTGTAGTGCTGGCTGGTTCTTCCTTGAGGGCTGCCCTTTCTTCATTGTCTGTCTCCCGATGATAGAAGTAATTGAAGTTGGAGACAATGACAGGCACAGGCAGAGCTATGGTGAGGACACCTGCAATGGCACACAAAGATCCAACAATCTTGCCCCCTACCGTCACTGGTCTCATGTCCCCATAGCCCACTGTAGTCATGGTGACCACTGCCCACCAGAAGGCATCTGGGATGCTGGAGAAGTGGGTGTCATGGTTGTCGGCCTCTGCAAAGTAGACAGCACTGGAGAAGAGGATGACTCCGATGAAGAGGAAGAAGATGAGGAGCCCGAGCTCCCGCATGGAGGCCTGCAGGGTCTTGCCCAGGATTTGGAGGCCCTTAGAATGGCGGGAGAGTTTGAAGATCCGGAAGACCCTGACCAGGCGGATGACCCGCAGGATGGCCAAGGACATGGCCTGTTGGCCATTCGAACTGCTGCCTCCTCCTACTCCCCCTGGCTGTTGCTCTGCAAGCTCAGTGCCCAGGGTGATGAAGTAAGGAAAAATTGCAACCACGTCGATGATGTTCATGATGTTGCGGGAGAATTCAGCTTTGCTGGGGCAAGCAAAGAAGCGTACCAGAAGCTCAAAGGTGAACCACACTACACACGTGGTCTCCACAATGAAGAATGGGTCTGCCAGGGTCCTGGGCATCATAGGGGCCACTGTAGGCCCCTGAGGCAGAAGATGCAGGTTCCGACCACCACCTCGGCTGGCGTTAGCGCTCTGGGGGTGAGCCGGAGGCTGTTGGGGCAGCTGGGCATGGCGAAACAACTCGCGTTCGTCCCGGAACTCAGGCAAGGTCTCAAGACAGAAGGTGATGATGGAGATGAGGATGACCAAAACGGAGACAATGGCGATGCCCCGGGCCGAGCCAGAACTCTCTGGGTACTCGAAGATGAGCCAGACCTGCCTCTGGAACTCATTCCGGGGCAGTGGCTTCTCCTCTTCTTTGATGAAGCCCTCATCCTCCCTGAACCTTTCCATGGCCTCGTCCCCTAGCTGGTAGAAGCGAATCTCGTCAGCAAACACGTCCAGAGAGACATTGACTGGCCTCCTCAGCCTGCCCCCCGACTGGTAGTAGTAAAGGATGCCATCAAAGCTGGGTCTGTTGCGATCGAAGAAGTACTCATTGCGCAAGGGGTCAAAGTAATGCAGACGCTTGGCAGGGTCCCCCAAGAGAGTGTCTGGGAACTGAGCCAGGGTGCCCAGCTGAGTCTCGAAACGCAGGCCCGAGATGTTGATGAGGACACGTTGGTGATGGAGGGCCGATGACCCTAAACCTTCACCCTCCGACATGCCCAAGGTGGAGCTTGTTTCTCCTTCTTCTTCCCCCTGTACAGGGGGTTTCTGTCTCCCTGCCTGAGGAAGCTCAGGTAAGGGACGTCCACCTTGGCCCTCACCTCTCCCACCACGGCCACGTCCAGACCTTCTTGGCGTCCCCTCCTTGGCTCCGTCATTTAGCTGCTCGGTCGGGGGACGCAAGAGTTCTTCCTCCGGCTTGGGGCCGCTGTTTTCCCCAGCCTGTTCTCCTTTCTCGATGGCCGTGGTGCCTCCGTTCTTCAGGGTGACCAAGGCAATCTCCATGGGCCAGGGGCAGGGGCATGCTGCGCCCCCGCCTCTTGGCTCCGCGGTCACACTCTCTCCCTGTGCCTTCTCCAAGCCCTCTGCTAACCTCCTGCTTGGCCGCCCGAATCTCTGCGAATGCTCCCTGCTGGGGTTGCCGGAGCGACTCCCAGTTAGTCCTGACGTCAAGAAGCTGGCCTGGCTCTTTTCTCTCTGCAAGCTAGTCGGTTACCAAGCAGCATAAACGCTTCTTTGCAAGCAGATGCAATCTTACACTGCGCTCTCCATCAGCAAGGCACTCAGCCACGACCCCCTGTAGTTCCCTCCACCTCTTCTTTCATTCTCTTCCTCCCCGTCCCCGCTCCGCGACTCTCACCCCCTATAGCTCTAGCTAGTCCTGCCAGGCTGGCGGCATAACATCACCCCCACCTACCCCCTTCCTCCTCTCCCAAAACACTGGGGGCGTCACCCTGTGCAGAGGCGCAGCTGGAGTTCTTGGTTTGGGAGGGCAGGGAGACAGCTGGGAGAGGTGCAGAGGAGGAGCACAGGTTGTACACGGGAGAGAGCCAAGACTCCCTGAGCAAGAAGATGAGAATAGCTGTGTGTTTTTCTGCTCACCTGGGACTCTGCAATCCGCTGGATAGACTTAGGCAGGGGAGTGACAAGGTGAGAATATTGAGTTGTTCCACGATGATTGAAGAGATACAAATCTCTCTCTCTCTCTCTCTCTCTCTCTCTCTCTCTCTCTCTCTCTCCTCCTTCTCCTTTTCCCTTTTCCCTCTCCCTCCCTCTCCCCCGTGCGTCTCCTGTGTTTCTGTCTTTCTTTCTGTCTCTCTTGTCTCTCTATATCTTTCTATCTATCCGTTTTCTTCCTCTTTCAGCAGGGGAGGGGTTGACGGAGTCCTCAACTTGGGCTAAAATGTTTCAAATGAACAATTAAAAACAACAACACCTTAACAAACCAAAGAGGAAACCTTTTCAGTCTCTTACACTTACAAGTTAGAAATTGAGGGCAGTCTAGTCAGGCTTCAACTCTAATGAAAATCCAAATTCCCAATATATTTCTTCCCCTGAAGCAGCAACAGATGTACTTCCCTTAGACACATTCAGGCAGCCCCAGGTAGGCAGAATCTAGGGACCTCTCTGAATGACCCCACAACTCTCCACCCTCAAGACCAAATCTCTCTAGAATAGGAAGGACTCAGAGGAGAGGACTAGAGATGCCAATAATGCCTGAAAATGCCTGAAAAAAGATGGTTATTCCTCTTTGAATATTTTACAGGTTCAGAGTACTTAGTACCAGTTAATCCACATTTGGAAATAGGGGCTCACTTCTTTGAGGTGGGTCAGGGAATCTCTGTAACCTACTTCCCTATTTGTTTTAAGAATTTGTTTAAGAATTGTTTAAAGAATGAGGGATATAATCCTGCCTCTCCCTGCCATAACCACCACCACTCCCAGTTCAAGTTCCCCATTTGTTCCGTGTAAGCTGAGTGTCACACTACTGCCAGGCAAGAGTATAGATAAGATGACCCCTAGAGTTCTCTTCCAGAATAGAGAATTAAGCTTTCTCAATCCATCCTGACCCATTACAGGTTTCAACAGGTAGCAGTAGAGAAGGAAAATTACAGGAGAATGTGTACAATTGAGAAATTCAGGTACAGGTACATAAGCTAACTTATTTTTGGTTTTAAGTAAATAAAATCATGCACGAACATATATATATATATATATATATATATATATATATATATATATATA